>NC_085879.1:12371008-12413508 GCF_034702125.1 Engraulis encrasicolus
TGTGTGTGTGTGTGTGTGTGTGTGTGTGTGTGTGTGTGTGTGTGCACGCTACAGCAGGTGGTGCATGCAGCATAGACTATTCTTCTTTGCCTTTTTCTTCCAAAAATACACACAAACAAGCAAAATGACACAGTCAGTGATGAAATGATATCTCTAGGCCCCAAACTGAATGGATGAGGATGAGATTACGTGCTCAATTTTGTTCATAATCTTCATCATGGTGTCATCCATCACTGTGATCCATATACAGTACATTACACAGCAAGACAAATTACACCAGCAGAAATCCCAGGTTGCAATTTCAGATAGCCACCCACACGCAAATACACACACACACACAGACACATACAACAATATTACCACACAAGTGTACACGCACACACATGCGCATGCAGAGAGAGAGAGAGAGAGAGAGACGCATATCTGTAAATACCCAGACACACTCATGTACAAAGCTACTGCCTGTTGCCCTTCATGAACATCATGGGTGGGAAACCTATGACGTGCGGGCTGTTTACGGCCCCATGAGGATGGCCCGGACCCTGATATATTTCATGTGAAACTACATAACATTAAAATGATGATGTGTTTTTAATGCAATCTTAGACATTACATTTGCAATACAATTAAGTATTTTCAGGGGACTTGATGGAGCTGTTCTGCCCTACAAAGGCAAAGTGCAGTAACTACACATTTTGTCAAAACTGAGTTTAGTTTGAAAACGGTCTTTAATTAACCCCCTTTATCTTGCATCAAAAACCTTATGGTCCAAATGTGTTCCATCTTTAGAGATACTGCCATGTTAAATTTGCAGTAAGCTCAATATCCAAATTACTAACAAGGATTTGAAGGCATTTTCAACGACGGCATAGTTACTGCACTTTGCCTTTGTAGGGCAGTGTTGTAAAGGTGGCCGCCTTCAATATAGGCCTAAAGTGCAGGGGGAAATCCTGGTTTGTGTTACATAGTACTACTGGCCTTGGGGGACTTGAATGTAAAAGGTTTCTCTCCCCTGGTGTACATGATGTCTTTCTCAATCTCAGTATCTGACATCATGCATTGCATTCACCCACCCAACCCCCCTCCTACCCCTGACATACACACTTCTCCTCCAAAATCCTTCTCCCTCCTCCCTCCACCCTTTTTTCTTCTCCTCCTCTCAATTCTTTTACCGTCCTTGTGATTTCGTCCCCCTTTCTTCTAACTCATCCCATCCCCTCGAACATTTTTTCCCCTCATCTCCTCTCATTTTCAACTCCAGATGACTTCATCCTTGCTTTTCCTCCATTAACCATCTTATGTTGGCGATAATCTTTCACACTTCTCATTTTTCCACTACTCTTCCTCTCATTCCTTGTCTTCCATGTGTCATTGTCTTCCATGTGATTTCTGAATGTCCCTCCAGTGTGGCCACCTGCGTGGTGGGTTTCCGTGGCGATGCACTCTTTCATGTTTCAGCAGCAGGTGGTGACTTGGTGCAATTTGAAAACTCCAGAGATTGGTGATTTGTCAAACCCTCCATCACCCCTCCACCACCTCTCTCCATCTCCTCCATCCTCTTTCCTGCTTTCCCGATGCCGCTGATTACTGATTTGTCATCCTTCTCCCTATCTCTCTGTTTGCTTCACCTTCCCTCCCATCTCTCTCCCTACTCTCTCACTCCCCCTCTTCCCTTTCCCGTTTTACTCACCTACCCCACCTCACTCTGTCTTGATCTGTGTGTGTCTGTCTCTCTCTCTCTCTCTCTCTCGTGTTCATGTTTCCTCTTCTTTCCTCCTCTTTTGCAACCCTTTTCCTGTCTTTTTAGTTTCTCTGTCTTTCATTCTCAGTGCATCTTGTCTGATGTTCCTCAGTTGTTGGAGGCATGTCAGTCAACTCTAATGATAGCTCTGTTAGCTGTACTCGTGTGTGTGTGTGTGTGTGTGTGTGTGTGTGTGTGTGTGTGTGTGTGTGTGTGTGTGTGTGTGTGTGTGTGTGTGTGTGTGTGTGTGTGTGTGCTTTGAATATCATTTGTTTTGTTGCTTATTTACCTTGTAATACTACATCACTTCATTGTTAACACAAGCACACACACACACACAAGCACACACACACACACACACACAGTCTGTCAGGCGATCTGTGAAGAGATCAGTAAGAACTCATCTTGAGTGCGAGCCCAGTCTGTGTCTTATTCAGGCGCGGAGTGGCCGTCGGGAGATCGGGGACTTGTCCCGGTGGGCCGCGGCCGTGAAAAGTTTTATCGCGGCCGCTATGTATATTTATCCTGCCCAGGAGTTTCCAAATTATACTTCTAAGCACTCACTTCCCAATTACCAATTTACCGTGTTTCACTTAAGCTGACTAGCCAGTATTTATACCGTATACCAGACGGCAATACCTCACTGACGGTGTCAAACAGTAAATTGGCCACACCCCTTCTCTACTGATAATTTTCATACACCGTAGATCGCGGAAGTTTACAAGATCTTAGTAACACAGTTTCGTTTTCAGTATTTAAATAACCTGTGATATGTAGATTGGTTACCAAAGGATGGAAATATTAGTAAATTATGATTTATTTTCCGATTTCCACACGACTGTTACAGTTTACAGCCTTTCCAGTCCAGATTCACTTGCTCTTTGGTTATTGAATTGGGTTACGAACAGACTCCACCAAGTGGTACGGAAGAGAACTGCACCTAACGGAAGCAATAGGTTTTGTTTTGATTTGTTAGAACTACCAGAGAAATTAGAACACAGGGGAACTACTACCAGTATATTATAGTCGAAATAATATTATTATCATACATATATTTATATGTGGTACATTTAGGATGTAGCCTATGTCTGAAGAAATGGAACAAAATAATTACCACACAAGATTCTGATGTGACCAGTGCTGGGTGTGTAGGCTAAACTGTGGATTAAAGTAGAGTGATTGCAAGAAACAAAGACATTTGCTGCGACGAAGACAGCGTTTTAAGGTAGGCCTACACCGTTTGGTTATACATTTTGTTGACTTATGGTTGTGCTTTGAAGTAGCTAGGTTTGGCTTATTTCCTGCATGGTGGGTTTATTGCACAATGTAGACAGACTTTTTGTAAGCTATAGGCCTAGGCCTAGGCTACTATACTATATTTTGTAAGCCTACTCTTCTAAAAATCCCCACACTAAAAACTTTGTGCCCATGCTCATCCTGTCTTCCTTAAATGATATTTCAATTTCAAACTGTCAAAATGACAGTGGAGTGCACATTTGCATGGAACAGTAGCGTGATGTAGCCTAACCTAGTAGGCCTATGAATGCTTTGGACTGTGATGGTGGCTCCAGTGGTGTAGTCTACTTTTTGAAGTGGGTATACTGTATATTTGAGCATTTTTTGATCTGTACTGTAATAATTTTTGCTATTGTAAATAATGGATCAATCAATTTTAAGTGGGTATACTGTAATCCCTGAAATTTTGAAATGGGTGAGCATACCTAGACTACACCACTGGCTGTGCATTTCATCAAGGTGTAGGCTAAATTCTCCAATTCAGGTTGATATTTTGACAACACTAATGTTCACATGTAGTACGACTGCAGATTTTGTGGCTTTTGTCTTTTTGGTTAGGAAACCATGTTGTTCACTTTGTTTTTTGTTTTTTTTTGTTTTAAAAGAGGGCCGCCAAGGGTAAAATTCTCCCGGTGGGAAAAGGTGGGCCACTCCGCCCCTGTGTCTTATTATTGTGCAAGTGTTTGAAAAGGCCTTGAAAAGACACTGTGTGCGGCGGGTAGTGAAAAAGGCTTATCATTCGGTTCAAAGCAGACCTCACCTGCACACACTCACACTCACTCTCACTCTCTCTCTCTCTCTCCGCCCCTCTCTCACTCTGCTCTCCTGGAGTGAGATGCTGAGAGGATGCACAGTCAGAGGAAGCAAGAGAGAGAGAGAGACAGGACAGGAGAAAAAGAAACATCAGAGAGAGACAGTGTGAGAAGGGAAATGAAAGATAAAGGGTGCTGAGAGGCAGAGACAGTGGAGAGGAGAAACAGTTTGCCAGCAGTAGCAGGCTGCTTCCTCCGCTAAACTGGAGGGCTTCACACACTGCTATGGTGCTACTGGGCCTTAGTTCCACTGCCACCTCTGAGTGGACCACAGATGGAGAGTTGGGCAGGAGAAGAAAAAGAAAGTGAGAAGGCCAAATCCAACCTGCATACTGCACCGGAAAAGAGTTCAGTTAAGCCTCAATTTGAGTTAACTTACAAACTTAAGGCAGCAGGGCAACTTACTTTTTTTACGTTTAACTAACTTGCTATGTTTTACGGTGTGTGAGCTTATGAAATAGAGAGAACATGGGGGGAGGACGCAGAGGGTGGAGGCAGAGGAAGAAAGAGAATAGAAAAGATAGAAAGAAAGAAAGAAAAATCAGGGGCAGAGCGGACTGGATGGAGAGAGAAACAGTGGTGGTATAGATAAATATACATAGAGAAAAAGAAACCGATGGAAAGAGAAGGGAAAATGGAGAGAAAAAGAAAGACAGAATGAGACAGGCTGGCTGGGTGAAGAGGCAGTGGTGTTAACTGGGGCAGTGAACACAGGATACGATGCAATAAAGCAGAGGGCTGTCAGAGCCCAGTGGAAACTATGAAGAGAATGGGAGCCGCGTGCGCGTGCACACACACACACACACACACACACACACACACACACACACACACACACACACACTTCCAAACTTCCTTATTGCGCTCTCTTTCTCTCATACACATAAATGCACGCGTACCCACCCACGCAGGACACACACACACAAACAGACAATTTAAAATATAGTAGCCTACTAGACTTAGCGCTGGAACACTTTGTCTGTGCAAGTTTTACCTATCTGAAAGGCGTTAAGTTTATCAAATCTTTGCCCATGCTAATGATGAAGTGGTTTGGTGAAGTGGTGTGGCTGATACAAATCTTGCAAATCTTATGCACATCTTGGCCCATGCTAGAGACGAGGTCTTTTCCAGTTAAATTTGCCATTGAATGCTTATTATGAACTAAGCTAAACTTTTTAATGTATTGTTATTATTATTATTATTATTATTATTATTATTATTATTATTATTATATGGCCCTACTGTGGCTGTAACGGTGGGGCACTGGGCTGCTACGCTGGCAACCCGGGTTTGATTCCGGCCCGGGTCATTTGCCAATCCCTCCCCGTTCACTTCCCCGTTCACTTCCTGTCTGCTCTCAAACTATCCTGTCTGAAAATAAAGGTCCAAAAAGCCCAAAAAGAATAATAATTAAATTAAATTAAATTAAATTAAATTAAATTAAATTAAATTAAATTAAATTAAATTAAATTAAATTGTTTATTTATTTATTTTATCATTTCAGTGTTCAATTCAGTCAACAGGAACTGCACCTCCTGCAATGAGCATTCTTGGTGACATCATAATCGCTAGGCAACTAAAATGTTTTCATTAGAACTATGAGCTTTAGAATTTTAGAAGAATAGAATGTTCAAACTAGAATGTTGGCAAAATCTAGTCACTTCTCACATGAGCAAGCTGAAGGCAAGTCACTTGTGATAAACCTCTGCGATTTCTAAGCGATTTCTAAGGACTTTCAATGGCTTTTTGTCCGAAAACTTTCAACCAGAGTGGATCATGGATTGGGGCTGAAGGCCATACTCGTTCTAAGAGAGTGTTTTCCCATGTGAACTCTGCTGAAGAAATGGCCATGGCCTCTCATTGGAGGCCCCAGTCTGAGCATCCATACAAATATGTGCGGGCAACACGGTTTTCTTCCAGTAAGAACATAATCTTTTATTACTTTTTAATGTTGTCAATAACTTTATTTATTGGGGTCACATGTAACATAAGTATTGTGTATTTGTAGGCAAGTATTGGAAGCAGTATCAAAAGGGGCAAGCCGCTTCCCAGGAGCAGCAGTACCATGGTATGACCAACCTTCCAACCTCAGCACCTCAGACCCTGAGATTTGTGGGCAACTTGATCCACCCTCAGTCCACCAGTGTCAGAGGTAGCCAGCTGGCCTCCACCGGACCTGTGGTGACTCCGATGAGGAAGGACATTTCCTTTGCGGGGCCTGCTCTTCCCAACATGGCTACAACCTGCCCATCCAACATGAACAACCTCATCCCTACATCTGATGGCACAGCTGCTTTGCTGAGCCAGCTTGGACCCCTAAAGTTTGTGGGGAATCTCAATCTACCAGCTGGGGGTTTTCGGCAGAACATCAAGCCAGTCCAGTCGGCTGGCATCATGACCCACGGAGGACTAGCAGCTCCAAGGGTCGACATCATGACATCAACGTCTGCAGCTCCTGCGAGTCTCTCCACTGGGGCCTTTGGTGGAGCCCCGACTCACTCTCAGACCGCTGGCTCTCACTACAGCAGAGAGGACCTTCTAAAGATGATCAATCTCCATGGTGAAATGATGGTCAAGTACAGAGAGCTGAGGGGTAAGGCTGAGGACATTGAAAAGCTGATGAAGCAGTCAGTGTGCCCTACTGAGCGTCAGGAGAAGACAGAGAACAAGGCAAAGGCATTGGATGATCTCACTGGGGGTATTGTTCTTCCTGAGGATGCTATGGAGAAACTTGAGGCTATTCCTGGCATTTTGGACTTGGCAAGAGAGATGGGCTTCCTGCCTATGTGTTAAAGACATTTCATTTAATTCACATTTAAAATGTCATCATGCACTGTTATTATTGTTATAGTTTTTTGCATTATTTTTAATTATTATTATTACTATTATCATTATCATTATTGTTATCATTATTATCATCATTATTATTAAATTATATTTGTAGCCTTATTTATGTGTCCTTTCAGTGTTTCTAAGTCTTAAACTGTCTTATCAATTGATCACATCTCACCAGAGAACACACCCAGTACACTTGACGAACAGGAATGAAATGCTTTATAACTGAAATTCCACTATTGCTCAACAAGTATAGGTAAGGTAAACATTTTTGAATGGGCAGCATGAATTCTGGAAATAAACTACTAAAAATATTACACAGTGCACCTTTAAAGAAATCTATAAAATACCATACCATACCGTACCTCTGGGATATTATATTTTGGCTATAGGCGACCCCATTATTTGCATTATCAACACATTTCAGTATTAATTTCGATATTCAATTTTTTTAATGTGTTTAAAATATCTGATACAGTGATATATGCTATGCACTTGCTGGTGATTCATCAAATTGCCGTTCAGTTACAATTGGCACAGTCAGATGGCCAAGAAAGGTAACCAGAACTGCCCTGTTGAGACTGTTAAGACTGAACACAAATAAATACACACATACACATTCCCACACCATCTTCGGAGGCTGCCGTGCGAAGCCAATTGTCTGGGGTTCACCGGAGAAAGTGCACAAACAGGGGCGGTGCTAGGGCTGTGCTCGGGGCCGGCACCCGAGGGGGTGGCAACATCACGGAACGCCGCCCCCACTGTGATCCCCTCCCAAATAGCATCATAAACATGTTCAAATTTGTATAAACTTATTAAAAAATAGTTTAAAAGTGTTATTTCTACACTATGTTCACCTTGTTTTAATCATAGCATTACTATTACTGGTTTTTGTCAGTTATTTTAAGCACTTTTTTTTCGGGGGCAGGGGCGCCATAAAAGGGGTGGGGCATCGGAGGGGCTGTTGCCCGGGGCACAACTCATGGTAACTGCCACTGCGCGCACGCACGCACGCACGCACGCACACACACACACACACACACACACACACCAGAGAGTGAATGTCAGAGGTGCAGATCACAGCACAGCGGGCGGCCCGAGAGAGAGAGAGAGAGAGAGAGAGAGAGAGAGAGAGAGAGAGAGAGAGAGAGAAGCACTGGATCAATTCTGCTTCCTTTTATCTCCACCTTAGACTACTGGTAACTAACCCGCAGGTCTCCACTAATTCTGAAGTCAGTCAGACAACTCACAGGCATGCAAGCATTCAGACACGCACACAAGCACACACACACACAAGCACACACACACACACACACACACACACGCACACGCACACAAACACACACAGCTATGGTAGCCACAGGTTTTAGTCAATCAGTTAGTCAGCCAGACAATCCACCCTCTCAGCCTCACAGCCAGAGCTGCAGCAGTCTCCTCATTAAGGAAATGAAGCCTTGAAATCATCTTGGCCGCTCACTGGTGCAACTGATGAAATCTGGAATGTGTGCTGCTCTGTGCTGGAGAAAAGAGCTGTGTGTGTGTGTGTGTGTGTGTGTGTGTGTGTGTGTGTGTGTGTGTGTGTGTGTGTGTGTGTGTGTGTGTGTGTGTGTGTGTTTGTGTGTGTGTGTGTGTGTGTGAGCGAGTGCAAGTGCGTGTTTTCCGCATGTGAGTATGTGTGTGCGTGCCTGCCTGTGCACAGCACATGCGTGTATGTGTGCAGGCGCACACCTGCGTGTGTGCATGTGAGTGTGTGTGTGAGTGTGTGCACGTGTGTGTGTATGTGTATTGGAGATAAGCTATTTGGTGCCGGGTGGAGGGAAACAGAGACTCAGCTGATGAAATTAATATTGGAGCAGGTGCAACATTTGGATTGGGTTTCTGTTCCGTGCTGTCTTGTTGGATTTAGATATGGCCAAGACTTGGATTTCTTTTTTTGCTCCGATTGAGAGAGAGAGAGAGAGAGAGAGGGGCAGGGACAGAGAGAGAGGGGCAGGGACAGACAGACACAGAGAATCATACACTAGACAGACATGCAGTGCATCCCACGTATTCGAATGAGTTTTGTGCCGATTCTGGTATGCTGTGTGTGTGCTGGGACCGGGTACTGTAAATGAGCAATGATTCTGAGATCTGAGACCGCATATGAGCCTATACCTACAGTAGATGAATAACTGAATGAGCTAGAAATGCATTCAGAGAGTGCAAACCTGCCAAGGAAGCTGTTTGATAGAACATTTGAATATGTTACACCCTAATTCTTTTCTAGTCTTTCTCCCTTGTTTTTGAGGAGTAAGAAGCTGGAATGTCAAAATTTGCCCTATTCCGCAATGGTGAAAAAAATCTTAAATTCCTGGATCCGGATGGTGATCCTGATCACCACCAAAATTGAATCACTTGTTCCTTTTTGTCATTTTCAACAACTCCATAAAATGTCATCAAAATCCATTCATAACTTTTTGAGTTATCCTGCTCACAGACAAACAGACAGACCTCTGTCCAAACAGAGACACCATGGATATGATCTTTATTGCTCGCCAGCTGCAGGAAAACTGTAGAGAACAGAATCAACCTCTATACATGGCCTTCATAGACTTCACTAAAGCCTTTGATTCTGTTAACCGCCAAGCCTTATGACGGGTCCTGGCAAAAATTGGCTGCCCTGATAAGTTCATCCAGGTTTTGAGGCTGCTACATGACAACATGTCTGCCACTGTATTGACTGTTTTTTGGTGATGAAACCAAACAATTCCAAGTTGACACAGGAGTTAAACAGGGATGTGTTATTGTACCATCACTGCTCTCCATTTTCTCTGCCAGTATCAGGCAGCCGCAGACAAACCAACCCGGCTGAAAACATAACGTCCTTGGCGGAGGTAATGTATGAATCTAATGTACTGTATGTCCCTCTCTCGGTTTCTTGTCTGTAGTCTGTAAAGACAGCATGACCTGAATTAATTTAAGTGTATTCAACATTTACTGCTTTCTGTTTCCTGCCTTTGCAGTCTGTACAGACAATGACCTTGTAGAAATCGAGTCTGTTTGCGTCACATACACTGCTCTGCAGTTTGAATGTTAAACAGAGACTCTACTTACATTAGGTCGCTGTCTTTCATTCATTCATTCATTTGATTAGGACAATGCATATTAAGGACAATACATCAGCTAAAAAGCATCAATATAAAAATCGCAGTGTTACCAAATTTTATCCAATGTCCTCTTTGTATCCTGTCTTTGTAGTCTGACTCGGAATATGACCTGATATACCACGATAATTACCTGTTTAAAGTAGCCTGTTTAATGCAGTATGCCCTGCTTTCTGTCTCGTCTGTCTCTATGGTGACCTCAAATAAATACATCTCAGTCTTTGTGCATAGTACTGTCTGTACAGACTGCAGTCTGGTCTCCGACTCAATGACAGGTTTGGAGTGCTGTGTGTGTGTGTGTGTGTGTCTGTGTGCGTGCGTGTGTGTGTGTGTGTGTGTGTGTGTGTGTGTGTGTGTGTGTGCGTGTGTGTGTGTGTGTGTGTGTGTCTGTGTGCGTGCGTGTGTGCGTTCGTTCTGTGCGTGCGTGTTTTACCGTGTTCGAGGGCAAGAGTACGAGTTCTCTCCATCTGTCAGAACAATAAATCAAACAAATTGAGAGATGGAGGTAGATTACCCAGGTGTGTGATCAGCTCTGTTCTTGGCTGGCTGCAACTCCCTTCAAATATCTTCTCGTCTCTGTATCTGTCTGTTTCCTCTGTCTACCTCACCTTGGCTCTCAATAAATAAACTTCAATAATGTTTCAGAGTGTAGAGAAATAAAATAATTTAGTCGGACCATTGAGGCAAAAAACAAGGCAAGCATTGTGTATTCATGAGAGAGAGAGAGAGAGTGTGCGTGTGTGTGTTTTTAAGTGGCTGAAATGAATTTGCTGTTTGTGTTTGGATTAGTCTTCAAAGTTCAAAAAACCAAACAGAAGTTGCTCTTTCAACCAGTTATCTACAGACACAGATTTGCACTGTCAAACACAAATACAGACAGATACAAATAATGTATATACTTTATACTCTCCCTCCATCTCTATCTCAAATCAGTAATGGACACATAGAGCAGGCACATGCACTGACACACACACACACACACACACACACACACACACACACACACACACACACAGGGAGAGCTGGACAAGTACGAGCTGTACATGCGGCCGCCCTTCAACTCCTTTGACTCCAAGGACGGCAAGCTCTCCAACAACGAGTGGTGCCTCTGCTTTCAGAAACCAGACGCTGGGTTACAGATACAGAGAGATACAATGGATGGATGAATATATGTATTTATGGATGGAGATGCATAGGCAGGTTCCTTGAAGGACACCAAGCTCAGCAACAAAAAGTGGTGCCTATGCTTTCAGAAACCAGACAGAGAAAGTTACAATGGCTGAATGGATGGATGGATGGACATATTCCTTCAAAGCAGGCAAGGTCTCCCAACAATGAGTGGAGTATTCAGAGACCAGACGATGAGTTGCATAGTACAGATAGAGAAAGATACAATGGAAAGTGCTAAGAGATGTTTGGATGTATGTATAGTATGTATGGATGGATGGTGATTGAAGGTCGGCAAGCTCTCCAACAGCAAGTGACTACTTTCAGAAATCAAACGGTAAGTAAAGGAAGGAGGGATGGATGCCTGAGTTTGTTAGCCTGGTTGTCACAGACGGTGCAATTGTAGCTCTCCACCAGGGGGCTCCAGAGCTACACACATGCACCGTCAGTGAGAACCAGGCTATGTGTTTGTGTGTCTTTATGCACTATGCAGTGTTGGGCAAGTTTCTCAAAAACTAATGCATTACTGATTACATGTTACTGTCTTTTCAAAATAATCCCTTAGACTTCAATACTGATACAGTATTTAAAATGTAAGGCATTACACTACTTTTGCATTACTTAAGTTACTTTCGCAAAAAGAAGTGTAGGCCTAAATATGGATCTGGCAATTTATTACAGTGTAAATCAAGCTAATGAGTAGTGACTTTTTCAACTCCAACCCAGGTGGTGTTTTTGACAGCATGCAGACTAAAAGCTACCAGGTTCATGAATAGCCTCTTTCTGACCCATCACGCTGAATACCACAAAAATCCAGGTCATTGTAATGCATTTATAACTTTTAGTTACAATGCTATATACTTATTTACAATGCTAAATAACTAAGTAGGCCTATATATTACAGATTTTTGCCCTGTAATGCCTTACATTACTGCATAACGGCAAAAAGTAATGCATTACAGCAATTAACTACTTTTGTAATGCATTACTGCCCAAGTAGTAAACCAGGAAAACTAATTTCGAAGTGGTTTCATTTTTCTGTGGCTGTAGAAGGTGAGCGGGTCCTTTGTAGATGGGCCTAAAGGGAAAAAAATCATAAAAAAGAAAAATCATAGCTCATATTCACCCTTATGCCCTTCATCCTGTCCATCTTACCCTCAAAAACATACATAAACAGAAATTCAGAGACAAACGTATAATGAGACAGTGAAGAAAGGGAGTAAACTCAATCCAAGCACACAGAATGAGTGTTTTTTTCCTGATTCATGCTCACACAAAATGAGCCCAGGCCAGGGAATCTGATGAAAATTGAATTAATTATTCTTTTACATTGAAAGAAAAAAATTGAAAACTGGTCTAAAAGACCCAAACTCCTTACAAGGGAGAGACCCTGGATTGGTTGGCTGTTGTAATAACACCCTACACATCTAAATAACATTTCTAAATAACCCATCTAGTGAGCAGGTGTAATTATTTGCACCCTGCACACTGCCTGCATGCAATAGGCAGCAATGCACAGTAGGTTTTGTGGACATTTCGAGCCTTATTGAACAGGACAGTGAGGAAGTCAAGTCAATTGTACTTTATTTGAAAAATTACATTTTACCTGTCCCCAATGTGCATTTAAAACGTATGTGCTAACCCTATTACGTAGATGTTTGACAATAAACACACACACAGGCAACACACACACACACACGGGCAACACACACACACACACACACACACACACACACACACACACGGGCAACACACAAACACACAGGCAACACACACACACACGGGCAACACACACACACGGGCAACACACACACACACACACACACACAGGCAACACACACACACACACTGGCAACACACACACTGGCAACACACACACACGGGCAACACACACACACGGGCAACACACACACACACACACAACAACACAGACACACACACGGGCAACACACACACACACACACACACACGGGCAACACACACACACAAACACACACACACACACACACACGGGCAACACACACACACACACACACACACACACACTGGCAACACACACACACGGGCAACACACACACACGGGCAACACACACACACACACACACTGGCAACACACACACACGGGCAACACACACACACACACGGGCAACACACACGCGCACGCACACTGGGAACACACACGCGCACGCACACTGGGAACGCACGCACGCACACACAAGAAACTAACAGAGAATGTAAAGCCATGCATCAATCTGTTGATACATTTACGCACAGCACACACACATGCTGTAAAACCACTAACATACTGATACAAACACGTACAATAAAAATACACACACAGTGAGCAATAAGAAAACTAACATATTTATGGATAAATACACCACACGCACCCATGGAAAGAAGTGGAAAGAGACTTGCCAAAGCTTCCCACAGTCAGGGAACAAGTGGAGGACAGATTGGGGACAGATGGGAAAGGGGGGGGGGTGTAAAACGTAAAACAAGTGTAATAATAATAATAATAATAAAATGAACATTTGCAGGACACCAACACATGCATTCTTTGATTTGTAATGACATAAAAGACAAAGCTGCAGTGACAATTCAGGCACACACACACCACACAGTGACAATTCAGAAACACACACACACACACACACACACACACACACACACACACACACACACACACACAGTGACAATTCAGACACACACACACAGTGACAATTCAGACACACACACACACACACACGCACGCACACACACTCACACACACACACACACACACACACGTGACAATTCAGACACACACACACACGTGACAATTCAGACACACGCACGCACGCACACGCACACCCTTTCTGAGTACTGCCACTGCTGGCGGCAGAGTCCTGGATCCGAACCACACACTATCCAGGAGCGCACCCGGTTGTCATGGCCTCAGCTGAGCCAGAGTGAGTACTGCAGTGAACGCCATCCTCCACACTCCAGTGACACTGCCTCCTGTCTGCGCAGTAAGGCATTCCACTGACTATTGGCCACCCACCCCAAGGAAGCCGAAGGAACCACGGACCGAACCACCATGCAGAACCCCCAGCCAAGCCATCAGGACCACCCCCCCCGCCCCCACCCCCGCCCCCCGGGAGACTACACCCACCATGCCCTCCGTACCCAGAATTCACCACCAATCTCAGACGTAAGCGGAGATAAAATTTCTCCAAGAAGAAAGAAAGAAATGTGCCTCGGCCAGAATTGGCTGAAAGGACAAACACCAGAAGAGAGCTGTGAAGCCAAGCATCTACCTCTCTACTCTACCCTACTCTACCCTACCCTACCTGTACCTGCGGTGGAGCTGCAGCCATGGTGTCGTCATGAGGCTAATTGAGGCCAAGGCCAAGCTGAATCCTCTTGACCACAAAGGTCAAGGTGAAGATGTGGGCAGCAGTCTTGGCAGTATGACTGAAGAAGTATTTCCACAAGCTGAATGGAGGTCAACGGTGACCCCCTCAAGGTGAAGATATGTGCAGAGCAGTCTCTGCAGTATGGCTGAAGTATTTCCACAAGCTGAATGGAGGTCAACGGTGACCCCCTCAAGGTGAAGATGTGTGCAGAGCAGTCTCTGCAGTATGGCTGAAGAACTACTTCCAAAAGCTGAATCAAGGTCAAGAAGTGGCATCACCTAGTAGACACCCAGAACATCTTGGGTGCCATACAGCGTGAAAGTTATGGATGCCAAACCTTGCACGCAAAGAGAGTTGGCGAGATTCAGAGCAGCACTGACTGAGATTGGTGATGGATTCCAGGTGCTGTGAACATTAGCAGACATTATCAGGTCAGTCCTGAAGACCTAACTGAAAGTTTCGAGTGGCAATGCGGTGTGCAGTTCCTTCAGTGGCCAACAAAGTCAGGAAAAGACGTTGCTGCACAAGCAAAAGACAATGTCACTAGAATGCAGAAGAAAACATTCACTGCAGTACTCACCCGAAGTCAGCTGAAGGCACAACACCCAATGGCTGTCCAGAACAATGCACAGTCCAAGTCTAGAACTCCACCACCAACAGTAGCAGCAGTCTCCACACGTTAACGCACACGCACACGCACACGCACACACACGCGCAAACGGTCGGCCTTTCACTCACGCGCACGCGCGTTGGTAAGAAGGGAAGGTGAAACAAGGGTAAGAAAAATAACTAAGCATAAGAAAAACAAGACAAATGAAAATCTGCAGGATACCAACACATACATGCTTTGTAATGATATAAACCCAAAATAAAAAGCTGCAACACACACTCAGACAGCCTTTGCACATCAGTACCAAGGACACAGTACTGTTATTGTTGGTGAAAAACAGACCTATGAACAAACCATTTCAGTGCACACCTGTCCCTCTGTGGCAATGGTTAGAATTAGTTTGTCTGTGTGTCTATACTTCGCGCACACTCACACACACATTTTGTCCATGATGGTGGGGTAGGGGCTCAGATAGGGTAGATGTTAGTGTTTGATTGTTGGGGTTGGTGGTTGTTGGTGACGGGGCAGGGGGAGGTAGGAGGAGGAGAGCTGGGTTGCTGGATGTCAGGGGGTAGGTGGCAGGTGTACGGTATAGGGCCTGGGTCTTGAGTTTGATGGTGTCCTGCTCCTGAGGCCGGCTGCCTTTCAGGGTGGTTAGCCTCTCGGCCAAGCCATGCATGCGGGGGAAGAGCATGAAGTCGTACATGATAGCGCCAATAGCACCAGAGATCATAGGACCCGCCCAGTACACCTGCAGGAGGAGGCAATAACAGAAAACCATATAGTTACATGAGAGCTGCAGAGAAATACAGTGCATGGTGCCTCCTGCAAAACACCAATACATAATGCAATAACTAATTTAATACGTCTTGACACACTAACAGTGTAAACTACCTTCAGATTTATGTACAAACCCCAACTCCGGTGAAGTTGGGACGTTTGGTAAACAGTGAATAAAATCAAAATGCTATCATTTTCCAAACATTCAATCTATTCATTAGATGGAGAATAGTGAAAAGACAACATATTAAGTGTTAAAACCGAGAAAAAAATATTCTTTTGGGGGACATATGTACTCATTACTAAATTTCACTGATTCCCTTCCCAACTTATTTGAGACGTGTTGGATTTATGAAATTAGAAAACATCCAAATAAGATAAAACAACAAAGAAGAACATTTCAAAATTAATTGTACTGACGGACAATATAGGTGTCCAGGTATAAGATCATCACAGAGAGGCTGAGTCACTCAGAATTAAAGATGCAAAGGGAATAATTACCATAGTTATTACATACATTTTTGAATTCCCTTTGATTTACCACGAGTGTATATAAGACATATTTTTGTTAATAAAATCATTGTATAGGTTCATGACATCATGAAATATATATTGGCTGTAGTCTCACTAATTCCTGGAGTGCTAGAGCTATTGAAAATTGACCATATTAAGAATTCTTAATGCGTGCAAATGATACAGGGGTGTAACATTCTCCTAAGCACCTGAGCTCCCTTGAAATAAACCCAGAAGACATGGGAAACTGTCCTTTGCTTACAGAAGTCAGCAGAGGTTGTAGAAGTCCATTCTTTTTGACAATAATAGAGCATTGCACATCCTGTGCTACAGTGAAAATGGACCATCCAACTTGTGTTAGTGCTAACTTCAAAAGTCAGCCTCCATGATGGCATGCGGGTGCAGTAGTGCATTGGTTAAGATGTTCTCACTCATCTGTAGAGTTAAATACAGCGCTGAATGGTATAAATTGGCATGAAATGGTATAAAAATGATATAAAACAGCATGAAAAGCCACTCATGCATTATATTTTGAAGGGAGAGCTTCGATTACTGCCACATACAGTAGTAAGGTCAAATTGCATTCTCTACTATGTTTTAACAGTTTGGCTCCATCATAAGGACCAGCAGGTGATAAAATGGTGGGCTTTTGGTCAAGACCTGTCACACTGTAAGCACTACAGAAAGGAAAACGATGCAAAACATGACAAGGAATACACCCACCATTTAAGCTGGTGAAATCATGTCCAAGATATGATTTTATATAAAAAACAGTGTTAATTCCTCTCATCGGTTAATGTATTTTACTGTTAAGTGTTGTCTTTTGTTTTGTTTTTAGTCTTCCTCGACATTTGCTGCCATTAATTGTCCCCGTCCCAACTCTTGAGACGTGTTGGATTTATCAAATTAGAAATGAGTACATATGTCCCCCAAAACAATATTTTTTCTCGGTTTTAACACTTAATATGCTGTCTTTTCACTATTCTCCATCTAATGAATAGATTGAATGTTTTGAAATTGATAGCATTTTGATTTTATTCACTGTTTTCCAAACGTCCCAAATTCACCGGAGTTGGGGTTTGTAGTCTTCACTGTTAGGCAAACAATGGGACGCAGGGCTGGACTGGCCATCTGGCATAGCGGGCATTTCCCGGTGGGCTCCACACCCTCGTGACTCCCCATTTTCAATCGTAAAACAATTTCTTTTTTGAAAAAAAACAGTTCTGCGCCGCAAATTATGAAGGGCCCCTTTAAGCCAAAAGTGTCCGGGCCCTATTTATCTTCCAGTCCAGCCCTGATGGGATGGTATAAGTAAGGGATAGCGGCCGACGAGGTGACTGGTTATACGAAATTAATGGCGAGGCGGCGGCTTCGAACTTTGGCGACGCGCGCAGCGCGGAGACAAAGTTGCCTCCGCCAAGCCATTCATTTCGTATAACCGGTCGACCTCGAAGGCCGCTATCCCGCTTATCTGCCGTTACTTTGGGTACTTTTAAAAATATAGGCGTGTCTGTAAAGCTGCATAGGAACCATGTCTGCTGCGCCAGAATGTCAGCGAGATGGATGCGTAAGCGGTGCTTCGGTTTGCGCTACGCTAGGCATTTAGAATTTTCGTTTGTTAAGCTGACGTTGTGATTATTTAATTTTCCATAGACAATGTGCATGGTTTCCTTACAGTTAAGATTCCAGGTGCGTCTAACTTAGACGCACGCTTAACTTTCCTAACTGTATAACTTGCTTCTGATGAAGTAAAATAGTCCCTTCAAGGCCTACATACATACATACATACGGACAGAGACTTCGAAAAACATTTTTAAGATTCATTAAAATTGAATTCCACGTTGCCATTGATGGTGAAGTGTGACAGGGACACTGGCAAGTCATATTTGGCCTTTTTTGCCATATTTTCCCCATGGCTTTCGCACTGAAGTTGACGTTTTCCTTCTGATTTTGGGTCACTGCCTGTCAGAAGCAATGTGCTCCACCGTCTCCTCTCCTCGTGGCTTGGAGCCCAGTAGCTTTTCAGGCTTGTCTCGCAGCGGTGGCCCGTCACGGACATAATTTGTCTGCTTTCCAGACCGGCCGCAGACAGGCGCATGACGGCAGTGCTTCTTAATGAATGGTTTGTGTATTTCGGAAGTCCAACCTGGAAGACATACACCATACATACAGAAACTTTAGTGTGATAATGACAAGTCGGCTTTCAATAAATCCCAATTGTGTGTATTATTCTTATCGGGCCTATTATTTATTTAGACTACACGCTTACCTCTTCGTATATTCTCTTCATCATGTCCCAGAGGAAGCGCGCTCCCATAGGTTCCTTGGAATACCAGCAGGTGTCCATTGTCTGAAGTCTCGCCTGTGGTATTTGTTTTGGGTGGAGGTAGAAAGCTTTCGCGTCCTCGGGGCACTTCTCCATGTATCTCCTGAAGCTCTTTACCGGGCACAGGGGGTCCTGGGGAATGGCGTACATATACCCGCGCAGCTGCTCCCTCTGCGGGTCCACCGGGTCTTTATGGTTTTTGGACTGCGGGTTGAATGTGAAGGTGACATATTCCTGTCCATTTTCATCCGTTTTCACTACGAAAGAATTTCTGCGTAGGTCCCTATTGCCCTCCCTCCCACGGCGTGCCATTGCCAATTGGATGTCGAACCAAACTTTGGTGACTAATCCTCTTGCTGTGTTGGGAGAGAGGGCTTCGGAGTTGCGCATCGCCTCGATATGATGGTCTGGGATGTGGGGGTGATGGACACTTCGATCCTTGCCTTCCTTCCTATGTTTTTTCAATACTGACTTGAAAACGGCATTGCTGGTCTTGAATTCGGGATCGGATATAATGTTCGGCCCCACTGCCCTGTTAATCCCAGCGCGCAAAGCCATGTAGCTGGCAATGCTGTAGTCGCATCCCTTTGCAGTCTGCACTGATGCGTAAAAGTGCCTAAGTGCTTCGTTTAACGCTATTGCACTAATACTTTCAAAGTCCATGTGTTTCCCTTTCTCTTTCAAATAGTCTCCAAACGTTTTAAGTGCCCAATTTGTTGCTTTCTTTGTGTTTTTTTCATGAACTTCGTCTTCAATTGCTCCCACCTCCTCTTCGGTCAATTTTTTGTGCCTTCCCCCGTCTTCCTCAACTGCCTCCTCCGTCCAATCATGTTCTTCGTCTTCTTTAAATACCTCCTCCATCCATTCTTGCACTGTCTTCCCCCCCAACAGATCGAAATTAATTTCGAACTCGTCGATTTCCTTCATTTGGCATGTAGTATCCATTGCGCTTTCTCTGTGTCACTAAACTGTCAGTTTACTACTGTTGTTATGGTTACCATTCATAACAAGCGCACCCAGACTGCAAAAGATTCCATTCGAGTTCCATTCACTTTCACTGATGCGGCATCAGTGAAAGTGAATGGAATCTTTTCACTCTGGGTGCGCTTGTTATGAATGACATGGAACGACAAACCCTATTTTTTGCCCTTAACTACTTTACTCAGGTTACAGGTTATAGGGAATTAGTTGCAACCCCATCAGCCAATCAGAAAAGAGGATTCAGTTGCGTAGGCAGATAAGCATGTTTTAATGCACAATTATCTCCACCAAGGAGGTTATGCGATCGCCTGAGTTTGTGTTTGTGTGTTGTCTGTTTGTTAGATTGCTGCTATTCCACTGCCTGCCACAAGGTGCGCACGGTGAGCAGAGGCGTGTCTGCGCCTTTCTCAGCAAGGAACAGGGAGAGACTCTCTACTTCGCCGCCAACACCAAGTGCATTTCACCTAAAAAGTTGTTCATCTGCAGGAGACAGCCTTCATCTGCAGGCAGTAATCAGTCCTGTCAAAAGAATTACCACCGCTACCAAAAATATTCAATTTGTGATGTGTGGCCTAGGCTATGTTATCATTGCTATTGCGAGTGACCATCCCCGCAGATCGTTTAGGTTCACATTGCTGTCGAATTAATTACGTTGTCAAAAATATGGAATATGTGATCGTGTAAGTTCACAATGTTGTTGTGGACTGTGACTTAGGTTCACAATCCTGTCGAATTAATTAGGCTACCGTTGCCAAAAACAATTTATGACTGTAGGCCTAGGCCTACCAGGGCTTGACATTAACTTTTTCACCCAGCAGCCACTATGGCTAGTGGTTTTCCCAAGTCACTAGCCATTCAGGTATTCCACTAGCCAGCCACTGATTTTATATTGTTTTTTTTTTCTTCTTTATCTTGATAGTGTACGTTTATTAACTACATGCTAAAGCAAGATCAGTGTATAGCTTTCTACATGGAAGTATATTGAGAGTTATTGGTCCTTTTCTTGAACTTAAATACAAGTATTAATACACAAGGGGCAAACAACAGAACATAGGCTACTATGATGCGTATATCATACCAAGGAATAAACTGCCAGCCAAATTGGCTAGTGACACTGTAGGCTCCTACGTATTACTAGCCACAGCCGAGTTTTACCAGCATTTGGCCGGTTGGCAGGTGCCAGTGTCAAGCCCTGACGCCTACGTTCACAATGCTGGTAAAATTCATTACATCCCCTTCGCTACATTTAAAGATAATCCCAAGTTGTTTGCGAGATGGACAGGGATCAGAAAGCCGGACAGCATGCATAATGGCCGAGCACCGGCAAATATTCCACACGGGTGTGCCTGCGCCATTCTAGTAAGGAACAGGGTGGGACTGTCTCCTTTGACGCCAGCTCCAACACCAGTGCGATCAACATAAAAAGTTGCTCATCCGCAGGCAGCCTATAGCCTAGGCTACACCCTCGTTGACGTTAACAATCATGTAAAATGAATTACCGCTGCCTAAAATATGTGTGAAGTGGAAGTGAATTGTTGCGAGATGGACAGTGACCGCCGCAGATCATTTTGGTCGCTGTCGAATTAATTGGGTACCATCGCCAAAAATATGGAATTGGTGGTCAAACACCCCCTTCACGAAATTTAAAATTAAGCCCAGTTGCGAGATAGACCACAAATTCCGATAGCAATGCCCGTGGACTGATTAACAACGGTGAATAGTGATTTCCCATGAGGAATACGGGGAAGCAAATGTCGCTTCAACCGACAGCGCGAAGACCAACCAGTGGCCCATGAGAATGATGCATATACCATCGTAAATAGGCCTAACCCTTCTGTTGTTGTTCCAGTTTTGTTGGTCAAAATCATTGCATTCCCTTCACTAATTAGGCAGTTCTATCAGCGCGTGATCACAAGCTTTCAAAGCAGATTTTACAAATGACTGAACTGACAAGAATGTGTCATTTTGAAAGCCTGACATAGGAATATAGTCGTTCATATTGGCAAAATGATTATTTTTGTCCATCATCTAATTATGCCATGCCTTGGCGGAGGTATGTGCTCTCAGAGCACTTTTCTAGTGTGTATATATATGTCTTACCTACTGGTTCATGAAGTTCCTCTTGAACTTAGCAGGGTTTATTTCAGCTCCAATGTAGAACTTAGCAGGGTTCATTTCAGCTCCAGTGTAGAATATCTGAAACAAATAGGGTTCAGAGTTGAGTAGCTTTGATGTAAAAAAAAAAAAAAAAAAAGGTTCAAGGGTGAGAACAGGATTACACAGGACTTTTTTTCCCCTGAGATCAGACATTTCAGGGTTCTGTCTTCTTTAGAGCGCAGGTGAGCAAACGCACAGCACTGATGAAGGCAGAACCCTGAAACGTGTGCTCTTTTCTGCTCCAGAGTTGTGGACTCCAGTCATATGACTTGACTTGAACAAGTCGACTCGATTTTGTCATTAATAGACTGAGTCTATTAGACTCGATTTGGATTTGTGCCTCATGACATTGCGCGAAGACTTTCCCCTTCCCATGATGCTTCCCGTTCGATCCAGGTTAACAAAATTCAAGTGTTTTTTTTTTTTACAGGTGACTTCATAGAGCAGACAGCGCAAGCTGTAAGCTTGGAACTATATTTCAACATTCCATTTTCAAATGCCCAGAGCACTTCAGCAGAGAATGCATAGAAGAGTTTAGCTACATTCAACACTGTTGCCAACACTGGTCTACTTAAAATCCATTTGTTGTCGTCAACACTGAACCAATTTTATGGTTGTAAAGAGTATACATGGTCTTTTATTTTAATCTCGGTTGTAGTATGGCTTATTGGCTTGCTTGAAGGTGGAATATGCAATGACAAGGTTGTCATAGATATTAGGTTGAAGAGGACGTTGCACAGACACCATGAACAAGGTGTAACAGGTTGGACTAGGTCCCCTGTTAGTGTGCATGTTGTAATTGAAAACAGCTGCCCGTGTGGGCGAGGGCGGAGCCCTTCCGGTTAGTATAAATTGCCTACTATGTTGGCTGTAAGCCAGGTGTGGCTAACCTCTAGCCTAGAAATCTAGACGCCCCTAGCGACCGCAAATTGAATTTGCTCCCGGGGGCAGTCTAGCGGACCCCGGTCGTTTTGCGAGGCTGAAAGTTATCCGATGACAGGGCCAATCAAATCGCGAGGGGGGCCGGGCTACTTAGTAAACAGGAAACTTTCTAAGAAGGAACATGGTGTCCGTCCCAGAGTCATGACTCTGGTCCGTCCGTGCTACGTACAGCACGAAAGTGCACTTAATTTAAAAAGCCTGGATGATAATACATTTCGTGTCTGACATGGACTGATGTAATAATACACCATGAACTTATCGGACACAAATAGATCACAACACAATACCATTTGATCATTCGATGTTTTAAACTAGCTCGGTAAGCTAAGTTGAGCATTTTACAGGACCAGATAGTCACACGCTATTATCAGACCACTACTGTAGGTGTAGAATGAAATTGCTGCCCCAATTTCTAATAAGACACATGCCATTAAAAACGAGACATTTGGGAGCTTTGAAAGTCTTTGAGTATGGCATAGTCTACCAAGCTAGTGGCTAGCTAACCTGTCGTCAATAACACAGAGCTAGGTATCCAGTCTTAATATAACCATTTAACAAGCCCCAAATGGCTCAACATTTCGCTGGTTGATCAAGGAGGGCCATGTGGTTGAAAACGAGGCATTTTTGAACTGTATAAGTGAAAACACGATTTATTAGGACACTTGTTTGTGGCTGTGGTCATCACATGCATTCACTGCTACGACGGCTCGAATTTGCCGCTCCACCTACAAAGGGGCCCTCGCTGGCTAGCTAACCTGTCGCCAATAACACAGAGCTAGGTATCCAGCCTTGTATTATATGCCTGCCCCAAATTCTAATAAGATCCATGTCATTAAAAACGAGACATTTGGGAGCTTTGAAAGTCTGTAAGTCGCTTACTAAATAGATGGGAATGACACCTACAGTCTACCGAGCTAGCGGCTAGCCAATCTGTCGTCAATTACACAGAGCTAATATCCAGCCGTGTATTAGTTATGGGTATACAGCTAGCTAGCTAACACCGTGCCATGTTGACAACAATCATAAATATAACCATTTAACAAGCCCCAAATTGCTCAACATTTCGCTGGATGATCAAGAAGGGCCGTGTGGTTGAAAACGAGGCATTTTTGAACTATGTAAGTGAAAACACGATTTATTAGGAAACTTGTTTGTGGCTGTGGTGATCACACGCATTCACTGCTACGACGGCTCGGAATTGTCGCTTCACAAGACAGCTGTGACGTTACACAGAAGTGTGTGGGGATTGGTTCTTTGCCATCCAATTGCGTGGCGTTGAGTGCTGAAGCAACCGTTTATCCCGCCCACACTGCTGCCCAGCCCTCCTAGACCCTGGTACAGCTTTTTGCTGTACGGGTCTGGCTCGCTAGGCTAGCTAACCTCGGTACCGGTTGGCGCTTGGGGAAGCCCTGTACGCTGGGTGCAGTAGGTGATGTTGGCGTGTTGGGTTTTGGACCCATACTGGAGCGCGTAGTAGAGCGCAGCTGATATGCGGACGCCAGGTTGCTGCATGTAGCCTAACTGGCTTGAAGGTAAGCCCTTCTGCATTGTGCACCTGGCAATACTCAATTAGGCCTATGTTTATACCAAAGAGGATTGAGACAAGAGGGCTTACTCACGTCATAACAGCGTAGTAGGAAATGATGGCGAGGGGAGTACGGAAATGTTATTCACTGTGGAACAGGTCATAGGACAGCGTGAATGTCTGTCAGCTGTCCTTAATTGCCCCCAGCAATTACTGCTGACCAACAGCTGCCGTTACTTGGCCACAAATTACGGAGTACGAAAATGGCATCCATCGTGGATGGATGACCAATGACCATGCGCAAGGGAGTTAATTTTCCATCCACTCGTGTCCTCAGGCAACGCCCCCGTACTACACCGTGGCCAATGCATTCCCCGCCATGAGATTGTTCTTTCTCTTGAGTTTCTTTGGTTTGTACTGTGGCTAACGTGATGTTGTTTCACTGCAGCATTACATGGTGAAGCGAGGGTCAACCGTAGACTTCCAGGCTCGGTTCGGTGCTTCCCACTTGCAATTTAAAGGGACAGTTTGGTCAATTTCAACATGCAGTTGTATTGCTCACGCTTCCCTTGACTTGTCAGTACCTGGTGATGCCACATTTTTCGGCTCAGCCCTTTCCGAGATATGAGCAATTCTAATGGGGGCAGCGTTTGTTTACATTTTTAAAAAATGAAACATAGGCCAACTCCAAATATTTTCCCAAAAGGTACTGCTGTTTGCTAGTTGTCTGCTGATGTTTTATAACCTTTTGGATGTTTTTGGGAATAAATAAAAATGTTTTTTTGAAATGTAAACAAAGAGCTGCCCCCATTACAATGACCAGGATCTCGGAAATGGCTGAAGAAGAAAAAAAAATCCCAGGCACTGACAAGTCCAGGGTACTGTGAGCATTACAACTGCATGTTGAAATTGACCAAACTGTCCCTTTAAGGTTGAGCACATATTGTCAATTGGCTGGGGTGGGGGGATGCCGCCGTCTTTTCCCGGTGTTTGTGTTTGTTATTTTGCCTCTTACCACCACGAGCTCTCTTAATTGTGGCAGGTTGTTGTTGTTTGCGCAGGTGCGCGCAGCCTTCGTCTTTCAGCCATACGGTCTGACACGGTCAGCTCCAATCACCCACCCCTCAGACAAGGGATGAGTGATTGGGGACTGGCCGGTTGAGATTAGTAGCATTATCGTGTAAACTCATTGGTGAGGTGTAGATCCCCTGAGTGGTATAGTAAACCCTCTGCCAAGAGGCCTGATTTGATAAAACATAGGCTACCTCTTCACTGTGAATCATTTCAGTGTGCTGTGACTTATTTTGTTTATTTTGATTTGTAGTGTGTAGGTAACACGCTCAGTAAATTACCTGTACTAACCTACTCAGTGCTCTTGCACTTCAGCCGTCACTATTTCACAATATCTGTCTGTGTTGACTTCAGCAGAAGAAAATAAAAACTATTGTATGTGCAACAGCTGTGTCATCCTTTGTCATCTAGAACCTGTCGGGGAAAATTGTATTTTTAACATCTGGGTTGTCTCACCCTTAAACGAGACTGGCGTAGTCACCTTTTAAAACCTAATTACTTAAAAGTCAGTAATCTTAGGAAACCTTCCACTCTACTACATACAAAAGGTAGAGACAAAAATACTGAATCAAACCAAGATAATGCAAAACATGCCCACTCAATGCAAAAGCGTGTGCTCAAGTTGGGTCTCCTAAGGGGGCGTTGTCCCCTACTACTACTTCTCTTTTTGAGGTGTTTGGGCAAGACGTGCGCTACTGCCATCTACAGCGCTAAGGGGACTTCATTGATTCTCAACCTCAGGACTCCGAAGGTCTCCTAACCGAAGGTCTCCTAAAGGGGTGTTCACCCGACATAAAGTGGATACCGGAAAAGAAACAAAATGGCGCTTCTTGTTACATCCACCTTCTTTGGTAGAGGTTTAAGGGTTTCCTTTACCTTATGTACAGTCCGCTGTGGGGTTTTGTCATCATCTCATCTCAGCCTTCCACACAGGGTCTCTTGTCACTTTTTTCATCAGTGTAGAAACCGGCTCTAAACCTTGAATTGTAAAAGAAAGACAAAAAAGATCAAGAGCTGGTACACCAGAACTCCAGTTAAATAACACAAAAGGAAATTATTGTGCGAAGGTAGGTTTACATACAGGAGTATAACACAAAATTCCCCATGTTCAACCAGCCCTAATGGACCCCCTTCATATATTAAACTGGCTTGTGTAAAGAAAAAAAGGACTCCCTGTGGGCCCTGAATAACGATACAGTGAGAATAAAAATTACAGTCATATAAAAAGTTTGTACACTTTGATATTTCTTAAATTTCTGTCAAAATTGGTCTTAAAACATGGTCTGATATTCCTGGAAACCACAAGAAGGAACAAACAGTGTCTGCTTCAACCAATTCCACCCAAAGATTTACATTTTATCATATTTTTTGCCTCAAGATGTAAACATTTACAGTCACGTGACCTGCAGATGGCGATGCACGGCTAAAACCTGAGCTCCGCTTGCAATCCGCCTTATTTTATATTTTTATGATAGCAAACAAGATTTGATAGTACCAATTTGTCAGTAATGTCAAAGCAGTCGAGACTGTTTCACTCCCGGGAGGAGGACCGCTCACCAACAACTAAAAAGAAGTTCAAAGAAACTCCGGTGGCGTCGAAGGCAAAACTCGATGGGGCTATGTTGGCAACAGCTAAGCTAGCCCTCAGTGAGCAGAGGCTAGAACTACAAGAGCTAGTCAAGACGTCTGTTGGAGAAGCCATAGAAAGCATCTTGAAGCCGCAAATAACTGAACTACAGACCCAGCTCCAGGCAACTAGTGACAAAATTTCATCCATTGGCGGTCAGATTGATCAGCAAGGAAAATCAATAAAACGACTTGAGTCGAGGTGTGACAACATCCAAGCCTCAGCTCGCTCTGACAAAGCTACTGTGCGGGCTCTACAAGCAACTGTAGCCGCACTCTCCGCTAAACTAGCTGACTTGGAGGACCGAAGTCGCCGATCGAATCTCCGCCTCGTTGGTCTGCCAGAGGGCGCAGAAGGTAGCGATGCCATCTGTTTTCTAGAGACTAACATTCCGAAATGGCTCCCGTCACTGAGTCACTCGTCGATTCGGATAGAGAGAGCACATCGGGTGTACTCCCGCAATAGCGACAGCGACAAACCTCGCACACTAATCTTCAAACTTCTGGACTACCGAGATAGGCAGCTAATCCTACAAGGTGCGCGAGATGCTGCATCCATCAATCACGGCGAAAGCAACATCAGCTTTTATCCTGACTACAGCCTGGAAACATCAAAGAAAAGAAAGGCATTCTCCGACGTCAAGAAGAAAATAATTGCCAAAGGGGTGCAGTGCTTTCTACGCTTCCCAGCCATACTCAAAGTGACCTACCGCCGCCGAGAGCTAGAATTCCACTCTCCAGAGGAGGCTGAGCGGTTTCTACAATCGCTTGGTTCATCAGAAGCCACCGACGCCCTGCTACACGTCCTCCTACCTGACGAGGATGACGACCAGACACCCGAAGACAACCAGACACCCGAAGACAACATGCCTATCACATCCCCGCGACCAACTTCACCAGACCTCGCCTCCTAAACGAACTCTTTTCTCATCTGCCTTGACATAAAAGACATTCAGGTATGCCAAAGCCGCGTCATGCTCATCAACGGCGAAACGTTTTAGAAAATTAGACAAGCTAACTGATTGCGCGCCCAGCTTCGCAACGTTTTAAGTTATGGACTTTTAAAACCGCCATATTTTCATTTCAGGCCGTCACTTTATTCTGCTAGGTTTGCTATCTGATATCTGTAATGCGAGTCACAGGTGGGGCAGAGCATCGCTATATGAGAGTCACGTCTCTTGCTTTTTCTCACCACCAAACCAAAGGGATCTATGTTCCCTTGCGGTTTTCTCTCTTTGTGTGTATAGTTTTGTTGTTGATTTTATTTTTATGTTTCATGGCAGATCACTTGTATTATTGTTTTAGTTTTTTGTGCAGGACATCATGGGTTGTTAAATCATTGTGGACTTTTCTGGCAGGGAGATACTTTGTTATGTGGCATTGCATGATCCGACATACAGACACACATCTTGATTATGGTTGATCTGAACGTCTTTAGTTGGAACGTGCGCGGCTTGAACAGTCCTATTAAGCGGACGCGGTGCCTTCAATTTATGCACCACAACAATGTGGATATTGCTCTTATTCAAGAATCTCATTTAAAACAAGAGGATGTTCACCGTTTTCAAAATAGACGATTTAAAATCATTGCCTCTTCCTGCGCAAGTAATAAAACCAAGGGCGTTGTAATATTGGTTAAAAGATCTGCTCAGCTAACAGTACATCTAACTGGGAAGGACACGAGTGGCCGCTTTGCTTATGCCATCGTTAGCGTCAGTGGGAGGAAAATTCTTTTTGCATCGATTTACTCTCCAAATGACTTTGATGTTGACTTTCTCAATGGTATATCAAATACGCTACTCTCCTTTGTAGACTGTAGCTTGTTTATTGGAGGCGACCTCAATGCCACGGTTAACCCCTTCCTGGATAGATCGCCAGCTTCTAATTGTTTTCCACCCTCCACTGTCGCCCTTAACCACTTCATCACAGAGTTAAATCTGACAGATGTCTGGCGAATTAAAAACCCAAGCACCAAAGCCTATAGTTTTTACTCAGCTCGTCACAAGTCACTATCTCGAATTGATTACATATTAGTTGGCTCTAGCTTGCTTGATCAGATTTGTGAAGTGGATATATTACCCAGATTAATATCTGACCACTCTCCACTCCAGTGTCGTATCAAACCATCAGCGATGCCCCCCAAATTTCGCCGGTGGCGTTTTAACGACTCTTTATTATTCAATAAGGTATTTATTGAGAACCTTCAAACTCAGTTACAAGAATTCCTCAGTTTTAATCAGACTGAGAGCTGTAATCCACAAATACTGTGGGAGACTACTAAATGTTTCCTTAGAGGGTTTTGCATTGCATTCTCTTCTAAATTGAAGAAGCAGAGTGCTCAAAGGATGTCACAATTGGAATCTGAAATTAAGACACTAGAAAAACAGCAATCTGAATCCTATAGTGAGAATGTAGATATTTCTTTATCTGCGTTGCGCAGTGAATATAATAGACACTCCTCATCCAAAGCGGCTTTTATTGTACATAGAACTAGACAAAAATACTATTACCAGGGGGATAGGCCCAGCCACTTACTTGCGCTGAGACTAAAAGAAAATGAATCCAAGTCATGTATTGATATAATCCGAACGGCAGAGGGCGCTATAACTACAGATCCCATAGCCATCAACAATACATTTAAATCTTTCTACACCAATTTATACTCATCACAGTCTACACTAGACAAAAAGTTGTGCAAAACTTTTTTGAATAATCTTCAACTACCTACATTAGATGACTCAGACAGAGCAAGTTTGGAAAAGTCGATCACATTAGACGAGTTGCATGAGGCAGCAAGATCACTTCAGAGGGGGAAGTCGCCAGGCATGGATGGCATCCCACCTGAATTGTATCTAGCAGTCTGGGATATTGTAGGCCCATTGATGCTTGATTCTATCAACTTTGCTATTAAAGGAGGGTCCTTTCATAGGGACCAGAAATTGGCCATTATTACATTACTACTGAAAAAAGACAAAGACCCTCTGGATTGCTCCAGCTTTAGGCCCATCTCACTAATTTGTGCTGATGTTAAAATTTTTGCAAAAGCGCTGGTCACAAGAATAGAGCCGCTAGTAAACAAGCTTGTTCATCATGACCAAACAGGTTTCATTAAAGGGAGGATGGCATCAGATAACTTAAGAAGGTTACTTCATGTAATTGATTTAGTTGATTCCTCCCAGGAGCCCACTGCTGTGTTCTCATTAGATGCTTTCAAGGCGTTCGACCGCTTGCGTTGGGACTACTTGTGGGTACTGTTGGAGCATTATGGGTTTGGAACGACATTCATTGGGATGGTCAAAGCTCTATATTGTTCTCCAACCGCCTCTGTGTTGACAGGTTTTTGCAAATCTCAGCCTTTTGAACTTCAGCGAGGTACCAGGCAGGGGTGCCCGCTCTCTCCCTTGCTGTTTGCACTCTCTCTAGAACCCCTTGCACAGGCGGTCAGGCAAAGTCAGTCTATTTCCCCAATTACATTGTTGGGCACCTCTCACCACATTTCACTATTTGCTGACGACACCCTTCTTTATCTCTCAAATATAAATAAAACCGTCCCCCATGTTCTACAACTATTTGATAAATTTCATGATTTGTCTGGTTATAAGATTAATTGGGCAAAATCCTCATTAATGCAAATTGGTCCTTCAAAGGTCAAGCTATCTCTACCGCCATTTATTCCAATTGTGACATCCTTCACATACCTTGGTATTAAAATAAGTGGATCTTTGTCAAACATCTTACGAGACAACTACTATGACCTCACGCAAAAGATAACTGCAGATCTTCAAAGATGGAGCTCTTTAAAAATCTCAATGCAAGCTAGAGTCACTATTCTTAAAATGAACATTTTGCCACGTTTTAACTTTTTATTTTTTATGTTGCCTATGCAACCACCTCCAGACTTCTTTAAGAGTACATACTCACAATTCTCTCAGTTTATTTGGGCTGGCAAACGAGCCAGAATTCGCCTTTCAACACTACAGCGGCCTAAGGAAGAGGGTGGACTTGCTCTCCCTGATTTAAAACTTTACTTTCTCGCCTTTCAGATCCGATCTATACATGTTTGGATGGACCCAAAATCAAACATTCCATGGCGTCCAATAGAAGCTAAGTTGACCTATCCCAACCAACTCACAGATATACCTTTCATGAAGATAGGACGGAAAAGTACACTAAGATATGGTACCATTATCTCCTCTACTCTGAGAGCTTGGCATAATGCTGAACGGATACTGGGTGGTCCATTCAAACTGACTTTGTCCTCTCCGTTGTGGAACAACCCCTGTTTAACATCAGGCAAGCAACCGTTTACGTCTCATATATGGTCATCCAAAGGCATCCACACAGTTAATGACATTTGTGATAATGGTACACTGCGCACGTTTCAAGACCTCCAACACCAGTATGATCTCCCAGGCTCATCTTATTTCCTTTATCTCCAGCTCAGATCTTCGATGAAGGCGTACGGAGTGCCTTGGCACTCATTGTTCATCCGTTCACATCCCCTATCCAATCTTATTTGTCCAAGTAACCTCTCACGAGGCCTGGTAACAAAACTGTACAATCTTATGATGAGCAACTCCTTGAAACCGCTTTCTGTTGTGTCAATATGGGATAGGGAGCTTGAGGCAATGGGTATTGTACCAGATTGGGAGGAGATATGGGATAATCTACCACTAACATCTAAGTGCCTGGCACACCAACTAATTCACTATAAAATGATCCATAAGGCCTACACAACACCCTACATACGTTTCAAAATGAATATCTCTCAAAGTCCACAATGTATGCTTTGCCAGAATGCCACAGGTACCTTCCTTCATATGTTTTGGGAATGTCCCATTATAAGTATATTTTGGAAGTATGTTATTGAGATGTTATCCAAGTTTCTTGACACTACTCTTGTTTTAGACCCCTGTTTTTGTTTATTGAATGATGATTCCTCACTTGATCTCTCTCTACGTGAAAAACGACTGGTGTTTGCTGGATTCACAGCTGCCAAAAAGACAATCTTTCAGCTGTGGTTCAAACCTGATATCAGTGCAAAATGTTACTGGATCAGATCTTTCCTGGACATTGCATCATTAGAGGAAACCACAGCACGACTGAACAATGCCAGTTTGTCTACAGTAAATGCATGGAAGGACCTTTGTTCAAGAATTAAGGACATTCTAAGTTAGAATTTCTAACCATCTAAAGTCTATTGTTATGATGATGTCCCTGCTATGTTCTCTTTTTTTTCTTTTGTTGATCTGCCTTTTTTATTTTATTTTTTGTTTATTATTGTGTGCACTATTAAGCCATATCTTGCTGGCACAAATTCCTTTGACAGTGCTAATAAAAATTATAATCATAAAAAAAGATGTAAACATTTACAGGACAGCAAGGCATAAGTAAGTACAGGGTACACCCTTGCATTCAATAGGTGTTGACCCTCCTTTAGTTGCAATATCAATGTCTGGTTAAGATGTATATAAAAAAATCAGAATGGATCTTGTCTCCCTCTCATCAAAACTGCCCCTCTTCAGCAAGGTATCTGGGATGTCTGGAGAGAATAGCTTTGATGTCATGCCATATTTCCTAAATTGTTTTTTTTCCCCAGTGCTATGACTGGTCTATTCCAGTATGCCTGAATGTGTATTTTGTTGTCATGAAGCAATTCTTAAGTCGATTTGTGTCTAAAATATGGGTTGTCTTGCTTCAGCCCCCAACCTCTTGTGCACTTCAACTCTCATTTTTCTGTAAAATATATCTCAATAAACGTACGAGTTCATAGTTCCAGCGATAATAGCCAACTGGCCTGAAGACCAAGGTAGTCCCATATAATGTTCCCACCACCGTATTTAAAAGTGGAGAAGTGGTTTTGGTGAGGGGTGGTTCTCCCAATTTTCCTCCAAAAATGGCAATATCTTCCCTTCCTCAGTCTAAACTATTCAACTTTTGTTTCAACTTTGGTCGAGTAGTAATTCTGTGAAGCGTATGAATGCTTTTTTCATAAAGGTGCAGCAACATTTTTTTGCAGAACGTACCTGATTGTTTATTTTCAGTATTGTAGATATGTCACAGATGGTGACAAGTTCCAGTGTTTTCTGTAAGTCTTCAGCTGGCCCTCTGGAATTATTTATAACGCCATTAAGGACTCTGCTCTGTCCTCGGAGTAATTCTTGCAGGCTGATGGATCACCTGGGACAAAAGAAACACTTCTTAACAGTCTCCATTCATATACACTTTCTTTAACCATTCATTTGTGAACATTAAGACTTTTAGAAATGGTTTTGTAAACTTTAAGAAATGCATCAAAAAATTCTTATAAGTTTCAAAATAAGGTTTTTGGAGAAATATTTTAAGCGAGGCGTGGTGCACATCAGACAATGCCACTCCATCAAGACATAATTCTTAACTGGTGTGCATTTGCCACTGGACAGGGCAGCTACAACACTTGAGCGATGGACTTTGAAATCCCTCAATTTGTGTAATAGACTTGCTTGTCTGAAATTCTCCAATTACCTTTTGAAGTATCCTTAGGCAATGTCTTGTGGATTATTGTCATGTTGGAAGACTCATCCATGGCACATTTTCAGTCTAGTGGTGGAGAGAAGGAAATGATATTAGCACTCAGGGTTTTATGGTAAATGTCCCCCTTCATCTGATTGCTGACGCCATGAAGTTGTGCTGTGCCTTGGCCAGAAAAAACTCAAACAATAATGTTTCCACTTCCATGCATGATGGTGTGGAGGGTGTTCTGGGGATCATAGGCAGCATTGTTCTTCCTCCAAACATGACATGAGTTCATGCCAAATAGTTTGCTTTGCTGTCACCTGACTGCAGCACCTCACAATCATATCTCAAATCAGACTGATGTTGATTGCCTTTGCAGGGCCACCTGAGGTTTGCCAAAGTCATTTAGAATAAGTCCTTTCACTTGGCGGCCATCTTGGCTATGCCTCAGGGTCGCAATTTGGGTCGCAATTTCAGATTAGTCAGACCAGGTGAGTCAAGGCAGCGAGGTGATTGGATAAATGACAGCGCAGCTCAGCAAGCAATTGGCTCTTGTTGCCGGCCAGGTGCAAGCATGCGCCATATTGGCATAACAAACTGCCCCTGTTCATTCCTATGGACGCTTTCTGAAGTGTTCTGTCTCCTTATATACAGACAGTCTCTGGCACAGGTTCCTTCTCAAGCAAAGATACCATTAAAGATAAGGATACCACATACCAGAGGATTTTAATCCTCTGTGCCATTAAAGTGTTACCAATAGTTTGCTCACTCTTTCATAGTATATAACCAGGTGCATGTGTGTAGCACTCACTTCCATGAGGTGTGCCATGGTGATGGAGAAGCCGATGCAGAGCCCATACGTCCATTCCTTCTCTCATTTATTACAGAGAAGATGCAGATGACCATCTCAGGAAGACTTCCATCGTGGTGGCCATACCCATGCTGATGGATTGACACACACACACAAAATGAAAATTAATTTAGGTATTTAATAGATCTTTAATAATCAATAGATCTTTAGTCCTCTCCGTATTCACACTGAAAGTACACTATTTAAAGGCATTTCCTTAGGTTAAAAAACACAAATGTTACATTGGCTTTTTACTCACCACGTATCCAATGCAGCGAGGAAGCGTGGAGGCTGTCAATCAAAGTGAGCCCGTGCCCAGGCACCGCCCGCTACGATACTTCCCACTCGATCTTGGCGCGGTGTGACATGGGAAGACTGCACCCATCAGGCGAGCAGGGTTCTGCTGACTTGTTCTTCCACTGGGAGGACGATGATGAGCCGTCACATCCAGATGCAGTGTTGTACCTTGTGGGTCCCAGGACTTTTTGGCTTGCTTTGGAGTCTTCACTTGAGCACATCCAGGAACATCCCAGACAATGCCTTTGCAGTGGTCACGTTGACCCCTCTTTGCGAGCTTGAATTGCCCCTGCGATGCATTTTTGTCGCAAAGACAAGCCATCTCCAACAGCAACATTTCTTCTTGCAGTTCGCCACTTGCTGTGGGTGAACAGGTTCAGGCCTGCAAGTTGCTTCCAGGACTTCCAGAAGTGGCTGACTTGTGTTGGCAGTCTTGCAGTCTTTTGAGGAGGTAGGTGTTGTCGACTGCAGTGGCCGTGTGAGGGAAGTTGACACCCTCCCCCTCGCTGACAGTGATGGTGCCGGATTGCCCCCATTCCCCCTCCCGGCAATGAGGAATCCCCCAGCCGCTCCTTATGTCCATGCAACTGCCCTGACCAGCCTCCCTAGACCACCGAAGCGCCTTTTGTTCAATAGCTCCTGGACCGCTGCCACTGTTGGTGGCGCAGCCCCAGACCCAGACCATCCACCGTTCTGGACCGCACCCATTTGTCATGGCCCCAGCTGAGCCTGTGTAAGCACTGCATTGAATGCCATCCTCCACACCCCAACAACACTGCCTCCTGTCTGCGCAGTAAGGCATTCCACTGACCCTGTTGGCCACCCAGCCCAAGGAAGCCGAAGGAACCGCAGACCGGACTGCCACTCTCAACCCCCAGCCAGGAAATCAGGACCGCCCCCCCGGGGGACTACGCCCGCCATGCCCACAGTACCCAGAATTCACCACCAATCTCAGATGTCAGCGGAGATCAACTTCTCCAAGAAGAAAGAAAGAATGTCCCTCAGCCAGAACTTGCTGAAAGACATAGCAAGAGAACAGACACCAGGACTACTCACCAGAAGAAAGCTGTTAAGCCAAGCCTCTACCTCTCTAATCTTCTCTATTATACTCTACTCTACTGGTCCTGTGATGTACCTGTGGTGGAGTTGCAGCCATGGTGTCGTCGTGAGGCTAGTTGAGGCCAAGGCCAAGCTGAATCCTCTTGACCACAAGGGTGACTCCAACAAGGCGAAGATGTACAGAGCAGTCTTTACAGCACAGCTGAAGAAGTACTACCAAAAGCACTGCCGAATCAATGTCACCTAGTAGACAGCCAGAACATCTTGGATGCCATACAGCATGAAAGTTGTGGTTGCCAAACCTTTTACGCGAACAGATTTGGCAAGATCCAGAGCAGCACTGACTGAGATTGCTGACGGGCTCCAGGTGCTGTGAACACAGCAGACCTCATAAGGACAGTCCTGAAGACCTAATTGAAAGTTCCAAGTGGTAATGCGGTGCACAGTTCCTTCTGTGGCCAGCAAAATCAGTAAACGACGTTGCCGCACAAGCAAGATGCACGGTCACTAGAATGTAGAGGAAAACATTCACTGCAGTACTCACCCAATACAAATACACCTGAAGGCACAACACCCAATTGCAGTTCAGGACAATGCACAGTCCAACTCTAGAACTCCACCACTAACAGTAGCAGCAATCCAAGAGCTATTGGACAAAAGGAGCTTCAGGAGTCTAAGACGGCTGGTCAGGACAGTTGCATGGACACAGGAGAGTGGCTAATAGGTTCCTGAATGTCAAGAGGGGACATGAAGCAATGTTGGAGGCAGAGCCTTCCTCCGAGCCCCCCCCCCCCTTTTTTTCCTTTCTTGAGTTATTTTTTCTTTTGTTATCCTCCAGGAAGTGTCTTCCCTCTGTGTTGGGTTGTGGTGTGTGTGGAGTCTTTGCGTCTTGGTCACTGGCAGCAGGAGATTGTTTGACCACTAGTCAGCAGGGTGATTCACTGGTTAGGCGGTGGTCCGCTGGCAGATTTTCCTCTTTTTTCCTTTTATTGAAGTCCACTTTGATGCATTTAAAAAGTCGGCACGAGGAAACAGTTAAGGAGTTGTGGTCGTCTTTCTCTTCAGTGAAAAACCTGGAGTGGACATGCAGAAAAAGAAATTAATTATACAGAAATGTGCAAAAATGGAGGAAATGTGCAAACAGGTCATCAATAAAATATATATATAAAAAAATAAGTTTCAAAGACTACAAATCAGACTAAACAACCACAAGCCATTATTTAGAAGATTGTAGTAAAGAGCTATATATGACCATTCACATTTAATCAACAGGTGTTAAAGGACAAGTGCACCATTTTCAACATTAAGCCCCTTTTCTAAGTTGCCTGCAATTTTTTAGAATCCCCCTCACAGTTTTTTTGATGTTTGCATGCTGTCTCCGTTATTTGGCTAACCTAGATTTAGTCTGAATTGGCTTTACAATGGCCATCTATTGGCATGTCCAATATGTTATTAAAAAACACATTGTTTTCTAAAGTGTGTGCATCTTATAGGCTTAAAGTGATACTGTCCCATTTTTGGAAATAAGCTTATTTTACACCTCCCCTTGAGTTAAATAATAGGGTTTTACCATTCTCCTGTTGTCTCCTGCTGGCGGTGTCTCATAGGACTCAATGTTAATTGCTAGCTTGGATTTTTGGATAATTTACAAAATGCTACATAAAACATGACAGAAACCATGTTAGGGGACCTTAGGCTTTATCAATATCTTGTAAACTCTTACAAGACTGGCTTGCCATTGCTCAATTCGCACACACCATGATATCCGCCATGAAAAAACAGTTGGAGAACAATTAACTCCTACTGATATGCATAGGCCTACCATAGGCCTAATTTTGTAATCGCCTATCGGACATGGAAAAACAGACGGAGAACAATGAACCCAATAGCCTTAGTCTCATTGCAGGGCCAGCCCCGGGCTGGCCCGGACAAAAGGGGGCTGACGGTGATCTCATCAAAAGGGGGCTAGGTGCTAAAGATGGCCGCCGGGCCAGGTTGTGGGGCTAAGGGGGGCTAAGGGCCGCTTTTCCTGGCCCGTCGAATTCGATGGGCCATCAAGCGCCGCCGAGGCTCGGAGGCGGGGTCAACCTCGGGCAGAGGTCAGGGAGGGGTCGGGGAGGGGTTAGTGTCCGAGACCAAATAAAGGGCAGATGTTGAGACTGAAGCATACAGTATTTCATTTTTTTATACACTACAAGAACGAAGAAAGAAGAAGATGGCTGCTGAGCGCGTGATCTGGTCTGTGGAGGACGTGAAGACGCTCCTCACCATCTGGGCTGAAGACTCAGTCCAGAGGAAAATCGATGGGGTGTGCAGAAACGAAGACGTGATGAAGTTCATTTCTTCAGAGATGGCCAAGGTCGGTGTGTTCCGAACAACACGACAAGTCCGTGAGAAGCTAAAGAAACTGCGGGCGTCCTACAAAGCGGCCAAAATACAAACTGTGTTTGGCGATCTGTCTGAAACGTGCGATATAGCCTACCAGACCTTCGGCGATAATAGCGCAAAAGCTAAATAAGCCGACATAAATGTCATGTGTGAGTATTTGTGAGACACTTTTTATTGGTGTCCAGTGGAAAGCATGCCAAATCACGAACACCCCAAACTAATGCTTAACCATAATTTGCCCAGAATTTAGCGATAAGTCCCCCATGCAGCCACATTATTACACATTATTATATGGTTGTGACGTCATCTGTCGAATGCTCCATTCATTTCAACGGGGCTCCCCAACGTTCGGACGTCTGTTATTTTTCGATAACGGACGGGTTGGTCTATAACAGACCGCTGTCAATGGCAACAAGACTTTTCCTTGCTAAAGCGACTTTTCAACAAGACTCTAATCAGCTGCTGTGATAGACAGCAGCACCCGTTGTCCTGGCTACCGCTGTCAATGGCAACAAGACGTTCACTGCTAAAGCCACTGGCTTGTATACAAGTCAGTGGCTAAAGCGAATGTTTCATATCACTCCGCAGGGGGTCCGGTCTTTTGTCATTCTAATCAGCTGCTGTGATAGACAACACCTGTTGTCCTGGCTACCTAGCTGTTGCCTAGCGGTGTTCCACAACGGCACTGTTTTGTTTTGCGCAGCAACAATCATAACATTAAATAGGTCTAAAGAAATGTCCCCGCCATGTGTGAATCATTTAAGTATATCCATATAATAAGCGGGTTAACTTTCGGCGAGTCGGTCGCTCCGCGTCGGGGTCTAAAGATTCTCTCTGTCGTGCTGCTATTCCACGGTAGCGACCTTCTCGCCGAACGTTAACCCTTACGTAAAGCACAGCTGTTATTGACTTAGGCCTATTTAAAATCATCCTCACTCTGCTGCCCTAGTGTCTCATGTTTTGCAGACATACTAAACCATAGGCATACGTTTTGCAGACATGTGCCATAGTGCGCACACTTAGAATTCCCTGCAGGACACACACCGATGTTATGCAGATTGAACGACTTGTAGGCTACGCTACTTCCGTGGCTACTTTAATAAATAGTCGCTATTCCCCTGGCTCATCATTTTCTATAGCAGCTGATGAAGATGCTATGTCTCCGGGATTTGGTCTCTTTTCACATGGTAACTTATTCAATTACCTGCACATTCACCATGAATAGACAGGTGGCACGCCGCAACGAGGGGGGTGTGTCGCTATGTCCGGGGCTCATAATTTTCTATAGCAACTGATGAAGGTGCTATGTCTCCGGGATTTGGTCTCCTTTCACATGGTAACTTATTCAATTACCTGCACATTCATGTCTCGCTATGTCCGGGGCTCATGCTTCTGTGCGCGATTGGGGGGATTAACTGGGCATGTTCGCACGTCTCCTTCTGTTCACTCTCAGTTGTCGACCTGCTCGTATTTTCATGCGTCTTTGTCTTCTTAACATGCGCTGCGTCCCATACAGCTTCTGAATCGACAACTTTGCCATGTAATAAAACTGTTCTTGAAAGGCAAGCCATTTTCTTTGCAGTTCTTGTCGTCTTTGTCGTTGTTCTGTTGTTGTCCTTCTGTGATTTGGGGCGAAAGTGGGCTGTGCCCGACTGACGTTTCACAAACAAGGCGTGTACCTGAATGTGCCTGGGGTCGGCTATGAGTCCGATCAGGCAAAAAATAGCCCGGGGCCGGCAGCTCCGAGCCGGCCACTCTCCTGAGCCCCGGGCAGCCCCGGGACGCTGAAGCGCGGCTAATGAGACCAAGGCTATTGAGGCCTGCGCTGATATGCCATAGTCTATTATAGGCTATATTATTATACTTTGAATGATTTGTGGTGTGTTGATGGCCACGCAAGTAGGCTATGGCTTCAGTGCCTTTGGGACAGCTCCTCGAGACCTCCAATTCACCTCGCGGCACAGCACACACATGGTCCCACATGTTTTCACCGAGCATTTTTATGTGCCTATTTTTAAGTAGGCCTAAAAACACAAAGCCAGTCAAGTCAATCTTAATTGAAAACAAACGTTATCCAATAGGCCCATCTCACTAGAATTGTAGAACTAGAATTTTAAGACGTGTAGTTGCAAAGTGGGATATTTAACAAACAACCAAACGAAGCGGTAAGCAGTTTAAAAACAGACGACAGATAAAACTCACAAGGCAACGCCACGATGTGATCCTGGGCCTGGAAAACGCAGAAACAGACAACTCTCAGCAAAAGAGGCGCAGCCTCACTTGGGCACTCATATAATCTCCGGTGTGCGCAATTGCTCATTAGCTGGTGACGATTGGCAGGTGCTCGTTATGAGCCTAATCAGGAGTCTCTCTCCTGCGGCTTTGCCCACAGGTGCACAGTGTTATATTTTTAGTAGCTCATTTCCAGAATTCATGCTGCCCATTCAGAAATTTTACATTTTAAACATTTAGGTGCTGTTTCCACGTAGCTGGATATTTTTATATGTGGATATTTTTTTCTCCTGGTTCCATGGGTTTCGCATTGGTTTTGGCCTTCCATTTCCACGTAGCAGATATTTAAAATCCAGGTTGAAAAAGCAGGAGAAAAAAATATCCTATTTAGGGGGCTGAAACACATTTGTTACAATGGAGGATTTATTTTTATCCACATGTTGCGTTTACACCTAAACAGGAGAAAAAAAATACCCTGCTAAAAAAACATCCTGCTACGTGGAAACAGCACCTTAGGCTACCACCGGTCCACCGCCATTTAGTATTTTTTGTGACTATGAAAACATGAAAAGGAGGATCTCCTCCACAGTCCACCATTTTGAATTGCCAGAAATAGACATGTTTAGCTACAAAACGTTGGCCTTGTACTTATGTCAATCTAGTAGGCCGTAAATAGGCCTATTGGTGTATTATTTAGAGGTGGTACTATGTGTAGAAAAGTCAGCTAGGCAGTATGATCGTGCTGGTCTATTTTTCTCTTCTGTATTCTATGTGGCAGATCTGAATAATTGTGTGTGTTTGTGCGTGCATGCGTGTGTGCGTGTGTGCGCTTGTTCATGTGCTTGCCTGCTCTATGTTGCCGTAATTGATTTGAATGATTGCGCTGCTGCCACCTCTCTCCGCATGGATTTATACGTGGCTGCACTTGATATTTTCTGCGGCGATCAATAACCTTGCACCGCCCGCCAGACGACATTTCCAGCCCTCTGTGCCAGCTGTGCCCTTCTCTGCACCCTCTCTCCACACCTCTGCACACCTCTCTACATGCCTCTCCTCCTCTCCATGCAATGGACATCAATAATCAGGCATAACTATAATAGTGTCATAACTCACCGGCATAACCAGCCAAATGGAATGACCCCTGCACATAGAATAAATATGACTGGGCAGGTTGGGTGTGTGTGTGTGTGTGTGTGTGTGTGTGTGTGTGTGTGTGTGTGTGTGTGTGTGTGTGTGTGTGTGTGTGTGCGTGTGTGCGTGCGTGCGCGCACGTGCACGCGCATACGTGCGTGTGTACATGTCAGTAGGCTATATATGCGCCCTGCGTATGTATATCAGTTTCGATATGAATTTGTTTGGGTCATGTAGGTGCGTGCGTGTGCATGTGTGTTTCCTCCCTGCATTTGTGTGTGTGTGCGCTTGACAGCACATTTATGTAAATGTGTGTGTGTGTGGGAGGAGGTAATGGAGAGGTGGGAAGCAGAGGTCTCGGGTTAATGACATTCTCCTCTTGCAGCGGATATGAAAATGAAATCAGTGTAACACACAGGCCGATAGGTCAACCTAAAGAGGACTGCGCGTAGGTGCGTTCATGCGTGCATTTGTGTGTGTGTGTGTGTGTGCCCGCAAGTGTGTTAGGTTGATAGGTCGACCTAAGTAGGATTCATGAGCTCTGTCTCCATGTGGAGATCAGGTAATTCATCGCATGTGGTTTTAGTGAGGCTGCCCTCCGCATTTCTTCATCTCTTTATATTAAAGGGACACTGTGCAGGAAATGGTCAAAAAAAAGGTAGGCCTACTGCAACTATGCTGATTATTGAAACTGGGCTTATTGCCGAATTTGATCTTTACATGAAAGTTTACTAAGTAATAAACAAAGATTTTCTAGTATGGTCCAAGTACAGTCATTTTTGCAGCTAAAAATGGCCATTTTGTGGAAATTCAAAATGGCGGACCATGGAGAATATCCCCCTTTTCATACATGAAAAATGCATTTTTTCCAGTCATAATGAATACTTAGATTTTGATGCTGGTGGTAAGTAGTCATGAAAAAGGTAACATTAGTGAATGGGCAGCATGAATTCTGGAAATAAACAACTAAAAATCTCACACAGTGTCCCTTTAAATCTACTTTCATTTATTTTCCTGTTGTCTCAGTTTATTGTGTATTATTATTCTTTCACATGGTTATTGTGAGTGGAGATGATTTTTTTCTGATGTCCCCTTAGTCTGTCTAGCGCAGTCGAAGGTCCTTCC
>NC_085879.1:12418508-12421008 GCF_034702125.1 Engraulis encrasicolus
TCTGTCCACATGTTGTTCGGAATATACCATATGCGTGTGTGTGTGTGTGTGTGTGTGTGTGTGTGTGTGTGTGTGTGTGTGTGTGTGTGTGTGTGTGTGTGTGTGTGTGTGTGTGTGTGTTTCTGCTTTTGTGCGTTTGTGCGTTTGTGTGTGTGCATGCTTTCCTGTGTGTGTGTGTGTGTGTGTGTGTGTGTGTGTGTGTGTGTGTGTGTGTGTGTGTGTGTGTGTGTGTGTGTGTGTGTGTGTGTGTGTGTGTGTGTGTGTGCGTGCGTGCGTGCATGTGCGTGCGTGTATGCCCCTTTTATTTTTGTGCCCTTTTATGCTCAGGTGGTGCAGCTGGCAGAGATGCACACACAAATGTGCAAATTAGGGGAAATATTCAGATTCCCTGACAATGGCTGTGCCGTGAAAGTATGCCAGATGTGATTTCTATGCTTCATATAATACAAACCTGCATGGTCATCACATCAAATTGATTGCTTCAACTTTTTATTGCTGCACTCCTCTTTGTTTTGCTCTCTCTCTCTCTCTCTCTCTCTCTCTCTCTCTCTCTCTCTCTCTCTCTCTCTCTCTCTCTCTCTCTCTCTCTCTCTCTCTCTCTCTCTCTCTTTCTCTCTCTGTGCGGGAACTGTTAAGTCTACAAACAGGTGTGATATTTTTGTACAACTGCATGCATTTCTTTTGTGTGTGTGACATGGGTGACGTGTCACCATACCTGCTTGCTGCTATACCCTCTGCTCCCTACCTCCCAGCCCAATCCTGTCTCACCCCACCCCACCCCTCACCAGCCTTAAAAGGAAAAACAACTCCTTTTATGTCAGATACACAGAGATAAGTTAAGGTCACAGAACAACAAGTTCAGTCAAAAACAGAGCAACACATTTGCTCTTTTTACCTTGTTCTTGCCGTAGAAGACCGCTATTTTTTGGACAGAAACCTTTACCTCTGATGCTCCTTTTTCAATCTCAGGTTTGCTATTGTCCACCTTGAAGAGCAATTGCTTCGCACCTTTCACACTTTTTGTTTGCACAACTCCATTTTCCTTTGTGTGTGTGTGTGTGTGTGTGTGTGTGTGTGTGTGTGTGTGTGTGTGTGTGTGTGTGTGTGTGTGTGTGTGTGTGTGTGTGTGTGTGTGTGTGTGTGTGTGTGTGTGTGTGTGTGTGTGTGTGTGTGTGTGTGTGTGTGTCTGTGTGTGTGTGTGTCTGTGTCTGTGTCTGTGTGTGTATGTGTGTGTGTGCGTGCGTGCGCGTGCGTGCGCGTGCGTGTATGCATGCATGTGTGTGTGTGTCTGAGATTGCTCTCTTCTCCACAGTTGACTTGACAAAGTGTAATGGGCATTTTGGGGTGAAAACTAAAGCTAAAATGCCATGCCCATTAGGCTTGACCTTTTTCAAATCTCCCCAAAGAGCCTCTCTTAAGTCTTATAAGTAAAAAGAGCTGTGAAGGAAAATGTTCCATTTCCATCTGCAGTAGGAAAGTTAATGTCTGGGCAAAAGTGGCATTGTATTTAGTCTTTTGTAAAGTCTCTGTCATTGTCAAGAGAAGAAAAGTACCAGAACTTTTTATGATGCTTTCAAGGTCTACACCTTCAAGTCATCTTTTATTTCTAGTTGACAAAGTGTGCAGCAGTAGGCTACATACTATGCCTCAGACAGCCCGATCTCAAAAGAATTCCAAGAAACAAACACAGACCCTTGTGACCCGAAATCTGTTGATGTTTCACTAATTTTGACACAATTCCATGTAAGGGTCACCTATATTTTCAGACAGAACTATATCAATTCTGTCATGAAAAGACTGTCAAAATGCCACAGATCTTGCGTTACAGTGGTCCGTGTTCATTTCACTGATTTTTCTGATATCATGTTGCCTCTGAAGATCCATGTTGAATGAACAGTAATTAAGTACAAAGGGATGGAAGCAAAGCTGAGGAGATGTATTAGGCACTTGTACATGTCTCCACGAAGAATTTTTTCCTTTTTGAATGGCTGGCAAAACATAAACTCATGGTATTAATGTGTACAATTTCCACACTCCATCTCTCTTTCCCTCCATGCCTCTACCTCTGTCTCTCTCTCTCTCTCTTTCCCTCCTCTGTCTCTCTCTCTCCATCCCCTGTGTGAGTGTGTATGTCACAGGCTGGTATTCTGTCGTCTCATGAATCTCTTTATGACTATTCATTAGAGGGGGATCATACCTCCAAGGTAGCAGGTAATCGATGTGTTGCATTAGCTCCTTTGTGGCGTGAAGCTTGTTAAGCATCACTCACTGATTTGTTGAGGCACTGCTTGAACAAAGGCACACTACATCAGGGTGGCAGACCCCCAAATCAAACTCTCATTTTACATTTCAAAGAGTTTTTTTTTCTTACTGTTCTTACATGACAGACGCGGGTACACAGTCCGTCAGGGTGGCAGGCCCTCAAATCAAATTCCTGTGTTTTGTTTACTGGAATCGTCCAGTTTACCAAATTGACCGACATTGGCTGAATTTGAATGAT
>NC_085879.1:12426008-12433508 GCF_034702125.1 Engraulis encrasicolus
GAGATGTGACAAGAATGCCACCGCAGAGATTAGGCAGAGAACAAAATGAGAGAGAGAGAGAGAGAGAGAGAGAGAGAGAGAGAGAGAGAGAGAGAGAGAGAGAGAGAGAGAGAGAGAGAGAGAGAGAGAGAGAGAAGGTGAGGAAACAAACGACCGCATAAGTTTGCTCAAGCTCAAGTGGTCCAACTCTTTTCAGAAAGAACACACACACACTCACACCCACACCCACACACGCATGCACGCACGCAANCAGCAAGCACACACACACACACACACACACACTCACACCCACACCCACACACACACACACACACACACACACACGCACACACGCACACACATGCACGCAAGCACACACACACACGCGCGCGCACACAAGCACACACACAAACAAAAACCCACACGCGCACACACACACGTGCGCACGCACACACACCCACACACAAACTTTATTGGAGCAAGAGTTTGGGGAGACTTGTGTTCAGTCACATTTTCTTTGCAGAGACTAAAAAAGCTGGCAGGATTACTATTTCCCATAAGAGCAGATAGCAGAAACGGAGTGTCTTAACGATGCCACCTAGTTTTATTCTTTGATTTGCAGGGTTGGGCAAAAAATAGCGGCCCTCCATCCCAAGAGGGAAGACTGCTCTGTTGTGTTGTGATGCTGTGCTGTGCTGTGCTGTGCTGTGCCGTGCCGTGCCGTGCCGTGCTGTGCCGTGCTGTGCTGTGCTGTCTTCTGATGTTGTGCTGTGTTATGCAGGGCCACTCGCACATTTCGCTGGGCCCAGGACAAAGTCATCTGAAAGGACCCTCTCTATACTGTATATAAAATGTAACCCAATTTTGGGCCCCCTATCTCTCTGCGCAGAGACAACCATTGGGGCGGCTAGGCGGGGGAAAGTGGTACAGATTCTAAGGGCCCAAGCAGTGATAGGGGCCCTTAAAGGGGCCCAAGCACTGAGAGGGGCCCTTAAGGGGGCCCACAATTCGAATCTTTCATGGGGCCCAACATTTCTGGCAGCGCCCCTGGGGACAACATACCCTTTTGTCCCCCCCTGACGGCGGCCCTGGTGTTACGTGCTTCTGATGTTGTGCTGTGTTATGCTGCGGTCTGTGTTGTGCTGCTGTGCTTCTATGTTGTTTGAGTGCTGTTGTGCTGTGCTGTACTGTGTTCCTAGTGCTTCGGTGCTGTGCTGTGCTGTGCTGTGCTATGGTGTGCTGTGCTGTGCTGTGCTGTGCTGTGCTGTGCTGTGTTGTGCTGTGCTGTCTTCTGATGTTGTGCTGTGTTATGCAGGGCCACTCACACCTTTCGCTGGGACCAGGACAAAGTCATCTGAAAGGGCCCTCTCTATACTGTATATAAAACGTAACCCAATTTTGGGCCCCCTATCTGCGCAGGGACAACAACATACCCTTTTGTCCCCCCCTGACGGCGGCCCTGGTGTTACGTGCTTCTGATGTTGTGCTGTGTTATGCTGTGTTCTGTGTTGTGCTGCTGTGCTTCTATGTTGTTTGAGTGATGTTGTGCTGTGCTGTACTGTGTTCCTAGTGCTTCGGTGCTGTGCTGTGCTGTGCTGTGCTGTGCTGTGCTGTGCTGTGCTGTGCTGTGCTGTGCTGTGCTGTGCTGTGCTGTGCTGTGCTGTGCTGTGATGTGCTGTGCTGTGCTGTGCTGTGCTGTGCTGTGCTGTGCTGTGCTGTGCTATGGTGTGCTATGGTGTGCTATGGTGTGCTGTGTTCTCTGTTGTGCTGTGTTGTGTTGTTTTCCAATGTGTTGTACTGTGCTGTGTTCTGGCGTGCTGGGGTCCGTTTCTCGAAAGCATCTTTGCTATCGTCGTTAGCAAAGTCCTTCGTAAGAGCGACTCAACTCTCTCTCGACAGCGACGCTCACCACTAAATCCAAGGGAACGGTAAGACGGTCTTAAGACGGTTAGCAACGACAAGAATCGAGAAACGGACCCCTGTGCTCTCCTGTGTGTCCTGTCCTGTCCTGTGTGTGTGTGTGTGTGTGTGTGTGTGTGTGTACGTGCATGTGTGTGCGGCTGTCTGAAATTGCAACCTGGGATTTCTGCTGGTGTAATTTGTCTTGCTGTGTAATGTACTGTATATGAATCACAGTGATGGATGACACCATGATGAAGATCATAAACAAAATTGAGCACGTAATCTCATCCTCATCCATTCAGTTTGGGGCCTAGAGATATCATTCGATCAATGATTATGTTATTCTCCAAGGGATGGAGAGAGAGAAAAAGAGTTCTTATCCATATATATAGCCTTGGTGAAATACACATACACTGAAACACATGCACGCACGCACCTCCACGCACACGCACACGCACACGCACACACACAATGAGCAATTTGATGGTCATATAATTGAAATAAAACACAAAAAAAATACATAAAGGCCATAAAGGCCCCCCTTGTACCACTTTTTGCTAACAGATATACAGGCATGCAGCCTTTTATTTTAGCTGATTCTTATTAGTGATGTTAAGTGATGATGATGTCAGCAGAACTGAGCTGCCCTTGAAGAGCTGAATGCACAAGAGATGCAACGCGCTCCACACAACCAGCACAGCAGATGGCCACAGATGGAGAACACAACACAGAGCAGACCTCAGAGAGAGAGAGAGAGAGAGAGACATGGTCTAGCGTGCCATAGTAGTCCTCATCAGTATAGACATGAGAGAGAGAGAGAGAGAGAGAGAGAGAGAGAGAGAGAGAGAGAGAGAGAGAGAGAGAGAGAGAGAGAGAGGAGAGAGAGAGAGAGCGAGAGAGAGAGAGAGAGAGAGAGAGAGAGAGAGAGAGAGAGAGAAAGAGGGAGATGTGTGACACATTTGCTTATGACTGTGCAGAAAACTGAGCCTCCAATACTAAAACAACAAACATCCTTTGAGGCATCAGCCTACCAAATCAGTACTGGCCGGGCCTAGGACAAATTCACTTGAAAAGGGCCTTCCCAGTATACAACAGTGCAGTATACAACAGTGCAGTATACAACGGAACCAATTCTGGGCCACCCCACTTCCTGGTCCTAGGACAACTGACTGGCCTGTTTGTCCCCCCATGTTGGTGTCCCTGCCCGTATCCATGTGCCATTTTGATGTAACCTACCCATTGACCTGAGCTAAAACCAATATAATGCATTAAGTGGTAATATAAGGGTTAGTGTTGTGTTAACAGCCTATTGGTTGCTCATTATGGTAAAGTCAGGGAGGGGAGGCCGTGGTTAGAGAGCTGGGTTGCAGTTTTCAATCCCTCAATTACATCTCCCCACCTTGGTCCATAGCTTCAGTGCCCTTGAGCAAGGCAACACCTTGTACCTAGAATGACTGGAAAAATAAACATCAGCTAGTAAGCAAGTAATGTAATGTAAAACAGACCATTTTAACAGAGCAACATGGCCTCTTTGTTGGTACCCCACCACATGCTTGCATCTTGCATGCAGTCACCTCCACTGGGAGACTGTACTGTACAAGACAACCAAATAACCACAGACATGGTACCAAGCAACCACACATGACGCCCAGATATAACCTGGAGCCCATAAAGCAGCAATAACCCGCCTCACTCTCACTGCCGTGACATCTCATCCTCTTTTCCTTTGTCTCCTCGTCCCCTGTTGTGTGGCACATCAGGGGCAGGCGCCACACCAGGGATAGCTTGGCAGCATGGCAGCATGGGAGCCTGGTTCTGAAGGGAGAGTTTATTACAACGCTGGGTTCACTGGCGCTGAGCTGTCATCTCCGTGGGGAGGATGAATGAAGTGTGACAGGCCGGTTGGAGTTGATCAGGACCTTAAAGTGTTCTGAGACAGAGACGCCAATCAGTGTTTTATTTATATATTTCGTAACTTTTTTTCGGTTTTGCAGGGGACAGAGGAACTGACAGTTTCCCCCCCACCCGCTGGTCCGTCAAAGGCTGTTATCATCCTTGTGGGATGATGGATTGCGGTGTGTGCTGCAGACACTATCTTACCAAGACAGGCTTGTCACACATAAAAACTGCTGTGTCATTTCTTCTCTTTCACAGTAAATAGTGCGTGCCAAAAGGGAAATTTAAGTCCACTTCCAGTCCTGTGTGGTCTGTGGATTTCTGACTGCCTTTTTCTTTATGTGGGCCTATGTATGTAGGCCTATGTACATGTGTATGTATGTATGTATGTATGCATGTATGTATGTATGTATGTATGTATGTATGTATGTATGTATGTATGTATGTATGTATGTATGTATGTATGTATGTATGTATGTATGTATGTATGTATGTATGTATGTATGTATGTATGTATGTATGTATGTATGTATGTGTGTGTGTGTGTGTATGTATGTATGTACATCTATATGTTTGTATGTATTTATTTATGTAGGCCTATGTATGGACTGTACTGTCTGTATGTACCAGGGCTGGACGGGCCATCTGGCATAGCGGGCATTTCCTGGTGGGCCCCGGACCCTTGTGGGCCCCTATTTTCAGAAAAATATCTTTTGTTGTTGTTGTTGTTTTTTTTTTTTCATTTCTGAAAATAGGGGCCCACAAGGGTGCAGGGCCCACCTATGAGTCAGTTCTGCGCCGTTAATTATGAGGGGCCCCTTTAATCCAAAAGTGCCCGGGCCCCATTTTTCCTCCAGTCCAACCCTGGCATGTACTGTATGCATGTAGGCTACGCACTGTACATTTTGTGCTGCATGTGTCCATCTGTTTGTCAGTCCATCCATCATCCACACTGCCTCACACTGTTGATTGATGTGCCCGTCACACTGATGAGCGTGTTTGTTTATTTGCGTCAGTAAGCAGTGTGTATTTTCCCATTTATTTGGACACCTGTACTCAGTGCGGCCTTTCATAGGTGCCAGCCATGAGAAGAACAGACACCTCTCTGTCTGTGCACACCCATCCCTTCTCTCTCTCCTTCTCAAACCCTTCTATCCCTTCCTCCCTAATTCTCTCCCTTCCCTTCTTCTTTTCTCCCTCTCTTTCTTCCTCCAAACCTCGGACCTCCCTCTCTGCCTTCTTCTCTGCCTTCATATCCACATTCTCTCTTTCTATTCCTAATTCTCTCCCTCCCTCCTTCCTCCATACCTTCTTCTCAGACCCCCCCCCATTCTTGAGCTCCCTGTCTCCCTCCCCATCAACTTCTCTCTGTGCCTTCTCTCCATCCACCTACTTCCCTCCCTCTCTACTTCCCTCCTTTTCACTCTCGCTCTCTCCCTTCCTCCTTTTCTCCCAAAAGGCTGATCTAGGAGCCATTCCAACCCCCTACCGTTTTGCTGGGTCCTCGGCTGACAGAATACCTGCCAAGCTGTACTGGACCTGGCATGGCCTGAAAGAGGAGCACCTCCAATAGAATGACCAACTGCACTTCACACCTCAGGCCACCCCAAACACACACACACACACACACACACACACACACACACACACACACACACACACACACACACACACACACACACACACACATACACACCACACACACACACACACACACACACACACACACACACACACACACACACACACACACACACACGCACACGCACACGCACACACACACACACAGACTGAGAGAAAGAGCGAGAAAGTGAAAGAGAAAGGGAAGAAAGACTCTTGAAATTGCAGTCACCTCTTGGTATTTGGATTTCTGTGATTTGTTTTTTCTGTCTCATTTTGTATTCTTCCATTCCCCTTTTCAATCTCATTATGTCTCCCATCCATCTGCCCTGTGTGTGCACCACTAGCTGTTCTGCTGACTCCACTGACTTTCCCTTTTCATTTGGGGCTGCTTTTCTGAATTTCAACTAAACCAAGCCGGCCTCAGTCACAGAGTGTTTTGTATCATCATCATGCCCACAAAATATTTTTTAAACACGTCATCTAAATATGATCAATGCGGACGGTTTAAAGTATACAAACCCCAACTCCGATGAAGTTGGGACGTTTGGTAAACAGTGAATAAAATCAAAATGCTATCATTTTCAAAACATTCAATCTATTCATTAGATGGAGAATAGTGAAAAGACAACATATTAAGTGTTAAAACCGAGAAAAAAATATTGTTTTGGGGGACATATGTACTCATTTCTAATTTGATAAATCCAACACGTCTCAAAAGAGTTGGGACGGGGACAATAAATGGTAGCAAATGTCGAGGAAGACTAAAAACAAAACAAAAGACAACACTTAACAGTTAAATACATTAACCGATGAGATGATTTTTTTTTATAAAAAACAGTGTTAATTCCTATCTTGGACATGTTTCACCAGCTTAAATGGTGGGTGTATTCCTTGTCATGTTTTGCAATGTTTTCCTTTCCGTAGTGCTTACAGTGTGACAGGTCTTGACCAAAAACCCACCATTTTATCACCTGCTGGTCCTTATGATGGAGCCAAACTGTTAAAACATAGTAGAGAATGCAATTTGACCTTACTATGTGGCAGTAATCGAAGATCTCCCTTCAAAATATAATGCATGAGTGGCTTTTCATGCTATTTAAAACCCATTTATACCATTCAGCACTGTATTTAACTCTACAGATGAGTGAGAACATCTTAACCAATGCACTACTGCACCCGCATGTCATCATGGAGGCTGACTTTTGAAGCTAGCACTAACACAAGTTGGATGGTCAATTTTCACTGTAGCACAGGATGTGCAATGCTCTATTATTGTCAAAAAGAATGGACTTCTACAACCTCTGCTGACTTCTGTAAGCAAAGGACAGTTTCCCATGTCTTCTGGGTCTATTTCAAGTGAGCTCAGGTGCTTAGGAGAATGTTACACCCCTGTATCATTTTCATGCATTAAGCATTCTTAATATGGTCAATTTTCAATAGCTCTAATTCCTTGAGTGCTAGAGAGAGACTACAGCCAATATATATTTCATGATGTCATGAACCTATACAATGATTTTATTAACAAAAATATGTCTTATATACACTCAATCGTGGTAAATCAAAGGGAATTCAAAAATGTATGTAATAACTATGGTAATTATTCCCTTTGCATCTTTAATTCTGAGTGACTCAGCCTCTCTGTGATGATCTTATACCTGGACACCTATATTGTCCGTCAGTACAATTCATTTTGAAATGTTCTTCTTTGTTGTTTTATCTTATTTGGATGTTTACTAAATTTCACTGATCCCCGTCCCAACTCTTTTGAGACGTGTTGGATTTATCAAATTAGAAATGAGTACATATGTCCCCCAAAACAATATTTTTTCTCGGTTTTAACACTTAATATGTTGTCTTTTCACTATTCTCCATCTAATGAATAGACTGAATGTTTTGAAAATGATAGCATTTTGATTTTATTCACTGTTTACCAAACGTCCCAACTTCATCGGAGTTGGGGTTTGTACAATACCCTCCAAAGAATGGTAATGAATGAACACTCAAAGCTCTGGGTTGTTATGTTTTAGCTGAATCAAGACAAAATACTAACCAACCGAGAAACATAATCTTTTTTTCACCCCCCATCTCACCTTTCTCGGC
>NC_085879.1:12438508-12483508 GCF_034702125.1 Engraulis encrasicolus
GCCTGCAGTCTCCAAGACTGTAACAGGGTAGAAAAAGGAGGACAAAAAAAGAGTAAAACACACACAGTATATATGAGATGTGTAAAATAAGCAAAAGATAATAATGTAGATAATACTTATAGATGATAATTTCATGTCTAATTCTAATAAGCTAGGTTGACCTAATATGTTGTCAAATAATATTATTTATGTTTCAATTATCATGTAAAAGCCTGCGATTTAACAGCTTCATCCTGCTTTTCTAAAAACCTGCTATGAAAAGAGTCAATGTTGTCTTTCAGCAATAGTCCTTGTTCACTAACCTCAGTTTTGCAACTTTGCAATGTGGACTCGAAAACGCAGCACTGAGCTGCTCAACACCTTCATCCTGCAGAGCATTTCCACCCAAGTCCATTTCTCGCAGGAGAGAATGAGGACACTGGAGGGCTAAAGCCAGGTCTGAGCAGGCCTCTTTGGACAGGTTGCACACTCTTAAACTGAATAGAAATACATAGTAAAAAATGGGGCGTCTATATTTCAGATCTTACGGTGTATACATCGGGAAAGCGTATACAACACTGTGGAGCCAAAAGTCAGAGTAAAATTCTGTGAGGCCAGTGTAATTTCAACTCTACATCTCTTAATATGTACATAATATTGAGTACAATTAATTCTGAAAATGTTAGACTAACAAAAATTAACACCATTTTGAAGTGGGACCAAATGTTTTCTGAAACAGAATTAATATTGTTTTATTGTGTAGTAGTACCGTTGGCAGTAAGAGCACAAACATCATTATATTTGGTACAGAGTTTACCATGAATAACAGCATTCAATGAAAGGGGTTATCAGAGGTGTCAACCAGGGGTCAGATGGTAAATAATCGTATAATTCTTACACGGGTGGTCTCAAGATGATAGGTAGACTTGAGCCGTACATGCTCATTACACACAGTTCATGCAGAGCTGGGCAGTTGGATCAAATAAATGTCAGGGTTGCATTCGAGAGTGCTGTTCACATATATTTGTATACTTACGTCAGCTTTTCTAGTTTGCAATGTTCACTTCTGAGTCCCGATGAAAGCAGTTTTGTCAAGTCTTGTAGGTTATTGTAGCTCAGATCCAGTGCAACCAGGTGTGAGTTGACAGTTTGGAGAGCTGACACTATGATCTCGCAACACGGTGCACTGAGGTTGCAAGCATCAAGTCTGTGAGACACAGTGCATTTATAATAGATGAAAGGGCAATAGTTTCCAGTGGGCTATAGCCCATTGGACATTACTACTTAAAGTTTGTTATAGCCAGAATGTTATAACATGTTAATGAAGAATCATTTTAATGTAGAAAACCATTTTATTAGCAAAGAGCTAAACATTTTGGTGTGTATGTGGCAACAAAAATCAACTTGAACTTACATGGCTGTTTTGCAAGACTTGACAACTGGTATTAGTCGTTGAACCCCCATTTCTGTTGTGTTGTATGATTTCAGATCAAACACATCCTGTATCTCCTCTGACATCAAGAGTACATAGGCAAGGGCAGAGCACTGGTCTGGCTCTAGGGTTTCACTCGACATCTTCCCAGAACTCATAACCTCCTGAATGTCTTCAACGATGGAGTTGTCATTCATCTCGTGAAGACAGTGGAACAAGTTGATGACCCTCTCTGGCGACGAGCTCTCTCGGATCTTCTTCTTGATGAACTTGACAGTTTTGTCCATAGTGCTGGGACTGATTCTGGCCAAGGTGAGTCGACTGCTGAGGATCTTCTGAGTGGACTCTAGCGAGAGACCAAGAAGGAATCGTAGAAACAGGTCAAGTTCTCCATTTTCTTTTTTCAAGGCTTTGTACACCGCCATCTTGCACAAAGACAACCAACAATGGTCATCTAAAGAAATGCTTAGCATTGCTTCTATCGGAGAAATGGGCGTGTCAATGGGACTTAATGGTTCATCAATCGCCATGACATTGACTCTCTGTCTTGTACACATGATGATGGCATATAGAGCTGCAAGGAACTCCTGAATGCTGAGGTGCACGAAGCAGTAGACCTTGGTATCCAAAATTCCAGATTCTTGCCTGAAGATCTGTGCAAAGAGACCGTTGTGTACCTCACAGTCAATGCCACACTCCCTCAACTCTTCCTCATAGAAAACCAGTTGGCCCTTCTCCAGATTTTGGAACGCCAACTTGCCCAGCTTAGTCAGGATCTCCTCATCCGATTCAGTTGGGGTCAGGTGCTTGGCGTGATCCTTTTCATTCTTGAGCTGCACCTCGATCAAAAGGAAGTGAGTGAACATCTGTGTGAGGGTTTTGGGGGGTGCCTGATCTTCGCCTGACTGGTTAAGGACCGTCTGCAGCACACTGGCCAACATGCTACAGAACACAGGCAGGTAGCACATGATGTGGAGGCTCCGCGATGACTTCATATGCTCAATCACTTTTTCAGCCTGAGATGTGTCTGGAATCCTTCTCCTAAAATATTCTTCCCTTTGATCATCGTTGAACCCTCTGATTTCTGTGACCCTTTGAACACACTCAGGAGGCAGTTGATTGGTGGCGGCGGGTCGAGATGTGATCCACACTAAGGAGTTGGACAGCAGATGTCCGCTGATGATATTTGCCACCAAGACGTCCACTAATGTTGGTTGGTTTATGTCTGTCAGCTGATTCTGGTTGATAAAGTCGAGGGTCAGTCGGCACTCATCCAGGCCGTCAAAGATTACCATGACCTTGGCTTCAGCAATCTTCACATCGCTCAATTCTGGGAAGTAGCCATGGATCAGTTGCATCAAACTGCATTCTTGTCCTCTCCTCAAATTCAACTCCCGGAAAGGAAGCAGCAGGGCAAAATCGATGTCTTGATTAGCATGTTCCTCTGCCCAGTCAAGGATGAACTTTCTTGCTGAGAGCGTTTTCCCAATTCCAGCAATCCCTTTGGTGAGAACTGTTCTAGGGCTCTTCTCTTCTGCGGAACATGGTTTGAAGATGTCATTGTATTTGATGGATGTTTGTGCTGATGCTTTGAGCCTGCGCACCCTCTCCAGTTGCCACACCTCGTGTTCAGTGTTGAACCTGCCACTGCCACCTTCTGTGATATAGAGCTCAGTGTAGATACTATTCAGAGGACTGGGTATTCCATGTTCTTCCATTATGTCAAATACATACTTAAACTGCTTTGTATATCTCTCTTTAAGCTTCTGTTGGGCCTCGCTGATGATCTTGTCTGAAAAGTTGAGGAAAATTAATTATAAATTCACTCTGCAAAGATTTGAAACTCAACTCTCAACCCATTACCGCATGGCAAACACATGTCTTTACTCTTCAGGATACTGAAATCCAAATGTATTTATAACAGATACATCGGCCTTACCAGTTCCCTCATATACATCTTCTGGACACAAATCCTGTGTGTCATGACAGCTGCAATGATATCATAATGTTAAATGTCAGTACGCATTTACTGATTCTGTGCATATAGTACAGCTGTATGTTTTATGTAATAGTATATTACTATGTCACTACATTGGTTTACATCACTATACATAGTGGGTTATGAATATGTACAGTATACACCTGTGGGCATAGGCGTGCACAGATAGGGACAAGGTGGTGCTAAAGCACTTGTCCATTTGCCCTACTGGACAAAAAAATGCCTTGTTTTTGAGAGTATTAAAAGCAATAAAGCCCCCATATATTAGTCTCTACAGAATATAATAGTCCCACATGGTCCCCAACCACCCCTCTTCAGTACCTGCCCTCCAAAATATCTGTGCACGCCACTGCCTGTGGGCTATTAACACTTGTACACTTGTGGGAATATAGCCTAGATACCTGTCGATGTCAGCATAATCACTTGTTTCTGTTGAGGGTGATCCGGGTGAATTATGCCCTAGTGAGTTGTAGGCCTCTGGTGAGCCTGCTCTTCCTGTCTGTCCTCTGTGAACAAAACAGTAAACAACTTATGTAACTGATTGCAGATAGCATATTTGGGAATTAAATCTCAAGTCCAGTTCAAAGCATTATGTTTGAATAAGAGTGTTTGAGATAGCATAAATAAAAAATACCTTGGTGTCGGCACATGTCTTGTACAGAGCCTTTTATTACACCCCCTGAAAAGCATTGATGCAAAGTTTTGAACAGTTTCAGTTACTTGAAGTACAACACATTTGATTTCTGATCAACATTATCATGCAGTGCCTGAAAAACCAGAAATGATACATGATATTATGGCTCTAGGGAAATCAACTGAATAGGAGGAAAATCAGTTAGATCATGAGTACTAATGTTGAGACATTTTGAATGCAACTTAGAAACCATTAACCCTACAGTTATCCTCAGATTTAGGTTACATCCGTGATCCTTGGGGTCATTTTGACCCCAGCCACTTAAATGTCTACAAAATCAGTAGAAGCAAAAACTTTTGCACCGGTTTATGCCTCAGATATTTACTGTTGCTCTGTTGGGGACATAAAAAAGCCCTTTAGATAAGTCCTAGCACCCCCACACACAGCCCACACACCAAAAAAACATAATCCATGACTAGGTGACAATGTGCAACAACTGTCCAAAAGTTGCCTTGAGTTAGTTTTGGCCCTCGTCCACATCATACATATTGTTAGTTACCAGAGCCCTAAATAAAGCAAAATGTTATGTTCTGAATAACTTTTGTTCATCTATTTTACAAACCCCAACTCCGATGAAGTTGGGACGTTTGGTAAACAGTGAATAAAATTAAAATGCTATCATTTTCAAAACATTCAATCTATTCATTAGATGGAGAATAGTGAAAAGATAACATATTAAGTGTTAAAACCGAGAAAAAATATTGTTTTGGGGGACATATGTACTCATTTCTAATTTGATAAATCCAACACGTCTCAAGAGTTGGGACGGGGACAATAAATGGCAGCAAATGTCGAGGAAGACTAAAAACAAAACAAAAGACAACACTTAACAGTTAAATACATTAACCGATGAGATGATTTTATATAAAAAACAGTGTTAATTCCTATCTTGGACATGATTTCACCAGCTTAAATGGTGGGTGTATTCCTTGTCATGTTTTGCAGTGTTTTCCTTTCTGTAGTGCTTACAGTGTGACAGGTCTTGACCAAAAACCCACCATTTTATCACCTGCTGGTCCTTATGATGGAGCCAAACTGTTAAAACATAGTAGAGAATGCAATTTGACCTTACTATGTGGCAGTAATCGAAGATCTCCCTTCAAAATATAATGCATGAGTGGCTTTTCATGCTGTTTAAAAAACCCATTTATACCATTCAGCACTGTATTTAACTCTACAGATGAGTGAGAACATCTTAACCAATGCACTACTGCACCCGCATGCCATCATGGAGGCTGACTTTTGAAGCTAGCACTAACACAAGTTGGATGGTCCATTTTCACTGTAGCACAGGATGTGCAATGCTCTATTATTGTCAAAAAGAATGGACTTCTACAACTTCTGCTGACTTCTGTAAGCATAGGACAGTTTCCCATGTCTTCTGGGTTTATTTCAAGTGAGCTCAGGTGCTTAGGAGAATGTTACACCCCTGTATCATTTGCACGCATTAAGCATTCTTAATATGGTCAATTTTCAATAGCTCTAGCACTCCAGGAATTAGAGTGAGACTACAGCCAATATATATTTCATGATGTCATGAACCTACACAATGATTTTAGTAACAAAAATATGTCTTATATACACTCAATCGTAGTAAATCAAAGGGAATTTAAAAATGTATGTAATAACTATGGTAATTATTCCCTTTGCATCTTTAATTCTGAGTGACTCAGCCTCTCTGTGATGATCTTTTACCTGGACACCTATATTGTCTGTCAGTACAATTCATTTTGAAATGTTCTTCTTTGTTGTTTTATCTTATTTGGATGTTTACTAACTTTCACTGATCCCCGTCCCAACTCTTTTGAGACGTGTTGGATTTATCAAATTAGAAATTAGTACATATGAGTACAAATGAGTACATATGTCCCCCAAAACAATATTTTTTCTCGGTTTTAACACTTAATATGTTGTCTTTTCACTATTCTCCATCTAAAGAATAGATTGAATGTTTTGAAAATGATACCATTTTGATTTTATTCACTGTTTACCAAACGTCCCAACTTCATCGGAGTTGGGGTTTGTACATAACCTAGACAGATTGGAACATGTATTAGCAAAATATGGATGTTCCATTCATGTTTAATACACTTAAAATACCACAGATGTGACCAAAATGTGTAAGGGAAAACATTTTTGTGGAAATTTCACTTTTTTCACATTGACCCCATATATTTAGGAAAAGTCATCAAAGATGAAGCAAAAGAATTATGTACTTTTCACGTTAAACATTGAATGGGGTCAAATAGACCCCAAGGATAACAGGAGGGTTAACAAAACACCAAGAAGAGAAGATACCTACTCTGATTGAAAATGCACTATCCATTCCTTTGACTGGTCACTTTTCAATGAGAGGTGACTAGGATTTGGGGACGTTGACCGCTTCGATGACCTGACATCATAGCAACAAAAAAAAACGATTATGTTGTACAATTTTGAATCAGGGGCCAGAGCCTCCATCAAAACCACATCAGAAGCTGCAGAGAGAAGCTGAAGGGGAATGACCCCACTTGGGGCTCTAACAGGGCAACTTACTAAATGGGCATGGTATGCAAGTGCAGGTTTCATCGTCCAATAGCTGGCTGCCTCTGGTGGCCTTGATTAAAGGTCGCAACACCCCATGAGCCAGGGGATGCATTCTAAATTCCATCACCACCCATACATTTTAATCAAAGTTCCTACATTCAACCACCATTCAAGTTTTCTTTCTCTTTTGAAATGTTGCTGCTGCAACAACAACGAATGCAATGTTGCTGAACGGAAGGGGGAAAAGCCCCAGCAACCAACAAACCATCAGTGTTGAGTCAATTCTGTCTTGTCATGGTTCAGCAACCTACCCCTCAAAATAAAGGGTAACACTTTACAATAACGTCCTATTCACAGCTTTATAAACACTTTGTAAATAATGAACTAATTATCAGCAAAATGTTTACAAATGTTTATAAATGCGCAAGAAATACTATGTTAACACAGCAGACACAGCGCAGTCATCGGTCCTGGAAGTTTCTCCTCCAAAGATCAGAAAGCATGAAACCACATAAAACTCACACAGTAGAAGTTGATTCCCACTCCACTGTGCAGTCGTAGTTTGGTTATTACTCAGTTACAAACATTTGTAAATGCTTTGTTAAATCAATAATAAGTTTATATGACTGTGAATAGGACGTTAATGTGAAGTGTTACCAAATAAAGTTACCTTACCCTTGTTGTTAATACCTACAAAACAACAAATGTCATTGTTGTGGAGTGGGTTGGATTGCAACCAACAAATGCCAATCAGCTCCAATTCAACTAATCACTCATCATTCGCTAAGTTTTCTGTATGTGCATGCCAAGAATTTTAACATCTCATCCTGTGTAATTAATCTGGATTTATCAGGTTAGGCTATTGACTGCTCACCCCATTCTTCCTACTGCTACAACATTGCATTGCACCTAGTGCTAATTTTAATCTGACATTATCAGATTAGTAATTACTCCATTCTTACTGGCATGAGACTCCAACCTGCTTGACTCTGATACCAAGGCCAGCCCACCTCATACTTCTATTTCTAAGGTAGCCTAAGTAATTCCCATTTGACCCCCCATTTCCTCAATAGGGAAAAATATGCAGATTAAAAAAGAGGTGCTTGCAATTCAGGTTTCCGTTTCAAATGACAAAACAGTAGGCCTTAACTGCCTTTTGTAGGCCTATTGGTATGGCAGAGCAGGCTTTGCTTCAGCAGTTGTAACAAGTTGCAATAACAACACTGTTTCTCCATTGCACACATGTTGCTCACAAACATTTGAGTGTATACTCACAGTAGGCCTACTATCACTTGCTTTTAGAATACATACCTGGTGTCATGAATTTTTGTACTCGATTCTGCCATGTTTTTCCTACCCGAAAGTTAGTCGAAGCATTCCATTTGTAACTGAAAGAAAAAAATGTACCAGTGTCCTGATTTGACTGGTGTGTCCTCACACGATCACATATGTTATCCAGGAAGCAAGTTTCAGTCCAAGTTCGAAATTTCAAACTGGTTTGTTTGGTTTGTCTCAGATATCATCATCTCTAAGCCACTGGCAAACATGAAAAGTGAAACTTGGTCAACATTCTCATCGAACTTCATTGTCTGTCTCCCAATGCAAACTTGATGAAATATACAGTAAAGTAGGTTCATTGCATCACATAGGATCTCCTAACTGTTCATTGTCCTGACACACACACACACACACACACACACACGTTTCTGAGAATGTACAGCAATAATCGCCTAATAAAAAACATCTGGTTGAATAAGAGACATTGTGAGTTGAAAATTGGGTTTTTATTATAATTGTATTTTTGTGATAATTAGCATCATAAAATGGAGTCAAGTCAAGTCAAGTCAAGTAGGTTTTATTGTCAATTTCTTTACATGCACTGGTCATACAAAGAATTTGAAATTACATTTCTTGCTTTCCCATACAGACATAGACTAATCTAGGTAAGGACATAGACAGTATAGACATAGACAGTACTTATACATGGACTTAAGACAGTATGGACATAGACAGTGCTCATACAGACATTTAAAGTGCAAGACTGGACAACAGAAGACTTGTAGAGGACATACATTAAGAGGTATTGTTGTGCTTTTGTTCTTTTCCTAAAAAAGTCCTTTATAGCGTTCTGACATGGTAATAGTAGCATTTTGAAGAAAAATAAATATTAAAAAGGTCTGTCAAGTACACCAGCAGCAGTGTGTGTGTGTGTGTGTGTGTGTGTGTATGTGTTTAGTGCAGGTAGAAGGTGCGGTGTGCGTCTGTGTGTGTGTTCGTGTGTCTGTGTGTGTGTGTGTGTCAGTGTGTGTCAGTGTGTTTATGTTTGGGTTTAGTGCAGTGTGCTTGTGTGTGTGTGTGTGTGTGTGTGTGTGTGTGTGTGTGTGTGTGTGTGTGTGTGTGTGTGTGTGTGTGTGTGTGTGTGTGTGCATGTGTGTTTTGAGTTAGTGCAGGTTGAAAGTTCAGTCACAAGTATAGTAGTGCAGGTGGAATGTTCAGTCGCAGATATGGTGGTGGGGGATGGGGGGGGGGTTGTCAGTGGCCTTGCTGGCTAGAGGCTGACAGTGGAGGGAGAGTGGGTTGAGTGTTCAGCATCTTGATCGCTTGGTGCATTGTGCTGCTCGCCAGCCTGGTGGTACGGGAACGGAGGCGCCTGTACCTCTTTCCAGAGGGCAGGAGGCTGAACAGTTTGTGTGCAGGGTGGCTTGTGTCTTTGATGATCATCAGTGCTTTCCGGGTGAGGCGTGTGGTGTAAATGTCCTGCAGGGAGGGGAGTGGTACTCCAATGATCTTCTTCGCTGTGTTCACAACACGCTGGAGTGTCTTCCTGTTTTTCTCCGTGCAGCTTCCTCCCCACACTGTGATGCAGTTGGACACGACGCTCTCTATGGTTCCTCTGTAGAATGTTGTCATGATGGAGGGTGTAGCACTTGCCTTCTTTAGTTTGCGCAGGAAGTAGAGACGCTGATGGGCCTTCTTCGCCAGTGATGTAGTGTTGGTGGTCCAAGAGAGGTCGTCGCTGATGTGCACTCCAAGGAACTTGGTGCTGCTCACTCTCTCCACAGCATCGCCGTCGATGATCAGTGGTGGCAGTTGTTTTTGGACCCTTTGGAAGTTGACAACAATCTCCTTGGTCTTGTTGACATTCAGCAGGAGGTTGTTGTCTTTGCACCATCTGGCCAGCAGGTCTACTTCTTTTCTGTAGTGAGTCTCATCGCCCTTGGTGATGAGGCCCACCAGTGTTGTATCATCCGCAAACTTCACTAGATGGTTAGTGCTGTGGGTCGTTGTGCAGTCGTGTGTCAGCAGCGTGAACAGCAGGGGGCTGAGAACACAACCTTGCGGAGCCCCCGTGCTCAGGGTCAGGGTGCTTGAGGTGTTGTTCCCTACCCGTACTGCTTGTGGTCTTTGCATCAGGAAGTCCAGCAGCCAGTTGCAGAGGGAGGTGAAGAAACTAGGTTTGTCCAGTTTTCTGATGAGTTGTTGTGGTATTATGGTATTGAATGCTGAACTGAAGTCAATGAACAGCATTCTCACATATGAGAATGGATTTGAATTGTAATATGATAAAGTAGGCTAATATGATACAGGCCTACCTATTACAGTACAGATCACAATGGAGTACACTTATGGTGTAGGTCTCCTGTCATTGAGCCTATTAAAGTAGTCTACTTACCATCACTCCATATTCCATATTTTTTCTTCCATTCTGTTGAGCATTCTGATGTCTGTAGGCTACAACCTGTTTCACCAAAGTCCCTCTAGGCTCTGGTTTTCTTATGATGTCTCTATAGCCTAGTGCAGTGGTTCCCAACCTTTTTCTTAAGGGACCCATGCTTTTACTATTGTAAGCTTTGGTGACCCAGCGCCCGCATGAGAGGAAGTCACTTGATACGCTCTGTCTCCTCCGAAAACTCATTTTAGTCATCATTTTATTCCTCAATTCGTCTTTGTTCAAAAACAGAATAAATGTTTAATGTAGCACTTAAATTTTGTTGCTTCTATGCATTTGTCATTTATTCAACATGGGCTACATATGGTATTAAAATTAAACCCCTTAAAACTCAAGAGGGCTTCGCGACCCCCCGTGGATCTTTGGCGACCCATAGGTTGGGTCCCGACCCATAGTTTGGGAACCACTTGCCTAGTGCACAGCTTGCTGTGATAATGGGTGGAGTCATATCTCGTTAACCCTTTCCCCTCCTGACTGATTGATATCAGGTGTCTTGGCCTACCAAAAAAAGGCCATTGTCAACAAAGTGGGCTGGGCATATTATGATAACATAGGCCTACTAAGCTGCTGTTTTCACAATATTTTGCCACTCAAATAACCAAGGCACAAGGGTGTTTATGACCCCTTCCACTTGAAGCATACAGATAATAGATCACATAAAAACTTCTTGTATTACAGAGACTATCAAACGATAATGCTGTATGTTGTGTTTTGATGGGTATAAAGGAAGAGGCGTTATGTATAAAATATAAAACTTTACTTAAATAATCGCAAAGTTATAGAACAGTGTACAGTAAGCAGGAGTAAGTAAGGTCCGTGACCGGTATCTGTAGAGTAGAGTCTTCTTCTGACCCGCAATGTCACTGTACAGTCCTTTTGGTGCCACGTATGCCACCTAGTGGCACTTGAGGACACAACACTGTAGTTTTATGTGTTGCACATTTTATAACTGCATAAAACACTACAACTCCCGTGAGGCAAAATCTCGCCCATCCCGCCCATCAATTTTTGTTTCCTGACGAGCTCACAGCCTGACCAATTACAGTGGGCTATCGTAGCGTTTCTATGTGGGTTTCTAGGAAGTAGAAAATCTGAGATCCACCTCCCACATGTGAACTCTTCTTTCGCACCACGCGTTGCCCGTGGTACGGAACCGGCAAGGAGAAGCAACGTCACATAGCAGACGAACGACACAAAATCGCGGCGTCCGTAGCGCAGAAAACCCCCAAGTGGTGCGGCGGAGCCCGAAGAAGGTAAATATTTGTATTAGTTCTTGTGCCAAACAAGTCAATGTATAATTTGAACGCACAACACGGTTGATAAGCAAACTAAAGGTTGGTAGAAAATGTGGTAGTCAATGGGGTGGACGCTAGGGCCTGGGGAGAACGAGGCCTAGTTTTGCCGCGCACTTTACTGACACCGTCAGCCGGTGTTGGGTCTTTTCATCCCGGGCTCTTGTCTACTCCAGGTGAGACCAGCGAGGAAGTAGCTAAATATATTAGGGTAGATGGTGGACATACGTGAAACTCTGCACCGTTGACTTAATCTGGTCAATAACCCGTGCTCTTATGACAGTAAATCGACAATAGTTGTGCTGTTTTAACATAAACTGTGTTCATTTTTCCTTAGCGATTACAGCAGGAAAGATGGCGGACGATCCGAGCGCGGCGGACAGGAACGTGGAGATATGGAAAATCAAGAAGCTGATCAAAAGTTTGGAGGCAGCCAGAGGGTATGTAAACAAACAAAAATAATGATGTATGCTGTTTGGGTTCGTCAACATTGTTTGTTGGTGGAAATCGTGCAACGGGCAGACTGAGAACTCAGCTGTTGTAAAGGGCCCTGGATTTGGGAGGAGTAGGCAACCGGCGAGTGGGGTGCAGCCACGAGACTTCATGGTATAGATTTTGGATTAGACTTGTTTGGTGGTGTTCTGGACAAAGGTTGTGTTGATACTGTTTACATTGACATGCTTGGGGCTATTTTATTCATAAAGATGATTATTAGGTATGGAGGGCCGCGAGAGGCCAATGGAGGCCCTTTTTTCACGCGATTCATGTCACGCTGTGGTCTTTCAATTAACGCTAACTTTGCCCATTTCGCATGAAACCCTCGTTTTGGAGTTGCGAGCTGTCACAGCATTGTTATGACCATGTCGTTTATCACCGCGTATGTGTGATATTGCAATGCTGCCAGATGAATTGCGCCATGTTAGCGTAGCTACCTTTAGCCTGTCGGCAGAACTAGCTTCAGTGGTGACAATCTCGTCGCATGTTGCACGCTTTTTTGTCACACCGGCAGAAACTGGTCGTGTGGCCTTGGGTCCCTTAATATGACTTGTAAAGCAAGGCATTCGGTTTTAATCAACCTGGTTTGTAGTTAAAGTATGCTGCTTTTATACCCATCAAGTTTGAACATGAATACATTGTAGCACCATGGCTCAAGAAGAGCATATTCCATATACTAGCATTACCCATTGGGAAACTTGTGTAGTTGTCCTCACCCTGAAAATGTAAATTGGAAGTAATAGAACACATCCCTTTTGTTGAGTTTCCATTGAATCCAACGCCTTCCAGAAATATCACTAAGTTATCCAGATATAATTATGCCGTCGCCTGGCCATAAACGTGGATCTCTCTGCTCACTTGTGGTCAAGTGTCAGATGTTCAGATGTATTACTGCTACCCTCGAATATGTGCTGTTTATTCGGACTTAATTACCAATGTGAAGTATGTTTTGGGACTGTCAGACAAATATTTTTGTCTGCATGTTAAGAGGCAAGTTCTTATAACCCGAAACTGCCTAAACCAAACAAAGAGAAAGGACGACAAGTCACGACAAGCCTGACAAGCTTGTGATTGTCAGGGGTACATTTTCCATTGTACAACATTGTCAGGACGGTTGTAGGTGATGAAATTACTGGCTAACGACGGTGGTACAGTGCTAGCTGCTCCACAATGGAAAGGTCTCCCTGGTGCGTAAATGCAACGTCAGCGAGACCGGTGTTTCACCTCCTTTTTGACGGGTAGCATGTGTGTAGAGAAGGTACAATGAGTCATTATTATGAAGTCCTTCACGCAAGGTCGTGTCAGGGCTGTGTTGTTGTGAACTATATCCACTATGTGCTATAGCAGATGTGTTCTGCGTCAAACTATGTTATGTCATACCTCCATTCAATGAATTGGCTGGTCTTGTGACCTAGTTTTGACCAAGCATAGTTTTGGGTCCCTTCTTTTACTAGCAGGTGTCAAATAACCATCAAGTGTGCCACTAAACTTATGCATGCGTGCTGAAGCAAACTTTGTAGTAATACACCCTTCTCTTTTGGATTATAATTAGTATAAAAATGTACAATAAATGGGTTTGTAGTCCAAAGTTAAACAATGTCCTTGTAATTACACACAGGTTTATAGGCATGTCTGGACTAATCTGAGACTTTTTTTTCTCTGGAGTAATTGCTATGAAAGTTACCTCTCACGCTGTTGCTGTCACAGCAGCAATAATTTGTTTCATAATTAAAATAAGATTATTAAAAGTTAATGTCTCTTGGTTGTGTAAGTATGACGTAGCACGTCTTCAGTGTGGATGGCAATGTCTTGAGTACCATCCAAGTTTGTATGCAGTTGCATGAAGTATCGGTAATATCAGAAATTTAACACCCAAGAACATCTCTGCACTTAACTGACATCCCATAAGTCACTGTCTGGTCCCCAGACTGGTCCCTAGACACACAGCATTCTTGGCATCTCTCCATTAAAGCAAGAATTATTAACATTGATATTGAACAATAATAACCATAACTTGCATACTTAAAAATTGTAATAAATAATATCTAATTCTGCGTCTTTCCTCATTCATCTATTGAACAGGAATGGTACCAGTATGATCTCCCTCATCATCCCGCCCAAGGATCAGATCTCCAGAGTGTCCAAGATGTTGGCAGACGAGTTTGGCACGGCCTCCAACATCAAGAGCAGAGTGAACAGGCTCTCCGTGCTCGGAGCCATCACCTCTGTACAGCAGAGGCTCAAACTCTACAACAAAGGTGACTGGCTTGTTTTAGTGGACCTAAAATTAGTGTTGGTTTAAATTGTGGTGTAGAATAAAGGAACAGAGGTCATAACCCCCCTTGTAGCAGAGTTGCAACAAAGGTGCCCCGCTTTTTGGTAGTGTAGTTTATTGATTTACTTAAGTGTACCCATGCCCATACCACATGCTGTCATGTCCCTACAGCAGAAGTTCAGATGGTGGACTGCTCAGGATGACCTCGGTTACACAGGGACGCGTACTTTTAGAAAATCGCCCTGTATCGAAAGTGATTAAGGCATGCCTGTTGCCTGGTCATTGATAACGCAGGAAGAGGGAATCGAAAGTCTTTTCCCGTGTTTGCTGGAACATCAGTTTCCCCCAAACCCTGTATCTTTCAAACATTTTTTTGTTTTGTTTTTTTGATCCTTCACTTTACTTTGCAGCTTCCAAAAGAAGTCACATGTAATGGCCGTAGGGCGCGATCATACAGACCGCGGATTTCTGCCTATAATCTGCGATGCGCGTCCAGCTGATTAATCAGAAGTGACTACACCAAGCGCGGATCCACTGCCCATTCGAATGCGGTGAATAGGCAACGTAACGACTCAACTGTCACTCGCAACGTAGCCTTATCGGTGGTGTTGTGAAAACATACACAAAATGCTTTGTCCATTCATCTATGTAAAATGAATAGAAGACAAGCTCTTTTCTTGCTCTCCTAACGTTGGATAGTGAATCTGATATGAATGTTGATAACGGTCTCCTATCGAACATCTGGAAATCCGCCGCGGGTTATCTGCCTTGAGTTGAACTTTTTTCAACTCAATCCGCCCAGCGTGGAGAGGCGGAGAATACGCAACCCGCTTTGCGCTGATATTAGACGCGTAATCCGCTCATTTTCATTGACAAACAATAGAACACATCCGCCTCCTAATGTAAAATGTTTGATCGCGCCCTTAGTCTAGATAAAAATTATTAGTTTAGTTTAACAGGTATTCCACTCTTTACCAAATCTGTATCAGCGTTACAATCAAAGTGACTTGTTCGTTCTTAGTGTAGCTAAACTAATTGATTGAATTAGTAGTATTAGTTTAAATCAGGGGTGGGGAACCTTTTTCATTCGAGGGGCCACTTCAAATTCCTACAAGGGTCATAAAAGTCCTCCGAGGGCCGTACTATGAACACAAATCAGGACTTCCCCATGCAATTTAGGCCTATATGGAATGTGGACACCTTTAAAACAGTCCCCACCTTCTCTAGGTCCCCTGAATATAACTTAATTGTAAAGATTCCTTTACAAAATATGTCATATTTCATGTGAAGTTGCATAACATTAATAGAGGCCATTTTATCCAGCCCCCGATATCATTTAAATTACTATTAATTGAAGTTTACGGACACAGGCTCATCCATACCTGAGTTGTAACAAAGGTGAAAAGGTGTCTCACTTTTTAAGTGCAGTTAGTTATTAGTTGAATCAAAGGATATTAGCCATGCTTATAACACACAGATCTTGTACCAGAGTTACAGCAAAGGTGACTTGCACGTTTTGGATTAATTTACTGTTTCAATGAAAGTTCCATGCACACATTAATTTATGTCTTTTTCAGATATTAGGAAAATAGACATGTAGGCTATTGACCGCGCTTCCTATCCACTACGACACTTTATTACTGAATGACTGTACTATTTTAGTAGCGTATTGTACAATGTGTACACATTATGATGCCAGTCAGTTTTGGCCTGGTCTTGTAAGTTTGAATGTCTTGAAATGTCTTTTTATTGAAACCCTGAAAAAGCGTTTCATTGTTGTAGAACGTCCATTAGGGCATGCACGTGGTGATGGGGATAAAGAAAAAAGGAGAACTTCCTTGTTTTAAACAGGAAGACGGAGCATGTACAGACCGATTGTGACAGGGTACAGATAGGGAGGTTGCCTTTTGTCTCAGGGAGGTCAAAAATATACTCAGAAAAGTTATGTGCAACTACACCTGTTCATAGGAAAGGATTATGGGGGCAGTCAGGGTCTAAAAGCAATCATAACTGGGATGTGTGTATATTTTGTAACTTCAGCAGTGGTCTGTGGTTGACTCTTGCACCACAGTGGGTTTACATACAGTGTTGAATCTCGCCCTCAAACCCGTGCCTGCAGTTCACCTAGGGAGCGCTGTCGAGACAGCAGAGCTCATAAGGCTGGCGCTAATAACTGACAATTGTGCTCGCTGTCTGCTGAAACTTGACAATATTACTGTAAGTTCTGAGAAACCAATGTGAATTTCAATGAAATGTACAATAACCTGGGAATTATGTCCTTCTGATTTCCTACAGCGTTGGCATTTATGAGTCAGGCTCCGCTAGCATCTTGCTAACAAAATTGCTTTACGGTCGTCGTGATCACAGCAATGCAGCCGGCCGACCAATCTAAACGCAGTGTGTGAAGCCACTCGTGACGTCATATTGACAATAAAGACGTATTTTACAAAGATCCAGCAAGTTTAAACATTCAAACTAACTGCTGTTTGAAAGGATAATCTATCCTGCCTTTTGGAAAAATAAAATGAAACGATGATACCAATTCTCTCCCAAAGCAATGGCAGCATCGTGGTTGAGCTCCATGCAACCCCATTCATTTCAACAGCCTCTGCGCTCCTTGGCGCTCCTCTGCGCTGTCTGGATGGCGCCACTTAGTGGACAGTACCACCCGGAAAAAGTAGCGAGATTCCTCTCTCGTATTACCCATAAACTCTCTCTGCTTGCACTCTTCCACCTTTTTTTCCTTCCTTCCAAAGTGCTGACAATCTCTCTTCTTTTCCCCCCACAGTTCCCCCTAATGGTCTGGTGGTGTACTGTGGTACCATCGTCACGGAGGAGGGCAAGGAGAAGAAAGTCAACATTGACTTTGAGCCTTTTAAACCCATCAACACCTCTCTCTATCTCTGCGACAACAAGTTCCACACCGAGGTGAGAGGGGCTCCATGTGCGTGTGTGAGGGAGTGTGTGCGTGCCAGTGTGAGGGAGTGTGTGCGTGCCAATGAATTTGTGCCTTCTACAGTATGCTGTGTAGGCTATGTGCTTGTGTGTGTGTGTCTGTGTCTGTGTCTGTGTATGTACGTGTGTTTCTTTGCCTTTGCTTTGGCAGCTGTCGACATTCTTCTCTTGAGTTCATCTTCCTGTTCATTATTAAAGCCAAAGCCTGTGGTAATCTCTGCTGCGTGTCTCGTGTTTCTCTCTCCTGTCCCCCCACCCCCCCTGCAGGCGCTGACAGCACTGTTGTCCGACGACAGCAAGTTTGGCTTCATTGTTATTGATGGTAGCGGCGCACTCTTCGGGACCCTGCAAGGGAACACCAGGGAGGTGCTACACAAATTCACCGTGGATCTCCCCAAGAAGCACGGTAAGGTGTTTTTTTTCAGGGCCCACCGTTTCACCATCTCTACACAGACTTATCGACCACCAAAGCACCCTTTAAGGAATGTATTCAATGCCTCACCAGTGTTCTAAAGCCCTTGTAGGACTTCGGATTATTTATGATGTCATCAATACAAGCTCGCAGTTTTCACGGGGTGGCCAAACCTCCAAAGACCAAAGACAGGAAGTTGCTTGTTGTGGGATCAATGGGAGTCTTTCAAACGCTTCTGTGTACTACAGAACTCTTTGTCACCAACAGTCAGACCACCGTCCTATGCATAGTATTTATTCTTCATTGTTACAAGATTTCATTTTTGCTGGACTAGGAAGAACTGTGAAAGGACATTATGACCAGACTTGACTCTGAACACTTAATTCAGTGCACTGTCACAGTCGCAGGCAATATGGGGCAGGCCTGCTCTAAGATATTCTAGTATATATGTGTCAAAATGAAATTGGCACAGTCGTGGGCCTGAGGCTCAATAACTACTTGAGTCATCATTTTCCACTGCCCTTCATTTTGTCCTGCAAATTCAAGATATTTTCTTCTACATTTAGAATGCTTTACACTGCACTCAAACAACTTATTCATGCAAGTGGGGACCTACATGGTTCAAAGAAGACCATTCAATGTTTTGAGATTGACTTGAACACTGGGCTGTAACCAAAACTACTATTTGCATGTATAACAGACGCTAACAAGCAAAGCATCATACAGATTTGGTAGCACTCAGTCCATGAGCCTACACCTTTTAGCTCAGTGGTAACGTACCCGTGCCTCACGTGCCGAACTGGAGCGTGAACTGGAAGGTCGTGAGTTCGAGGCCCAGATGGTGGATGACCTCGGTTACACATGGACTCGTGCTTTTAGAAACTCACCCTGTATCGAAAGTGATTAAGGCATGACTGTTGCCTGGTCATTGATAACGCAGGAAGAGGGAATCGAAAGTCTTTTCCCGTGTTTGCTGGAACATCAGTTTCCCCCAAACCCTGTATCTTTCAAACATTCATTTTTGTTTTTTTGATCCTTCACTTAACTTTGCAGCTTCCAAAAGAAGTCACAGTGATTAGCATTTTCAGCATTGCAGTGGTTGGGTGGGGAGAGGGCGTACACACACACACACACACACACACACACACACACACACACACACACACACACACACACACACACACAAACCCTGTCCAAGGGCAGAATTGACTCCGTGAATTGTGTAGACTCCGACGTAAATGGAGATGTTAGCGGTCTCTGTGCTTGGGGAAAATAAAGCCCTCGCAGCAAAGTGTTGTAACAGCTGTAGCCTTACCCAGTGAATGAGCCACGCTCCTCTCTGGATATCAGTGTGTTTAATCAGGTGTGTGGGTTTTTGGCTCTATTTTTTCTGTTCCTAAAGGTACACCAGAATGTTGCTACGGTCTGATCTGGATTTAGGCATTTGCTCAGCCCCTGGCATGCGTCTTAAAGCAGCAACCAGTAACCCTGAATATCAGGCTGTAAACACATGGCGGTTTGTTCGTCCTGCTGTTTTTAATACTGATGTCTGGTTTGTTCTCTCTCTCTCTCTCTCTCTCTCTCTCTCTCTCTCTCTCTCTCTCTCTCTCTCTCTCTCTCTCTCTCTCTTCCATCCCTCCTTCTGTCCTTCCCTCCCCCAGGCAGAGGAGGGCAGTCTGCGCTGCGTTTTGCCCGTCTGAGGATGGAGAAGCGGCACAACTATGTGCGGAAGGTGGCGGAGACAGCGGTGCAGCTCTTCGTGTCCAACGATAAGGTCAACGTGGCCGGCATGGTGCTGGCCGGCTCTGCCGACTTCAAGACCGAGCTCAGTCAGTCAGACATGTTCGACCCGGTACGTTTGGGATCCCAGGCTCCAGAGTTATTTCCCCCCTCCCTTTATTTCCTATTAAAACATTGTACATGTTGCCCTGGATGAAGATCCTGGATGGTTCTGCCGACATCAGAGCGCAGTCGGATATGTTTGACCAGATACATTTGTATTTTTTAGCCCAGATTTCCTCCTCTTTTCCTTTAATTATTGTTACCCATTTTTACATTTCACCCTGGCACTGAATTGTGGCAGGTTCTGCTGTCTTTAAGACCGAGCTCAGCCATGTTCGACCCGGTGCTATTGTGGCCCCAGACTCAAAACTTTTTTTGTTTTCGCCCTGGTACAAGATTCTGGCTGGTTCTCCCAACTTAAAAGAATAAGCTCAGTCAGACAGGTATGTTAGTATGTTGATGGTGCAAGATTATGAAGTGTGTAGCTTAAAACTTCTAGTGTGCATTTAAACCCATCATAACATGATTTAGAAACTTAACTTTTCATAGTTCTATACAAACTCACCCTGTATCGAAAGTGATTTTGGCATGCCTGTTGCCTTGTCATTGATAACGCAGGAAGAGGGAATCGAAAGTCTTTTCCCGTGTTTGCTGGAACATCAGTTTCCCCCAAACCCTGTATCTTTCAAACATTTATATTTTGTTTCTTCTTTTGGCTGTAGTAGCTTCCAGTAGAAGTCAGAGTGATAAGCATTTTCTGCTTTGCAGAAGTGAGGGTGTGGGGTGTGGCCTCCCGTTACGTTTAATTTAGCAGAAGCCTTTACCCAAAGCGACTTTCAAAACTGTGGGAACATTCAGAGTATGCACTACGCAGGCATTACGAGGTTGATGCCGGAGACTTTTAGATTAGTAAAGCTCACTCTTTTTGTTGTTTTTGTATGAATCCTTTACTTTTTAATCATCTGTTCTTTTGTTTTGACACTGTGGGTTTTGCCTAATGTATACAATACAGTTCCGTATTATTTTCATTTTTGCCTCAGGCTGATTCAAAATGTACAGCTCTTTCAAAACTAAGCTGAACCTAGACGAACTCTGCTTTAGCAATTCTTGAGTTTAGCGCTCCCCATGTTGCGCTTATGTGGTTGCGGTCAGACACCCAGACACAGTGGTCCCTTGTAAGCGAAAAAACTTGACATGTTTAGTGTAGCACTTTGCCGTTTCAAATCTCTCCCTTTTGTACGTGTTTATGGAAGCAAAAGCCGAATCGTTGTTATTGAGTCATTTGTCTGCCAACTAGACACGCGCCAGCTTTCTTTTGATGGGTGTTTGTAGTTATTGGCCACACGGCTTGTTATTTCATTACAAGTGATTGCACTTGGAACGTTTCAGAGGTAGGCCTTACCCCTTGGTAGCTGTTTTGTGGTTGTCTAATGTGTGTTGTTCTTAGTTGTTTTTTTTTTTTTTGTCTCACTTGCAGAGGTTACAAGCGAAAGTGTTAAAGCTGGTAGACATCTCGTACGGAGGAGAGAACGGCTTCAACCAAGCTATCGAGCTATCCGCAGAAGTGCTGTCCAACGTCAAGTTTATCCAGGAGAAGAAACTCATTGGTAGGTGCTCTGTGTGTGTGTGGTTTTTTTTTTGCATGTCAGGTTGTGTCTTCATGATTCCTACGCTAAAGCCACCATGCATACTAGCGGTTTGAGACCAAAGGCCCGTTGTCATGGAAAGTAACCTGGCTGGATTACACACAGTCGAGAATTTCCAAGCCATGAATTTTGGCTCTACCTGCAGTGGGCTTGGAGGCAGACACAGTGGGGGCTCAGTGGTGTTATCCTAACGTCAGTCCCAACCAGGCAATTTGTAGTGAAATTAGCAGCAAAGTTTGGCAACGTTTGAAGCTCCTGTGGATGCACCATGATCACAGAACATTCGGCCCAACAGTGACATCGGCATTTAATAACTACCCAACTGCTGAGGGGAAAAATACATTTTGTTCAGGTCTAGTTTATGTCTTTTTTTGTTTTGTTTGGCCGATATGACCAAGAAAGGAGCATGAAATTCTGGTTTTAAGTCGCCTGACTTTTCAGACAAGCATGAGGTGAAATATTGTTTTATATATATATTTTGATAAATAAACTTTATTTGGAAATTATAATGTAATTCCTTGCTGTAAAATGACACATTTCGTGTGCGTTTTTTCATAGAATTCTCAAACCAAGGACTGCATACATGTCAAAGCAGGGTTTTTGAGGACTAGCGATTCATTTTAATTAAATAATAAGGAGGAAAAGCGTTTTCTCCATTTGACACATTTTTGTTTGACTTTGCATACCATGTTGGAGGCCAAAACGTCCTGTATCGAAAGTGATTTTGGCATGACGGTTGCCAGATCATTGATAACGCAGGAAGACAAAATCGAAAGTCTTTTCCCGTGTTTGCTGGAACTTCCATTTCCTGTTAACCCTGTATCTTTCAAACATGTTTATGTCTTTTGTTTGTTTGGCCGGTATGACCAAGAAAGGAGCATGAAATTCTGATTTTAAGTCGTCTGACTTTTCAAATGTAACTTGCACAACCCTATAAGGCTAGGCTGATGCATTTCAATGCACCTCAATAAATAAACACGTCGTAACTAAGTAAAGGGTAAAGAAAAGTCTGTAAGTCTGGATTTAAAACTGTGATGTAGGACTTTTTTATATTTTCCAGTTACCCTGGTTAGTCATGCCAACCTCTTGCTATTTATTCTACCATCACAGGGAGATATTTCGATGTAATTGAATTCTGTTACATGTTGTGTGAAGACTTTTGTTTGTATATTGAGCTTGTGCAAACCTGTAAGTTACCAATATCCCTCTCTAGTTTCTCTTGTCAAACGGAGGTATTTTGATTAGACATAGTACTTGTAATCCTGTAGTAACTCCCTATCCCCCACGGTTTCTGCTGTAGAAGTATTTTTTTCTAATATCAGGAAACTGTTAACTCTGGGTATTTATACCAACCTCTAGCTGTTGTTTCTCCTGTCACAACACAGTGTTTCAGTGAGATACTGAAGTTGTAAACCTGTAGTAACCCTGATTATCCTCTCACTCCTGTTTCTCCTGTTCCATAGGGAGGTATTTCGACGAGATCAGCCAGGACACGGGGAAGTACTGCTTTGGCGTGGAGGACACCCTGAAGGCCCTGGAGATGGGCGCCGTAGAGATCCTCATCGTCTACGAGAACCTGGACACCATGAGATACATCCTGAGACTCCACGGGGCAGAGCAGAACAACAGCCCAGAGAATGGTAACTTTTGACAGCCGCACCTCACCTTCAAATACTGACCATCCTTTTAGTGGTGCTGTATGTATGTTTACTTCTGGGTTGGTAGTTGTATTCAATGGAAAATCTTCAGACAAGCATGAGCTGAAACATTTTGTTTTACATATTTTTTTTCCTAAATACACTTTATTTGGAAATTATAATGTAATTCCTTGCTGAAAAATTACACATTTCGTCTGCTTTTTTATGTATACAATTCTCAAACCAAGGACTGCATACACGTCAAAGCACGTTTTTAAGGAGATTATTTGTAATTAAGTGGTAAGGAGGAAAAATATTTTCTCCAATGACACATTTTTGTATTAGTTTGCTTATGTTGGAGGCCAAAACGCCCTGTATCGAAAGTGATTTTGGCATGTCGGTTGCCAGGTCATTGATAACGCAGGAAGAGAGAATAGAAAGTCTATTCCCGTGTTTGCTGGAACTTCCATTTCCTCCAAACCCTGTATCTTTCAAACATGGTTTCTCGTTGTAGCTTCAGGGAAAAGCCACAGAGATATAAATACTTGTGCTGCTTCTTTGTTGTATGTTGAGCCTGTACCCTATAAGCATTCTTTGGAATGCACTTCACTCTTTTTTTCCACTTTTCAAATGTATAATAGCCAGGGGGTACTTGGAGACAACAATGGGTGTGGGTCTGGGAGAAAAGGATGCAAGCATGGGATTTAAACTAGTCTTGACTTTGACTTGTTCACAGTATACTCTTCCCTTTTTCTCTTGTCTTCTTAGATGAGAAAACCATTTATTTGACACCTGAGCAGGAGAAGGACAAGTCTCACTTCACAGACAAGGAGGTACGTGTGTGAATAACTCTTTTGAGTTGTGTTTCCAAAACTCCCAAGGGTGAGTGTGCCTCTGACATGGCTCTGTGGTCTGTGTGTTTGTGTGCGTGTGTTCGTGCAGACAGGACAGGAGCACGAGCTAATAGAGTGCATGCCTCTGCTGGAATGGTTCGCCAACAGCTACAAGAAGTTCGGAGCCACGCTGGAAATTGTCACGGACAAGAGCCAGGAGGGATCGCAGTTTGTCAAAGGCTTTGGTGGAATCGGCGGTAGGTTAAATCTTAAGGGTTTTTTTTTACCCAGCATTTCTAGTGCTCCAGAATTTGACTCTTATTATTGTACAGCTCCCACAGAATTGTGTGTTTAAAGTATTTCTGACAACATAGTGAGGACTTTTGCAGAAGTTTTAATAAAATGAATGTAGTCCGTAATGGCTCCTGCCATTTCTTTAAATTGAAGCCGTTGGAGAGAAGGGATACAGAGTTTGGGAAAGTCTAGAGAACGCTTGAGGGACACTTAATTGGGTGGAATGGAGTTGAAGCATTGTGCAGCACATGGGTTCTTATTGTTTTCCTTTTTAGTTTTACTTTTTTCTATGCCCTAAGCTGTTAGGAATTTGTGATATTACTTTGTACTTTCGCTTGTCATACCTAATCATCTCTGTGTCATTCCTTCTCCTCTCTTCCGCTACAGGGATTCTGAGGTACAGGGTGGATTTCCAGGGCATGGAGTACCAGGGAGATGACGATGAATTTTTCGATTTGGATGACTACTAGGTAGTCGGGGACTGACATGGGGGAGACGAAATAAAGAAAGAGAATGGATGAAGAAGAAATTAATTGAAGAAACGTGGAGAGCTAAAGAGAGCGAGAGAGAGAAATAAACAAGTCTCTCAGTAGGGAGAGACTATGGACCCCTTATCAACTGCAAACACTCACACAGATACACATATTTACAAGTACATATGCTGAAGAGGAGCGGCTGCCTGCCAAGCATACGGAGAGGAAGAGAAAAGAGAGAGAACCCAGTCATGAGTAACAAAGTTTAACGCCCCAGCCTTAGAATACTCTGGATTGAACTCGCCTTTTTAGTTCAATGTATCAACTTTTTGTTTATTTGTTTTCTTTTTTTCTCTTTTAAAAAAAAAAAAGATTAAATATTGCAACAGCACGTGCCCAAAATACTCATGACCCCCGCACCCACCACCACTCATCTGGAAAAATGTTGGACTTGCTCCTCTTATACAGAAATATATATATTATATATTATATATTTTTCTTTATGTCCCTCCTCCCTTGACAGGTTCTTCTGTTCCCCATTGGTTGTTTTTTTGCATTTCTATTTCCATCTCTCTCTTTTTTTACAGGCAACCAATGCTGCTGTATTTTATGATTGTTAAGGATTTTTTTTTCTCTTTTTTTTGATTTTGTTTATTTTTACCTGGTTTTCTGTAGCGAATGGGGGACAAAGAAGTATTAAATTTGAACTGCTTAACAAAAAAAAACCAAAACATACAATTGTTCTTCATCTACTCCTGTTTTACCCCCCACTCTCCTTCTCCCAACTGCCTCCTCCTTTCCCTCTCTCAACTGGATGGCTTGCCAGCAATGCTGCATGACCAATGAAACGGAAGAGTGAGATCTTCTCTGTCCAACCAACAAGCAGTCTGTTGACAATCCTGAGCTCGTACAGAGGGAAGCCCATTATGTGAATACTCATTACCGTATGTAGCTGGCGATGCATAGCAGAAATAATGGGGAATCAGCTATGTTTCAATGAAATGCATTTCAAGTGTGCTGTTCCCTGAACAAATTTGATTTTTTGCTGTTTTCATTTTGAAGGTGCAAGGGTTCTATAAAAATAATTCAGATATGACGTATGTGGTTGTTTTTATGCTCACTTACTTGGGTGGGTGATGTGTGTATTTGGGTGAGTCAAACTGTGTGCCTGCTTCACAATATGTCAACATTGAACTTGATTGTGAAATGAATGGTTTTATTTTTTGTCTGTTTGGAATATTGGAATGTTAAGCCATCCAATTAAAAACAGGCACTGCTTTTTATTTGAAGTATCACACCAATTTCCTGTGCAGATTTCTAGATAGGTTTGTAGTGTGAATGTAGATGTCTTCAGATTGGCTTTTTGCCAGCTGATATCGTAAAATGTTTTAGTGTCATTGAATGTGGTGTTATAGCTTTTTATGTGAGTAGAAAAAAAAGCAACATTGTTGTTGGGGAAAGCCGTAGTGATCGTTTAGGCCAATCATATTGGACCATGCTTTACAAAAACACGCCTTCCATCATGGGACGCCCAATCACAAGATTGTTTTTCATAAGAGGGCGTTGAAGTGCCCTTTTTGTAGGCTTATTACAATCTCAAAACACTCCCTGCTATCAGGCTGTGACGTATACCCCGATGCGGACAGCGACGCAGGGCTGGGTTTCCATTTTCGCTTCGAGTTTCGGGCGGAACAACAATATGGAGCCGGAGATGGAAGACAAAACGCTGGAGCTAATGGTAAGTAGTTGGATGAAGGTAGAAATACAATCTCAAACCACGGCTCGATCTACGATGGTTGTAGGGATAACACTAACATGGCTGTCGTTAAGAGAGTTCAATGAATGACAAAATGTAATCGACATTCCGAAACGTCAGATGCTGAAGGAAAAGAGACAAATCAAGCGAGACAAATTCTGTCAACGTCAGTTTCAGGCCTAGGGAAGTATTCGTTTCGTTTCAGTTAACAGTATTTCGAAATAATGAAGACTTGACCTTTTTACGCGCGAAGACCAATGTGGTCACAACCAGATAACTGACCGTCGTCAGTTGTCGGGGAAAATGACAGAAATGAAGGGAGCGTCCAGTCATTGCAGTATCGCTGCGCCATTTGGCTGGTGAAGCTAGGTAGCCTCCGCTGTTATTGCCAGAGTCTTGTCTAGCAAATCTCTAATGGACAGGTAGCTGGTTTAGCTACTGGTCCCGAATATGCGTTTAAGATGGCTAACATAATACTATTAGTTTTTTCCAATAACAAACATCTTCCATCAAAGATTGTTTTCTAATGAGCCCACAAACCCGAGGATTTTTTTTTATTGCTGCGTAGAAGGAAGTGTCCACGGCTAGCAGGGTTCCAGTTAGCTCGCGGCTAGCTTGGTAAAGTAGTGATTTCTATCGCCCTCCCCTCCCTCATATCTATCCGGCAGTGTTTGAACATTATCAATACTCGCACTACAACGCATATTGTGGGATCCTATTGAACCATGTAAACAATGAATAGTGTGTATAACTTCTAATAATGTTTACAGAGCTGAATGCATCAAAAGTTTACAGTCAGGCAGTCGATGGTGGGGGTGACGTGCCGAAAAGTGAGTGCCTGCCAGAACACGAGTGCCCTCATTGAAACCAATGGAAAGCGATGACCAATTTTTCAGATAGTTTTTACCCATTTTTGCAGATAAATCCGGCACAATTTAAAATGGAAAGCCTATCAATAAAGCATCTAGATTCCTTCTGGAAGTATTACAAAGAACTGGTTACAATTTCAGTATTATTTCCATAAAAGAATCGAAGAATTGTCATAACAAATGTTACAGTTTCATTCAAATAGCTCATATTAAGTGGCGGACGAGTAATGTTTCATAAGCATAATTTTAGTTAATAAATTATGTAATTCATTCTGCAAAAAATTGTATAATTTTCTCTCAAAAAATGTCATTGGTTTCAATGAGGGCACTCGTTTTCTGGCAGGCACTCGCTTTTTGGCACGACAGGGGTGACGTTTGGAGTAGAATATAGAAGCATCACACCATAATACAAGCAAACCTTTTTACAATTGGTTTGTTATATTTTGTGAACAGCCAAGGCATTTATTTACTACATAAGCTACACACAGGTGTAATAGACAAATTTGCTTTGGTGCAGGCTCACTGAATGAGTTATTGAGGAGTGACTAAAGACAGAATTCCTAAGAACAAATTTTGTGTGGCCTATTTCATGTCGAAAAGTAGCATTTAGTGACCTTTTTAAAAATGTAGGCTTACAAAGGTCGTCTCCACTGAAAAGACGTTGCCTTAGTTTTTTTTTTAAAGCTCTTATAGACACACCTTCCTTCTTATGCACTGAAGTTCAATTGCTGCATTTAGTCCAAAGAATACTGAACTTTGAACTTCCATGGATTATGTGGCATAAGGCAAGTTGATTCATACAAAATATCAAATAGGCTACCATATGACACTGTGCACTATGTACACTTTAGCAGCTGATTCGTGTTAATTGTGTCCATTCTCTTCACAACTTTACCCACCCCACATTTTAATAACAACAATGCTTCAGTCCTCAGTGTATGTGCCTCTGTGTGTGTTGGTGTGTTTGTTCACTATACAACTGTTGGTGTCTGTGTCTGTCTGTTTGTGTGTGTGTGCGCGTGTGTGTGCGTCTGCGCTAACTGTGAGCGTGTGTTTGGCTCTAATACTGTTTTTTCCCCTCACTTCCCTCACTTAATTCCTTTTCCTTTCTTCTCCTCCTCCTCCTACTTGGTACCCCTTCACATATTTGTCCCACTCCATTTCTCCTCTTTTGTTCACTCACTTCTGCCTCACCTCTTTTTTTTTTTCTCCACTCGAATAAAATCTGATCCACTCTTTTTCTTGCCCATCTCCCGGCTTTCACTTTCTTTCTTTTTATCTCTTTCGCAACCTGTCTCACATGGTCACTCAACTGCCTCTTGTTCCTGTCCCTTTTCCTGCTCTCCTACCCCTCTTTCTCCCTCACCCCCTCTCTTTTCCTCTCTCTTTCCCTTTCTTTCTCTCTCTCTATCTCTCTCTCTCTCTCCCTCTCTCACAGTGCTCTGTGCCTCGCTCTCTCTGGCTGGGCTGCTCCTCGGTGGCAGAGAGTTTGTGTGCACTCAGGTGCCTGCAGAGCCTTCCCTCCTCCCGGGCCCACAACCAGGTTCTACTCTCCTCCTCCTCCTCCCTCCTCTTTCCTCCTGTTCCTCACTCCTCCTCTTCCCTAATCCTCCTCTCGAAAAAGAAAAGACCCTTTCCACCCTCTCACGTCCACCCCCTCAACACCGCTCCCATCTCCTTTCCTCTCCATCCCAAACCCCCCTTCCTACTGTGCCTAGTCCCTTGCCTCTTTTCTGCCCCCCTGTTCCTACCGCCCTCCCCAGACCACTACCACAACCCAACCCCCACCACCCATGCCAGTGCACCATGCGAGTCAGTCTTGCTACCCCCTTTTGGTTCTGCAGGATGTATCCTTCTCTGGCTCTTCACTGGTAATGATGGGTGTACTGTCCAGGGCCCCATTGGTCGTTAGTTAGTCTCTCTCTCTCTCTCTCTCTCTCTCTCTCTCTCTCTCTCTCTCTCTCTCTCTCTCTCTCTCTCTCTCTCTCTCTCTCTCTCTCTCTCTCTCTCTCTCTCGTGTGCACTTAATCCCCCTCTCTCCCTCCCTTTCTCTCTCTCTCTCTGTCTTTCCCCGCTCTCATTCTCCCTTCCTCTCTCCAACTCGCTCTCTACTCATCTCTCGTTTATGGGTGCCACATCAGATTTATTATTTAATGTGAAGTCAGTGCTCAGCCGTGGAGGAGAGGAGAGTAGCGCTGCAAAGTTACAGCTTTTTGTCTCTCTTCTCTCTCTCCTGAGTCCCTTTACGCTTGTAAATGTCTGACGCAGCATCTTACAAAGACATTTGCGCATCGTGGAAGTGGGTTTAATGTGTATATAAATATATAAAATATAACCTAACATCTATGGGCACGTGACCTCCAAATGCAGTGGAGCAATAACAAAATGGCTGTGTAAAGTCCACTGAGAAGTTCAACTGCATTGGCGTTGATTGTTAAGTCACCTGTGCTGACTGTGCGTATCAGCAAGGGTGTGGCCCACAGGCTGGGTTCTTACCTCCGTGGCGTAGTAGTCTGTAGGCGGAGTGACATAACTGTCACGGTACCACCCGTGTGTGTGTTTTACGTTTTTTTTTAAAATGTGGACCCATCAGCTACCTGCTCGTCTGGCTGTAGTCGGCAGATACCTGCCTACTTGCATAGCTCACCTCCCACCAGCCTGCTTTCCCCAACCCAGCCCGACTTTCACTTCACTCCCAACCCCTTTCTCTGTCTCTCTCTCATTCATTGTTTGCCTCTCCTCCTCCCCACCTACCCATCCACCCACCTGCCTGGCCGCCTACGCAACTCGTCTGCCTGTCTGCTCGCTTGCTCGTTTGCCTGCTTTGCCTGTCAACTTTTAAACGATGCTGTCCAATGCTTTCCGCCCCCACCTCTCCCCGCCCCCAGTTGATTTTAGTGCTTGCTGCCGTGTCCTGCTTGTGCGTGCGTTTGTGTGAGTCGGCGTGTACATGAGTTTGTATGTGTGTGTACTGTTTGTTTGTTTGTTTTAACCTTCTGTCTAGGCTGCCTCCTCTGCTGCTGTCGTCCTTGTAATTTGTTTGTCTGTCTGCCTGTTTGTTATTGTTTTGGCCTGAGTCGTCCGCTTCACCCAAACACTAGACAGACAGACAGGGCCTCTTGTCGTTTGAAATGCCCAGTTTGTTTGTGCAAACATGCTGACATGGCTCTGTGTGTGTGTGTGTGTGTGTGTGTGTGTGTGTGTGTGTGTTTTGAGAGGCCTTCAAGCTACACTTCTGCTGGCTGGAGTGTTTACACTGGGCTATGTTTCATGTGGAACTACACCGACAGGTTTTGTGTATGTGCCGAAGGTGGAGGTGGGGGGGGAAGTTATCGCAGAAGCTATTTTGATTTTGCTACGCCGTGGCAGAGATCGTATCTCACTGGGCGTAGACCAAACGGAACAGAATGTGATGTTTCCCGTCGTCCTCGTAGACACGACATGGCAGACAGACACACAAACCAACCCAGGATGCAACCTGATTTATCATAAACACTCTGCAATCCAATTTCTGAATGACAAGTCTGATCACAGCACCAGGCCAGACGGATGGTTTTGAATGTTGGGAATTCAGTCTGATGATGGACCAACATGATGTGCTGTTCTACATTTTATAGTTCCTATTCATGCAAGTGCATTTTTCAGAGAGCTTAAGGCTCTGAAGTGTATCCTCAGTGTGTTGTTCTGTTGTTGAAGTGTTACTGTTACTGCACTATAGAGTAATATCTTGTTGAGGATCAAATATCAATTTCAAGCTCACATTTCTCTTAGCCCTAGACCTTGGTGTAGGTTATCCGGCGAATCCTCAGTTGGTGACTGTTGGAAATGGAAATGGTGTTCCTTTGCGGATGCCGTATGGGAAATGAAGAGAAGGGATCAAGGTCATTTGCTTCACAGTTATAGTTAATGCGATTAAAATTACAGTTAATGCCTTGCTCTATTTAGTGCTCCCTATCAAAGCACACTCATGGTTATTGTCCATTTTTGGCATGCTTTGAGAAGACTGAGTCTGTGCTGAAGAGAGTGGTGACCATCTCAGTGTCTGGAGTCTTTAAAATCCATGGTCATTATGAAACGGTGGCTGGCCTTTCCTTTGGCTTGCCAGTGATGATGATCATTATTAGCTTAGCTGACCTAGAGCTGTAGTTAAATGTGGTAATTAAGGGCTGCCTAGGATGAGGAGGTTGAATGGAGTTTTCAAATCACTGCAGCGCTGTCTAACAATGGCCGAGTGGTCATTTCATCTTCTGCACCCTGAGTCCCTTTATAGATACAGTTATCTCTCTCGGAAGCAAGTGTGCATTTCAGGAACGGAAATGGGTACCAGATATCAGACAGATTAAGGATAAATGTGAAAGTGGCTGATGGGTTTCATACTCAGAATGATAAATCAACCGTTATACCGTTCTGCTGAGCGGCTGGCTAAATCCCCCATTAAGTATTTCTCATTGTCTGGCGGTAAAATCCACTTCTCACACTAATGTCACTACTAAAGCCAATAATTTAATTTTCTCTGCTGCTGTCGCAGTCCGTCTGTTGTGACAAGGCTGTCTTGGGCCTCTGCTGCCTAGTAACTAGCATCCCTCGAAGATGCTGTCCGCTGGCTAGGTCATTCTGTTCAGACAGCAGCACTGCACAGTGCAGAACAGCTGATCTGAGAACAGAACAGACAGATGTTCAGGATGTGAGATGGCACAGATCCACAGAGCGAGCACATTTTCCGAGACATGCACCTACAGTATCAATAGGGGCACATACAGCACTTACAGTGGTCCAACGTCTTCAAGGGGGTGTCTGTAGCACCAGAGAATGCTACTTGCGCTGTGGGGAAACGATCAACCAGATCCTAATGCCGTCCCTGTTGCTTGTGCCTCATCTCTTGGTTTTGCTCCATTCTCGTCATTCCTCATTTGCCTGTTGTAATGACCCCATCATCCTGCCAATTGCCTGCTCTACAGATCCTCAGCTTGTATTCCGGTAGTCCATAGCAACTCGCTCACCCCCTGCCCTCCTTCCCTCCCTCTCTCCCTCCCTTCCTTACCCACCCTCACTTCTCCACTCCGCCACTCCACACCTGGACTCATCTAGTCTCATACTCAAACTGTGTTGTATTCTCTCTCCCCCACCCTCCCTTCTCTCTCTTTCTCTCGCATAGACCATGACCACCATGGACCCCCAGAATCACTCAGACGACCTTTCGCCAAAGAAGACCACATCACTCAAGGTCTGTGTTACAGTATCAGGTGATGTGTAGGATGTGGATCTGTGCAATGCTGCTTGAATTTCCTCAGGGATCAAGTATCTCTGCTCTACCTCTCCTTGACTTTGATTAAATAAATGCTTCCTGGTTAAGTATCCTGACTCTAGGCAAAAATATATTTAAAACAAAATGAGAGTTTGGTGTCTAAACTGTAAATTCAGACTGAGGATGGCAAATGCAGAAAAAGCAGTGGAAGAAATTGGCGAGAAGACAAAGCATTTACCATCTAGGCACCCTCACAGAAAAGCTTTAATAGTCAGGCTAGATCATGTTTGATCAGTTAAAAACTGCCAATATGTTTTGTCCTGGACTTTTCTTAACCCTAGTCATGATTTTATTAGTTGATTTCAACCACGTAATCATTCATTGATTCATTTATTCAGGCAATCACCTGGTTAAATTTGACAGGTCAAACCAGGTCATTTGTCATATGTGCCACTGCATTGTAACTTCACTAATAACGTTTTATTTTTTCTCCCCATCTCCTCCGGCTCCCTGCGTTTAAAGATGGGTGGCAACGGAGTGGTGGCCGGCTCGCGGAAGAGGCCGTCGCAGGGCAACTTTGACAAGGAGAAGGACGTGTGCATCCAGCTGTTCGACCAGTGGTCGGAGGGCGACCAGGTGGAGTTCGTGGAGCACCTCATCTCGCGCATGTGCCACTACCAGCACGGACACATCAACTCCTACCTCAAGCCCATGCTCCAAAGGGACTTCATCACTGCACTGCCAGGTACGCACACGCCCAACACATGCATACGGATGCACAGATGATCAGATCAACTCCAAGACCAGGTCCAGCACTGCATTGCCAGACAAACACAGACACATAGGCATGCATGCGCACATGTGCAAACACACACACACAAACACATGCGCAACCACACACGCTTGTGCGCGTATACACGCACAGTAGAATGTAAGTGGCTGCTCAATTTTATCTGTCCTATTGGCTTTTATTCCTTTATCAGTAAAAGAATATTGAACTGTGACAATGCCTAAGCTATCGGCAAACCTATTGTGTTGGTAAAACAACTTTTTATCAGTAGCAACCAAATCGCCAATAACACTATCTGCCACTCACTCTTCTCTTCCCCCTGCCCCCATCCCTCTCTCTTCCTCTATCCTTCTCTCCTCCTCCCCGTAGCGCGAGGCCTGGACCACATAGCGGAGAACATCTTGTCGTTTCTGGATGCGCGGTCGCTGTGCTCGGCCGAGCTGGTGTGTAAGGAGTGGCAGCGGGTCATCTCCGAGGGCATGCTCTGGAAGAAGCTGATCGAGCGCATGGTGCGCACAGACCCCCTCTGGAAGGGCCTCTCCGAGAGGCATCAGTGGTGAGTACCACCTGTAGACATTATAATGAGAACATAATGAGGATGATACAATAAGTAATACAGATATTAGTAATGAAATGGCTATAAAAAATGTAAAATAACTACAAATATAAATGGATGATGATGATGATAAGCTATGCACTGTACTATTATGTTATAATTACTACAATTGAAATCACTGAAGCTACAATGTTTCTTTCAGAACAGCACATTCTATTCTGTATATAATCAAACTAGCCACCCATTTGCCAGCCATGTTGACTCACCAACACAGTCACACACACACATGCAGGGCACATGCCACAGATTCTGAATGTTGTGCTTAGACAGGAGCTGGAGTAGGTGTCCTGTTGAAACAGTCAGGCTCTCCCACATATCCTGTACTAAGACGCTCCCATGTTTCTCAAGCAAACAGAAAATAAGCTATTGTGGTTTGACTGGCACAAAAGAGGCATTTAGTGCAGCCATTAATGCAATCATTAATGCAAGCGTTGACAGGGCAAATAAGCCGTTTTAATGTACCATAAGAGCTTGTAATGCCACGCTCAGTCACACATGCATTAGGTGGGGCCAATGGGAGCTGTGGTTCCAGGATATTGCACTGGCCACGTTTGCACTCGGGATGAAACATGACCCATTTCACTTGCCGGTAAATTGGCCTAAGTCTTAAGCTGTGTAATTATGGATTTGCAGCGCAATTGTTGTAGGAGGTGGAATTGTTGGGGCTTGTCATGTGTGTGAAACCCGGAGTTCAAAAGACATGAACACACACACGCACGCACGCACGCACACACACACACACACACACACACACACACACACTCACTCATGTACACAATGTAAACAACACAGTTCACGACCTACACACCATCCACTCGCATCCACTACATACTACGCAAGATACACGAAACAGAGTGACCCCTGTTCTATCAGTATTCCCCAATGAAATATGACAACAGCTACACATACACGCAAGAATTACTACAGCCAATCAGATGTCACACGAGCCTAAGAACGCGAGCCGCTGAATGAAACCAAGGCGCAAGGATTGTTTCAGTCTCTTTGACAACCATCATCTGAGCCAGCCACTTGCTGTTTGGAAACTTTATCATCATCGTTATAACCGTTAACAACATCAACATTTTTTGAGCATCACCGGACAGTGTGGAAGATCACGACAGTAAGAACATCATCAAGAGCCACATGTTAGCTGACAGCCACGTCGGTAAGACAACTCTTTTATGTGACAAACGAAAACACTGATATTTACCGCCATCTCCGGCACTGATGCACTGATTCTGCTAACAGGCTAACCCCTCAAGAACCACCAGAGGCATCAACTTCTCACCATCGTATCATCACATCACACATCACCATCTTCAGGAGCGACGGTGAGGAATAACTGTGTTTTAACTCTTCTCCTCTCATCTCCTGCACTGTGTGAATGGATTAGCCACAGAAATGTTAGCAATGCCCAACAAGAATAACGGTTGCCCCGAACGTTCATTTCTGCTAACAGGCTAACCCCCGAGAACTGCCAGGCACCATTCACCATTCACCGCTGTGTCTAAGTGTACTCACCGGATTCATCCCCTTGAGCACATCATTAGGAGCAACGGTGAGGAATAACATCTGTTTAGCCGTTTTGTGCCCTTGTCCCATCTCCTGCACTATATCAATGGTTAGCCACAGAAATGTTAGCAATGCCCCACGAGAATAACGGTTGTCTCCGAACGTTCCCAATGCACTGACCAGGCTAACGTTGTAAGCGTCACTGGTGAAAAAGAATATGTTTACGATCTTCACGATCTTTACAGATACTGATAACTGATTACTGATACTGATAACTGATATTACAGATACTGATAACTGATATTACTGATAACTGATATTACTGATACTGACTACTGATACTGATAACCATTAGTAGCCATTACTAATTATTGATATTTATAACCATCAGTAGCCATTACTGATACTGATGCTGATTACCATCAGTAGCCTTACACTAGTTACACTAGCCTTACAGTAGTTGCTATTATTTACATAACACTAGTTATTATTACTGATGGGTTCTACACAAAGAGAAGTTTATTACTATTTCTTTAATAGTGATTTAACTAAGACAAGAGGATAATTTCATTGCTGTTATGAATGTAATGTTTCATTGCACTATGCAATTTATTGAAACCTTTCACAGTATTTAATTTAAAGTAAATAAAGGGTAATTTTTAGTGCAGTTTCTTCTTACATGAATAGGCCTATTAGTGTAAGAGGATATTAAGCACGTCTCTGACAGTGATCCCTTCTAAGCTTTAGATTCTAATGTGTATTTTATGGTTTATGTTGTATGTATTTATTGTTGAGGCATTTTGAATGTAGTTTTATTGGACCCTTTGCTACCTGCGTTTTGTAGAAAGGCGTAGCACATGAACGACTTGTTTTCATGCACTTGAATTTAATGATTTAAGAAGATATGTGATTTGTCATCCCAGTATGACAATTTGATAAATTAGATAATATGATGCATCTTAGATTAATTGTACATTGTACTAATGGAAATGTATGTATGGATGAATGTGACCTATCAGGTCAGGTTTTTGGAAGGATAGAAACCAAAGAAGACGACTGGGCCAGGACTTCACCTGGTCAAGGACACTGATGGCGAGCCTTTCCCAGAGCCTTTCCCAGAGCGACCACATATACCCTTAAGTACCCTAACAAGGAACTTTTCCCCCCCTTTTCCACTTTTTTACCATTTTTATTTTGTTTAAGGCCACGTGGACCCTTGTTTATTTTAAGTGTGCACACTGTTTTATTTTATTTGGGTTTTTATACACTTCAAACATTTTGTAAACAATATACGAGTTTTCACTCAAAAAGGAATTTCTTGTCTGACTCATTATTGTTGCTTAACACTCGCTCCTCTCTCTTACTTAGATCTTCTGATCCAGGTCCTAGTATTATTGTTCATTATTTTAATTGTAAATCACTTTCTTAAAGGAAAGCCCGGTTACAAAAGTGGCGAGCCTGCCAGGAGGAGCTAGTTGTTGAGTAACAATATTGAGCAGACATTACTAAGTAATTACTTATCACCAGTATGGATTTTATTCGAAAGTTTAGTGTTAATATTCCAAATGCAGTATTAGTCAGTGGCATAACTCAGGTACCCGATCAAGATGAACAAGTCCTTGATTATCTTAAACAGTATGGTAAAATTGATAGAGTCCTTTTAGTTGAAGACCCACACTCAGAATTCTTCCAAAACCTGATCGTTGAGTATTCTAGCAGTTCAGCTATTGAAACTTTAGATCCCCACTTACCCTACAGTTACACTACACAAGGTGAGTCCCCCGCTACCTATGTAGTAAAAACACTCAGTAGCGCGTACACCACCAAAGTTGGCTCAAATGCAACAAAGACGTACTTAACGGAGCTCAAGCAATTAGCCAAGGAGAGTGGCAAGGATTATGGCGAAGTTTTGAAAGAGATGATGTCCCAGATTGGAATGGATATAGATGCCATGCAACACGCGGCTGACGATTCCCCCTCTGTACACGTCGAGGCGACCGTGTCATCCCCACCTGTTCACAGAGAGCCACAGCACACCTCACTGTCTCATGTTGCACCAAGCGGCCATGGAGACGCTGACCATGTCCTCCTTGCCAATGCCAAGAGAACACCGTCCCTTTCCCTAAGCGACGTGAACCCCCCTGACATCCAAAAGGTTGTGGTCGAGCACATTGTTCGGAGGCAGGATCCTTTCCCTCACATGCAGTCCCAAGTGAGACTCCGCTCTTTCTCCGGCAAGATCCCCATACCCAACCATGAGACTGACTATGACACATGGCGCACACACATTGAGCTGCTACAGAATGATCCCAGTATGTCACCACTGCAAATATCACGAAAGATTCTAGAGAACTTACTCCCACCTGCTGTTGACGTCGTAAAAGGTCTACTGCCTGATTCACCCCCTGCCGCCTACCTACAGCTGCTGGACTCAGCCTACGGCACGGTCGCAGACGGAGAAGAGCTGTTCGCCCAGTTCCTGAACACCCTACAAGACCCCGGTGAGAAGTCATCCTCTTACCTGCAACGACTCCAGCTAGCCTTAAATCGAGCCACGAAACAAGGGGGAGTTACACACAAAGAAGGTGACAAGCATCTCCTGAAGCAGTTCTGCCGAGGGTGTTGGGATAACAGTCTGATCAGCACGTTGCAGCTTGAGCAAAAGAAGAGCAAACCACCCCAGTTCTCTGAACTCCTGCTGATGATCCGCTCTGAGGAAGACAGACTGGAAGCCAAGTCAACGCGCATGAAGAGACACATCGGCATCACGAAGCAGAAAACTCAGGTCCACTTCCATGATGCATATGTTCGTGAACCAGAGGAGAGCAGTGCCGGTGCCATCAGTGTGATTGAGGATCTGCGAAAGCAAGTAGCAAGTTTGCAAAGCCAGCTCACTACATTCATGTCACAGAAAAAGACACAGGGAGCTAATCGCAAGGGATCTGCAGAAAAGCCTCAGAACAGACCACCAAAGCCAGGTAACACAGATACAGACATGGACAGACAGACCAGAACGAAAGAGACAACCAAGCCCCGGCCTTGGTATTGCTTTAACTGTGGTGAGGATGGACACATTGCTCCCTGCTGCACTGACCCTGCCAACCCCCGTCTTGTAGCCGAAAAGAAAAGGCAATTGATCGCGAGACAGCAGCAGTGGGAAACACGAAATGGTTCCAGTGTAGCTTTAAACGACTAACAGTTCCTGTTGTGGGACAGACAGGAGCTGAGGAGAGTCAATCACGTCCCTCCGACGCAAGCAACACACAAACAGACCATGAAACCAGAACACAAGACCAGAAAAATAAAGTTAGAGCAAACACTTCTACTACACAAACACATTCCACTACTACACAAAATGTCAAGAGAAGAGTAACAATTAACGAACACAGAACTGTAGATAACAGAAAACTGCCTAGAGGCTTAATTGGAAGCAAAAGCACAGCAAATGTCAACGTCAATGGAATTCAATGTAATGCACTGCTGGATACTGGATCGCAAGTTACAACTGTGTCTCAGTCCTTCTATGAGTCCCACCTTTCCGATTGTCAGCTACACCCAGTTAGCGACATGCTTGAAGTTGAGGGCGCCAACGGTCAGGCAGTCCCATACCTGGGCTACATTCAATTACATATACAGTTTCCCGAAGAATTCATTGCTTCACAACCCGAAGTACAGACTCTTGCCTTGATAGTGCCAGATACTCGCTCCAGTAGCAGCATGCCTGTACTGATTGGCACAAATACACTAGACCCTCTTTATGAGCAATTCTGTGATGGAAACAACGTGATAAGTAACATCTACTGTGGCTACCAACAAGTCTTGAGGACACTGCAGCTCAGACGGCACCAAAGCACAGAAGGTCAAGTCGGCATTGTGAAGTTAGGTCGTCACGAGTCAAGCATCATCCCTGCTGGACAGAAGGTGGTCTTGGAAGGCGTCGTCACTGGAAATGAAGCTAACAACGAGAGATGGGCAGTAGTGGAAGAACCCTCCACTTCATCCTTGCCGGGTGGGATCTTCGTTGATAGCTGCATCATCTCCATCCCTGCACGGTTCCCGTACAAGGTGCCTGTAATCATCAGAAATGAAACCAACCATGACATTACCCTGCCCTCTAACTCTGTCATCGCCGAACTTGCCATCCCTCACGAGATCAGCCAGACCCACAACACCTGTAGCCCCAGTCAACTGTCATCACCTACAGTCTGTTCCAGTCTGCAACACTCTCCTCGAGATGAACAACAAAGTGACAATCTGAGCTTCGACTTCGGAGATTCCCCACTCCCTGCAGAATGGAGGAACCGAATCACCAAGACACTCAACACTTACTCAGACGTTTTTTCTCAACATGACCTCGATTTTGGCCACGCAACCAAGGTCAAACATCGAATCAAGTTGAAGGATGACACACCGTTTAAGCAACGACCCCGGCCCATCCATCCCAACGACTATCATGCCGTGAGACGACATCTTCAAGATCTCCTTGAAGCTGGAATCATCCGAGAGTCTGAGTCTCCATATGCTTCACCTATCGTCGTTGTGAGAAAGAAGAATGGCGAGGTACGTCTATGTGTTGATTACCGCAAACTCAATCTGCAAACCATCAAAGACGCATATGCACTACCAAACCTTGAAGAGTCGTTCTCTGCCTTAAGTGGATCACAATGGTTCTCCGTGATGGATCTGAAGTCCGGATATTACCAAATTGAGATGCATGAAGATGACAAGCCAAAAACAGCTTTTGCATGTCCCCTCGGATTCTGGGAATGGAATCGCATGCCACAAGGAATCACCAACGCTCCAAGCACATTCCAGCGCTTAATGGAGAAGTGCATGGGCGACATCCACCTGCGTGAAGTGCTGGTATTCCTTGACGACATCATTGTCTTCTCTCAAACCCTGGAGGAACACGAAGCTCGTCTGGCCAAAGTCCTGGATCGCCTGAGGGAAAACGGTCTCAAGTTATCCCCGGAGAAGTGCCGCTTCTTTCAGACATCTGTTCGCTACTTGGGGCACATTGTCTCGCAGAAGGGCGTGGAAACAGATCCCCAGAAGACCGAAGCACTCAAGACTTGGCCGAGACCCCGTACCCTGAAGGAGCTCCGTTCGTTTCTCGGGTTCTCTGGTTACTATCGGAGGTTTGTGAAGGACTACTCCGGCATTGTGAAGCCTCTCCACAACTTGACCTCTGGCTACCCACCTTACCACCAGAAGTCGAAGGCGAAGCAGACAGACACGAGAACAAAGACAGTCCAGTATCACAACCCCAAAGAGCCTTTTGGAAGCCGCTGGACATCAGATTGCCAGAAAGCCTTTGAAGACATCATCCAAAGCCTCACTACAGCCCCTGTTCTAGCATTCGCCGACCCCCAGAAACCCTACATACTCCACACCGATGCCAGCACCACCGGGCTCGGTGCTGTACTGTACCAAGAGCAAGACAACCAGCTCAGAGTCATAGGGTATGCGAGTAGAGGTCTATCACAGAGTGAGAGTCGCTACCCAGCACACAAACTGGAGTTCCTCGCACTCAAGTGGTCGGTGACGGAGAAGTTCAGCGACTATCTCTATGGCAACAACTTCACCGTGGTGACGGATAGCAATCCGCTGACTTACATCCTCACATCAGCCAAACTCGATGCGACGAGCTACAGGTGGCTGGCTGCACTGTCTACATTCTCCTTCAAGCTCTCCTACCGCCCAGGGAAACTGAACGGAGATGCAGACGGACTATCACGCAGGGAACACGAGAAGCGAGCAGACGATCCAAGGTCACAGAAAGAGAAGGAGCGCATCCAGCAGTTCACTCAAGACCATCTTACCGATCCAGAGAATCCAGATGAGGTGGACCATTCAGTCGTGAAGGCCATCTGTGAGCGACAACTTGCCTTCAGTGCCAGCCCGGATGATGAGAGAGAAGGAGACCATGTTGCCTTAGTGGAGACCCTTGCGACATCATTCTGCGCTATTCCCGAGTGCTATGAACAAGAAGAACAGTTCGGAGGCCTCCCAGCCATCCCGCATCTTTCAGAAGCACAGATAGCAGAAAAGCAAAGGGCTGACCAGTGCATACAACATGTCATTCACCAGATCGAAAATGGGGAAACGCCACCACCCACTCTGCGCACCCAACTCCCTGATCTTCCACTCTACCTCCGTGAACTCCATCGTCTTGAGTTCCACAACAACATCCTGTACCGCCGCCGCCAAGTGGGATCCCAGAGGGCGTACCAGCTTGTCCTCCCAGCTGAGTTCCGAAGTCCAGTGCTCACCAGTCTGCACGACGACATGGGCCACATGGGAGTCGACCGAACCCTAGACCTCGTGAGGACCCGCTTCTACTGGCCGAAGATGGCATCAGATGTGGAAGAGAAGGTGAAGAAGTGTGGCAGGTGTGTGAGGAGGAAGGCGCGACCAGAAAAGGCTGCACCATTAGTGAACATTCAAGTCACCAGACCCCTGGAGTTAGTTTGCATGGACTTCCTCTCCATCGAACCGGACCAGAGTAACACCAAGGACGTGCTGGTTATCACCGACTTCTTTACCAAGTATGCAGTGGCCATCCCAACACGAAACCAGACAGCCAAGACTGTAGCAAAGTGCCTCTGGGAGAATTTCATTATTCATTATGGCTTCCCCGAAAAGTTGCACAGTGATCAAGGCCCCGACTTTGAGTCCAACACCATAAAAGAGCTTTGTCGGGTGGCCGGTATCCGCAAAACTAGAACAACTCCATACCACCCTAGAGGTAACCCAGTAGAACGGTTCAACCGCACCCTGCTCAACATGCTTGGGACTCTAGAGGATAAAGACAAGTACCGTTGGAGCGACCATGTAAGACCCTTGGTCCATGCTTATAACTGCACCCGGAACGAGGTCACAGGTTTCACCCCGTACGAGCTCATGTTCGGGCGTCACCCCCGTTTACCTGTTGACCTTGCTTTCAAGCTGCCAGTGCCAGAGGGCCAACACTCCTCTCATTCAGAGTATGTCAAAACCCTCAAGTCCCGTCTGAAAGAGAGCTATGAAGTTGCAAAGGAAAAGTCAGCAAAGATAGCACTAAAGAACAAGACAAGATATGACCGGCATGTCACCGCCTCAGATCTAGAGCCTGGAGATAGAGTACTGGTGAGAAACGTCCGCATAAGAGGAAAGCACAAGATTGCTGACAAATGGGAATCCACGGTCCATGTTGTCGTTACAAGAGCAGGCACTCTCCCAGTATACACCATTAAACCAGAAACTGAAGATGGTCCCCAGAGGACACTACATAGAGACTTGCTGCTTCCGTGCGGATACCTACCTGTCGAAGAGGACACTCAGCCTGTGCAGAAGTCGGTGCCGCGCAGACCAAGAACACGTGCCAACCCTGTAGCAGAGGCAGAGAGCTCCTCGGATGACGACGACTACTCACTCATCCCTGTCTGGTTGAGTTCCCCTGTCCCTGAGATCACAGAGAGTCCAGTGCACCCAGATCTTCCCATGGCCAATGTCCAAGAGCCCCAAGACCCTTGTCCTGTAAATCATAACTTACCTGAACTTGACACCCAATCTAAGGTACCTGATCTGAACTTACCTGACATGTCCGAAAGTATTCCAGATAGTCCTTTGATGATCGAGTCTACCTCTCACCAGAGTGATCCTGAACACTTACGTACCGATACAGACATACTCACTGATAAAGACCTACCCACCGATAAAGACATACCTACCGATAAAGACGACAACCCCACAGATAGAGACATTCCAATAGAGCAAGAACATGAGGAGAATGAAAGTCTACAAGTAGTGGAACCTGAGGAACAACATGATGAAACGACTGAAACCACAAGTATTCACGAAAACACAAACCCTGATGAACCCCTCAGGAGATCTGAGCGCAATCGTCAACCCCCACAACGGCTTGACTATGCAGAATTAGGAAATCCTTTGGCCAAGGCAATGAGATCCTTCTTTCAAGGCTTGTCCATAGCTTGGTCCGAAGTGATCAATGAAGTACCTGTACAATCCACTACCCCATCCCCAGTGATTGCTGTGTAGATGTCCACCTTGCACAGGGACGTGCAAAGGTTCAGGAGGGGAGGATGAAACCCGGAGTTCAAAAGACATGAACACACACACGCACGCACGCACGCACACACACACACACACACACACACACACACACACTCACTCATGTACACAATGTAAACAACACAGTTCACGACCTACACACCATCCACTCGCATCCACTACATACTACGCAAGATACACGAAACAGAGTGACCCCTGTTCTATCAGTATTCCCCAATGAAATATGACAACAGCTACACATACACGCAAGAATTACTACAGCCAATCAGATGTCACACGAGCCTAAGAACGCGAGCCGCTGAATGAAACCAAGGCGCAAGGATTGTTTCAGTCTCTTTGACAACCATCATCTGAGCCAGCCACTTGCTGTTTGGAAACTTTATCATCATCGTTATAACCGTTAACAACATCAACATTTTTTGAGCATCACCGGACAGTGTGGAAGATCACGACAGTAAGAACATCATCAAGAGCCACATGTTAGCTGACAGCCACGTCGGTAAGACAACTCTTTTATGTGACAAACGAAAACACTGATATTTACCGCCATCTCCGGCACTGATGCACTGATTCTGCTAACAGGCTAACCCCTCAAGAACCACCAGAGGCATCAACTTCTCACCATCGTATCATCACATCACACATCACCATCTTCAGGAGCGACGGTGAGGAATAACTGTGTTTTAACTCTTCTCCTCTCATCTCCTGCACTGTGTGAATGGATTAGCCACAGAAATGTTAGCAATGCCCAACAAGAATAACGGTTGCCCCGAACGTTCATTTCTGCTAACAGGCTAACCCCCGAGAACTGCCAGGCACCATTCACCATTCACCGCTGTGTCTAAGTGTACTCACCGGATTCATCCCCTTGAGCACATCATTAGGAGCAACGGTGAGGAATAACATCTGTTTAGCCGTTTTGTGCCCTTGTCCCATCTCCTGCACTATATCAATGGTTAGCCACAGAAATGTTAGCAATGCCCCACGAGAATAACGGTTGTCTCCGAACGTTCCCAATGCACTGACCAGGCTAACGTTGTAAGCGTCACTGGTGAAAAAGAATATGTTTACGATCTTCACGATCTTTACAGATACTGATAACTGATTACTGATACTGATAACTGATATTACAGATACTGATAACTGATATTACTGATAACTGATATTACTGATACTGACTACTGATACTGATAACCATTAGTAGCCATTACTAATTATTGATATTTATAACCATCAGTAGCCATTACTGATACTGATGCTGATTACCATCAGTAGCCTTACACTAGTTACACTAGCCTTACAGTAGTTGCTATTATTTACATAACACTAGTTATTATTACTGATGGGTTCTACACAAAGAGAAGTTTATTACTATTTCTTTAATAGTGATTTAACTAAGACAAGAGGATAATTTCATTGCTGTTATGAATGTAATGTTTCATTGCACTATGCAATTTATTGAAACCTTTCACAGTATTTAATTTAAAGTAAATAAAGGGTAATTTTTAGTGCAGTTTCTTCTTACATGAATAGGCCTATTAGTGTAAGAGGATATTAAGCACGTCTCTGACAGTGATCCCTTCTAAGCTTTAGATTCTAATGTGTATTTTATGGTTTATGTTGTATGTATTTATTGTTGAGGCATTTTGAATGTAGTTTTATTGGACCCTTTGCTACCTGCGTTT
>NC_085879.1:12488508-12516008 GCF_034702125.1 Engraulis encrasicolus
TTAATTTGATACTTAATACAATCACTTTTGCTGTGATGTAGTTGAGCTTTTTCAGAGTTGGATTGCCAAGGGATCGACACTAGGGGGCAGCAGAGCCAAGCGTGTGTCTACCAGGGGCCTGTAATGGAAAGGCCATTAGTCTGGTGTTCATGACTTAAGTAGGGCTGCACGTCTACGGCTTTGAAGGCGCCTCTCCGGGGGTTATTACGCTAACTGGTTTGGACATGAAGGAAGTGCATTACCTTACCGCTTAGCTTACCGTACCGTCTGACTCGCGCCTTTTTAAAGTTTTAACTCTGTTTCTTTTACTTCTCTACTTACTGTTTTTGTTGCTATGCGACCTAGCTGCACGTCTTTTCATACTCCCCTGCCGGTCTTTTATTTTCGTACGTCATTGCCATAATTCATATATTCACATGGACTCATTTTTCACAGATTTGTTGTTTCTGAATGTCTTCATCTCTTTCTCTCCTTTCTGCTTCTTCTTTCCTTGTTTGTTTCCCTGCTATGATTCCCTCTGTCTCTGTGTCTCTCTCTCTCTCTCTCTCTCTCTCTCTCTTCCCCCCCTCTCCCTCCGGCCTCTTTCTTACTCTCTTCATCCCTCTCTCTCCCTCCCAAAGTTGTGGTCATGGGCGAATTGCCGAACACGTTGATCCACCACAACGGGGCAGTGCTGCACCTGATTCTTAAATGTTGATGATCTAATTCTCTCTTTCTCTCTCTCTCCCTCCCTCCCTCCCTCTTTCCATCCCTCCTCTCCCATCCAGGGTGTGGGACGTGGGCTCGGGCGAGGTGCTCAACACCTTGATCCACCACAACGAGGCGGTGTTGCACCTGCGCTTCTGCAACGGGCTGATGGTGACGTGCTCCAAGGACCGCTCCATCGCCGTCTGGGACATGGCCTCGCCCACCGACATCAGCCTGCGCCGCGTGCTGGTGGGCCACCGAGCCGCAGTCAACGTGGTCGACTTTGACGACAAGTACATCGTCTCCGCCTCGGGAGACCGCACCATCAAGGTAAGAGAGGGAAAGACGCATGCACACACACACACACACACACATACACAATGGGTGGTTAGGAGAGCTGGGGTCTAAAAAGTGAGGGGCACAGCACTGCCGTCGACTTTGATGACAAGTACATCGCCTTTGCTTACTTTGAGGCAGCACCATCAAACTGAGGAGACCGGGGCAGACGGTTAGATCATCAAGATTAGATAATCAGACAGAATGAGTGGGTGTCTGGGACAGATTGGAATCGGTGAAAGGCCAAGTGACCAAGGTTGCACCATCAAGGTTGGTTTTGGGCAGGGAGAAAGAGAGAAGAGGGGGGAGAGGAAAAGGAAGATTGGGCAGATTGGGGATAAGAGAAAGAGGTTTTAAAAGGGAGCCTGAGCACACGTCTGACAGGCTGGGTAACGGGCAGGACAGATGCATCATATTTGCTAACATCCACTTGGGTCAACTCCTATGTCAGGTTCTTGGTCTCTGCAGACGGCACCATCAGGGTGAGTTTCACAGAGTCGGGTGAGGATCGGAGATCGAGATTAAGAGAGAGTAAGAGAGAGAGAGGAAGAGAGTCGAGAGAGAAAATATTAGCCTTTCGTATTTTAGGTCATGCTTCCTTCTAGTCTTATCAGTTCTGCTATTCCATCTGTTTTTATTCCTTTCTTCAATCGTGCATGACTTTGTTTTGTTTAAATTACTGAGCAGTCTTGGGGTCTTGAACAGAAAAAAAAAGTGAAAAATGGGCCAAAGTTTGAGTGTAACTGGCAGTGTTTTCACTGCTGTTAGTTCTCATTGCTCACTGTTTGAAAGTCGAACTGGAGAAGCTAAAAAGGCATAACACTCTCGAGGGTGTATTGTTAACACGCAACAGGAAGGGTTTTTAAACATTTAAGTCTTGTCTCCCTCTCCGTATTCATTCCATCTTGCTAGAATAAAGGAGGAACACTGTTTATTTCTTTCTGTACATTTTCACACGCACGCACAAAACACCAGAATCTGTGTGAAGCAGAACCGACCCACCATCGTCAGAATCAACCAAGCAACTACAGTTATCCTGATGTCTTCCATTTTGTTTATTTCTATAAACATTTTCATGCAAAAAAAACTTTGAAAATGTGTCACTGACGTTTTGACGTCTTCCATGCATAGTCATTGAGACCTTGATGACTCATGGGATCAGATCGGATTCTGTTCATTTATTTCCATATATTTTAACACAAAAAAGGTTTGAAACCATTGACCCAAGTGACTAAGGCCTTCTTGACATCTTCAATGCTCTCATGTTGAGAACCTGACTCCCAGTAATGAAACAAATACAAGTTCTGTTTATTTATCTGTTGCCTATACACCCAATTTTTTTTTTTCCAAATGCCATGTTGATGTCTTACATGCGTAGATATCAAGCATGGGAACCTGGCTCACACGATCAGATTGGACAGGCCAGGTCGGGTCGACATGAATAAAACATCACAGGAACAATCTGCTCCCTGTGTGTGCCTCTGCCTCTGCCTCTGCCGCTCCGCGTTTGTCTTGTAATATCACTCAGCTCACGACCGGGCCAAGGCAAGGCAAGGACCACTGCTGCTGTGTTGGTTGGCAGGACCGCAGACTCAAGGGCTTTTACTTTTTCTGCTCGCTCTCTCTCTCTCTCTCTCTCTCTCTCTCTCTCTCTCTCTCTCTCTTTCTCTCTTTCTCTTTTTCTCTTTCTCTCTCTCTCTCTCTCTCTCTCTCTCTCTCTCTGTCTCTCTCTCTCACATTCACTTCTCTCTCTGTCTCTCTCCCTCGCTCGCTCGCTCGCTCTAACTTCATTCTCTCTCTCTCTCTCTCTCTCTCTAGCTCTCACTCTCTCTCTCTCTCTCTCTCTCTCTCTCTCTCTCTCTCTCTCTCTCTCTCTCTCTCTCTCTCACATTCACTTCTCTCTCTCTCTCTCTCTCTCTCTCTAGCTCTCACTCTCTCACATTCACTTCTCTCTCTGTCTCTCTCTCTCTCTCACTCTCTCACATTCACCTCTCTCTCTCTCTCTCTCTCTCTCTCTCTCTCTCTCTCTCTCTCTCTCTCTCTCTCTCTCTCTCTCTCTCTCTCTCTCTCTCTCTCTCTCTCTCCCCTGAGTTTTGGCTTCTTGGTTCGTGGGACCCACTGGAGGCCTGCTTGGGTCTCACGTTTCGGCGGTTGGCTGATCTGGCTGCTCGGCTCTCCTCAATATTGTGGCTCTTTGGGTCCAAAAGAGTAAATGGTCATGTCCAGAGGTTGATTTAATTAGGAGTGTTATGATTGTGTGGCTTGATTGTTGGCTAATGCTTTTCCCCTCTGCTCTGTTGCTTTTAGAAGTGTGTTTGTTTGTGTTGTGATCCTAACTTTTTGTGTGTGTGTGTGATTTCAGGTGTGGAGTACCAGCACGTGTGAGTTTGTGCGTACCCTGAACGGCCATAAGAGGGGCATCGCCTGTCTGCAGTATCGGGACCGGCTCGTGGTCAGCGGCTCCTCGGACAACACTATCAGGTGCGTGTGTGTGCGTGTGTGTGTGTGTGCGTGTGTGCGTGTGTGTGCGTGCGTGCGTGCGTGTGTGTGTGTGTGTGTGTCTGTCTGTCTGTGTGACCGCATGCCTGTGCGTCAGTTCATACAGCATGTCACAGTACCTGCCTCTATGCGTGTCTATTTGCCTGCTTGTGTGTGCGTATGTGTGGTGTGCGTGTTTGTTTTTGTGTGTGTGCCTGTGTGTTGTATTGTACCAACTGCCTTATTGTGTGTGTGTGTGAGTGTTTGTGGAGGCAGTCCGTGGGAAATGCTTTGTGCTTTGGAAGCAATGCTGAGCGCATGATGTGTTCTCTGGCCTGTGATGTGGCATGTGTGTTGTGCTCCTAATTCTCTCTGTCTCTCCCGGTGTTGTCATTGTATTCCTGATTCTGTGTGCCTCTTCTCACCCTGTGTTTGTGTGTGTGTATGTGTGTGTGTGTGTGTGTGTGTGTGTGTGTGTGTGTGTGTGTGTGTGTGTGTGTGTGTGTGTGTTTGTGTGTGTGTATGTGTGTGTCTGTGGTTTGTTCTCTCTCTCATGTCTATATGTGTTCGCGTGCGCTGTGTTACCAATTCTGTTTTCTGATACTAACTGTGTATGTGTTTGTGTGTGTGCATGTCTGTGGTTTGTTCTCTCTCTCGTGTCTGTGTGTGTTCGCGTGCGCTGTGGTACCAATTCTGTTTTCTGATACTAACTCAGGGTGTATGCAGGGTTTTAAAAAGTATTAAAAGGTGATAAATTAAAAAGTCAAAATTTAATGGCCTTAAAAGTAGTAAATTTGCTCAAAAAGTATTATTTTTTGAAAAACTGGGTATTATTTTTTTGAGTTGCACCATTTTGATAAAAAAAAATCTTTCTTTATTCACTGTTTATCACAGTTTTTCCATACACCAGTGATTCGCCCAACAGTAGCCACAAGACCTAGTTCATAGCAGAGTCGTGCCATAGAAAGCAGACATTTGAACAGCACTCTGGAATCGCACTGCTCCCCTTCGGACGTCTTTTTGCAAAACACAAAAGTGTAATGTAGTGTTTAGAAGGTAGAAATGACAAAAGATGTATTGTTAATACTGGAATCGGAATGTCGTGATGGTTGTAAAAAAAATCTAAAGGTAGTGAAAAAGGGTATTAAATGGTAGTAAATTTGACTTCAACATTGCTGTATATACCCTGTTACTGTGTGTGTGTTTGTGTGTGTTTCAGGCTGTGGGATATAGAGTGTGGGGCGTGTCTGCGGGTTCTGGAAGGCCATGAGGAGCTGGTTCGCTGCATTCGATTTGACAACAAGCGTATCGTCAGTGGAGCATACGACGGGTCAGCAAGTCTCTCTCTCTCTCTCTGTCTGTCTGTCTGTCTGTCTCTCTCTCTCTCTCTCTCTCTCTCTCTCTCTCTCTCTCTCTCTGTGTGTCACATTCATCTGCATTTCTTGGATGCATCTCTGCACTCACAACCTCTATTTCTCTCGCTCTCTCTCTCTATCGCTCGGTCTCTCTGTCACATTCAACCGTGTTTCTTGGACACACATCTGCACACACCCAATTTCTTTTTCTCTCTCTCTCGCTCTCTATTTGTGTGTCTTGGACACATTCTTACACTCTCTCACACACACACAAGATCATTCTCTTTCTCCACTTGGACACGTATTAAGATTTAGCACCCAGTAGTTCCCAATGTCCTTTCTTGCTTTATCACATCTGTTCCTCGTTGTTCATGATTGCTCATTGTCATTTACACACACACACACACACACACACACACACACACACACACACACACACACACACACACACACACACACAGACAGACACAGACGTTTGTCGATAGCCGTGTGATTCTTGTCTCCTCTCCTCTGCAGTAAAATTAAAGTGTGGGACCTGCAAGCAGCCCTGGATCCCCGTGCTCCAGCCAGCACCCTGTGTCTTCGCACACTAGTGGTGAGTCAGTCTGTGTGTATTTGGGTTGGGGTGTATGTGTTTTTGTCATTCTGTGTATATGTTATTGAATAAGTGTGTGTGTGTGTGTGTGTGTGTGTGTGTGTGTGTGTGTGTGTGTGTGTGTGTGTGTGTGTGTGTGTGTGTGTGTGTGTGTGTGTGTGTGTGTGTGTGTGTGTGTGTGTGTGTGTGCGTGTGTGTGTGTGCGCGCGCGCGTTTTTGTGATCTTGTCTGTGTGTGTTGACATGTACTATGACTGTACCGAATACTTCATGCGAAAGAAATTTCATCCAGTAAAGCGGGGCTGAAAGGCATGCGTGTTGGCCAGTGCCAGCGCTGCCTTGGCAGGGCAGCGAGTGTGTGGGGCTCAGCTTCACTCTCCTCTCCTCTCCTCCTTTTCCACTCCTGCTCTGCTGCTCTGCTCTCAGAGCTGGTGTTACATAGCCATTCCACAGAGAAAGCCACACTTCTCCCCCTCTCTCTCTGCCAGTCTGCCTCTACCCTTCCAAACTAGCCAGGTGATTTAAAAAGTAGATTAAGGCACAAGCCAATTCCCTGAATCCCTTCTGTGTGTGCGTGTGCGTGTGTGCGTGCTTGCGTGTCTGTAAGCGAACCCACACACCATCCCAGAGCTCATAACACACACTTGATCTCTGTGGCATGTCCACTTGCAAAGGTAGACAACATTCCATTATTGTTTATTACTTTGTTATTGTTGTTACCGTGGCAACAAAATTCCATGGTTACCCTGATTCTAATTCCCGTTGTCCTTTCAGCCGTGGCCTAATTGGTGAGGGATTTGGTCTTGGGATCAGAGGGTAGCAGGTTCAAATCCCAGCCTTACCAATAGGATATGTGTGGATGTGTGTGGTCTCCCAACAACATTATCCATGTCTGAAGTGCTCTTGAGCAAGGCATCCGACCTCCCGTAGCTCCTGGGACTGTAACCAATAACCTGTACCTTTTAAAAAACAAGCAAAAAAACGTTGATTGCTTTGGGTAGAAATCGCCAACTGAGTGAATTGTAATAATGTGGCATGCCCACTTGCAAAGATAGGCAGCATTCCAATGTTTGTGTGATACTGTTGTTTCTGTGGCAACGGAGTGCTACCAAGATTCTTATTCCCATTGTGTGTTGTTGGGTTCTGTTGCAGGAGCATTCGGGCCGCGTGTTCCGTCTCCAATTCGACGAGTTCCAGATCATCAGCAGTTCCCATGACGACACCATTCTCATCTGGGACTTCCTGAACGTCACAGCCAACGGCCAGCCAGAGGGACGCTCGCCCTCGAGGACCTACACTTACATCTCCAGATAGCAGGTACACACACAGACATGCAGCACACACACTAGCTCTATCTCACTTTTTTTCCTCACGCCTACATCTACACACACACACTACCGCTATCAAACTTTTCCGACGTCAATATCTACACACGCACGCACGAGGGTGCGTGCACGCACATGCACACACACATGCACACACACACACACACACACACACACACACACACACACACAGCTGTCACAAACTGCACTCTGCCCAGCCATGGCTTTAACGGCTGGGCACTGGACTGCTACTTGGGCGACCCGGGTTCGATTCCCGGCCCTGGTCATTTCCCGATCCTTCCCTATCTCTCTCTCCCATCTCGTTTCCTGTCATCTCCCACTGTCCTGTCTGAAAAATAATGAAATCCCCAAAAATATTTTTAACAGAAACTTACTGCACAAACTTAATTTGCCGTAACAAGTGATGGGTACAGATTTGGATGGGTCTGGATTTACGTGTTCGATTCAACCAGTTGGTACACCTACCTGAATTGTACAGATAAAACCAGGTCATTTGGCATATGTAGCACCGGCCTGTAACCGGAGACTCCAGGTAGCCCATCATTAGCCGTTACTGTTGGAACAGACGGCGGGCGTTGGAAAGCGGCGGAAGTAATTGACTTTGCACGGAGGAGCAAGTGGTGTTGGCTGCTTAAGTGGTTCTGGCCTCAAAGAGAAGTTGGATTTCAGCGAAAAATATGTAATGAGCTATGATGCGGTTCGACGGCAGACAATGGAATGTTCACATTTTTGTAAACACAAGCTTCGGTTTGTCGTTCTCCCTGATTGAATGTTAATCGTCAAATCTTTCGCCGTTCCTGGTCTGTGCTGTCCAGGCGGGATTCTGCAGCTTTTTAACGCTTTCAGCACCCGTGGTCTGTTCCTACAGTCACTCACTTACCGCACGGATACACCGGCTGCGACCTGAGCGATGCAAGTAATTTACTTTGTATTGAGTCGGGCGACAAAAGCGATTCGAGCGACTTGAGGCGATTCACGCGACGAGAGCGACCGTTTTTAGTTGAACTCCTTCGAATATTATGCAAATTAGCAATTTTGTAATGCTTGCATTCTTCTTTTAACGGACATACTCTAGAAGCTTCAATGGCTCGTATCGCTCTTGCTGCACAAAAGCGACTCTCTGACGCTTGAATCTCGTCGCGGCCGGTCTGTTAGCACGGTGAGCAGACAGGATTCTGTACCAGTTAGTTACCTCTACCATGGCATCGTACTAATGTGCCCATTGCCAGTAATCTACTTTGGACTGTGTCTTTTATATTAGCTCCTCCACATTTCTACCCATCCTACGCTCCCTGCAAGTAGCAACAGGCACCATCTCCATTACTCATCACCATATCCTGTCTGCTACCGCACATTACATACCACACATTCCCTCTCAACCCACAACACGCGCACACACATACACACACACACACACACACACACACTTAGTGAACAGTGGATGGGGTGACTCATCGTCGTGCTATCTAGGAAAATGATTTGGGGTCTCGACCACATATCCTCTTGGCCCTAATGCAATGAATAAGTTAGCTGGAATCCCCATATCGCAACAAGGACACACAGAGGCTCCAGGCTACTGTTCTCCGCCACACCACCACGGCTAAGAAACCGCTGACGTTGATTAATCACCTTGTGGGTTTATAGTCTCGACCCGCTTTTTTTTTCCTTAATTTTTTCTTTTTGTCTTTTTTCTTCTTTTTTTCAGTGAGGTTTGCTATAGGCCTGTGTTGTTGGATATGGTATTTTATTGCTTTCCTGGGCCAGAAGCATAAAAACGGACACCCATGCGCACGCGCGCTCACACTCACACACACACACACACACACACAGTCTTTGACCCAGTCGTATATAATGTCTGCAGCGTGGGCATGTTGTGTGTAATGTGGTAGCCCTCCAGCAGAGATAAGAGAGTTGCAAGAGTCCCTTAAATCCTTTTTCTTATATCCACACACCCACCCACACACACACATACACAGACACACATTCACACAGGTATGCATAAATTCTGTCTTTTTTCCATGTACTCCCACACACACACTCTGATTCACACAAGTATGCATAAACACGCCACACACACACACACACACACACACACACAGACACACACGGAGACACACACAGACACACACACACACACACACACACACACAGACACACACGGAGACACACACAGACACACACAGATAGGCAGATAAGAAGATATGCAGTGTGTAATCTGTTTCTTTCCCTTCCACAGGTGCCTCTGCTGTGTGGTAGTGTGTCCTGGGAAAGCTGAGAGCTGATTGGCTGGTTTTGGCTGCGACTGCGCTTGGTTGGTTGGGCCCCAGAGAGGAGGGAGGAGCCCCGGGGACTGACCCTCCTCTTCTTCCTCCATCTCTTTTTCCTCTCCTTCTCTCCATCTTTCCCCTCCTTCTCTTTCATCTTCCCACTGTTCACCATGTTGACCATATGCACCACTGTGCTGTGCATTCATCTATCAGTGAGTTAGCCCCCCCTCCTCCAATTATGAAAAACTGCACTTTACAAACACTGTCCCGTCCGTTTGACGTTCACCACCAACCCCCCTCCACCCCCATTTTTTTTGTTTTTCCCTTGCCTGAAAAAGGTCGTCTCAAACCACCGCCATTCGCCATCACTTGAAGTGTGCAGCTCAGCTCGTAATTTAAGTTCTCAATGCCAGCTCTATTTATATACAGAAGTCCTGAAAAGCACATAGTTGCACTCTTTAACTCCCCCACCAACTTTCAGACTCACTCACTCACTCCCTCCCTCACTCACTCCCACACATACCCTCGCACAGACACAGACACATACACACCTCCTCCTCTCCTAACCACTAGTATGGTCCTCTACAGTTCCTTTGGGGAGGCCGTTCCTTAAATCTTTGTCCAGCCTGTTTGGGTCGCCGTCGCTGTAGAGATGCCACTGTAGATATAACAAACAGTAATAAGCTTAGCAGTTAGCGTCAATCAGCAGCCAACTCTCCTACTAGTTAAATTAGCCGCCTAACTTAACAACTTGCGTACTTAGAACTACTTACACAGGACACTAGCCATACAGCAGAGAGATAGGTGTTCGTTATTCTCTCGCTTTTTCTCTCTCCTCTTTTGTCCACTGCACCCCCTCCCCCCCCTTCTCCCATCCCACTTTCTTTCTGTTTTCCATCCTTGTTCCTTTGTTTATTTTTCTCCTCCTCCTTTTTGAAATTACCATGGATGGGACCGCTACACGCTGGCTCGCACGCACGCTCTTGCTCGTTCACAAGCGGAAGGATGGGACGGACACATGGCACGAGCATGAACGCACATCTGAGACAAAGACTCTTGTGCAAGGCTCAGGAAAGTGAAACAAGGACCTGATCAGTCGTTTTGATTGGTTGGTTGGTTTTTTCGACTGACAGGATTTCAGTTATTTATGCAGATGGGATGATGGGCTGACTTCAGGAAGTGAGAGACTTGTGGTCCGGTCCAATGTTGACCGATGAGGATGTGAGGACCGGGAGGAAAGTCAGGCTCTTACGAAGCCTGCAGTGGCCTTTTTCTCCAAGGGCATGGAACGCGATGGGCTGCTGGGACTTGATTGACAAGCTGGCAGCACCAAACAAAACTGCAGTGTCTGACTTTTGGTGGGTGGGTGGTTGGGTTGACATGTTGCCTCGCCCCTCGCCACCCCCACAGTTTGTCTCGTGACTTGTATGTTTGTGTGTTGTTTTTGTTATTTCTTTTATTGTTTTTCATCGAGGAGATTGCTGTGCATGTGAGGCCAAAAGGGGAAGTGGTTTCCTGCCAAGCCTCTTTCTTTCTTTCTTTAACCTTTTTCTTCTTCCTCTCTTCCTTTGGAAACTGCCCTTCATACCATTTCCTCATATGCCACTGTTGTTTTTTTTTTTTTTAAAGGAAAAAAAAAAATGGATACGTGGTCATTTTGTTCTTGGACAGATTATATCAGACATTGTAATTTATCTTTTCATCCAGTGTCAATTCTCTCTCTCGCACTCTCTCTCTCTCTCTCTCTCTCTCTCTCTCTCTCTCTCTCTCTCTCTCTCTCTCTCTCTCTCTCTCTCTCACCTCTGCCTGTATTTGCCTGCCTTTTTCTTTTGTTCTAAGGGTCCTGTGTCTTGAAACTGATTTTAGCTGTAAACAAAAACTTGTCTTGTCAAAACTGTGTTGTATAATATAAGAGTTTTTTTAAAAATGGATAAAACATTATTGTGAATAAAAGACTTTACTGTGGATGAGTGTGTGTGTGTGTGTGTGTGTGCGCACACTTGTGTGTGTGTCAGGCCTCTTTAGACTGTCTCTGACGTAAATGTGTACGCTACCTTGTGTTTTGATATTTTCATCTTGGTTTATTTTCATCATTTTAAAGGGATGAAGTACATGATTGTGAAAATTGTATCAAGCCGTGTGTCAAACTCAACTCTGTGTAATTTCCATGCAACCAGGATCCGTGTGGTGTTAATTGAATCACAACCAGCATATAACTGCTCGAATATGACCGGTCACCACACGCCTTTTTCACAATAGCTTATCATGCTTGATGACACAATTCCGAAAAATTTGCAAAGACCTTGCATAGCTCACAGATTTTTTTTAATGCTTTTTTTTCTTCAAAGTTATGAATCGTTGTTCGCAGTATTCAAACGTGTGTACTGCAAAAGACAACCCTTGCAATCTTCACTGCTGTGCTTCTCTGTGTGTCCACCAGATGGTGCTACAAGTTCAGTTTTAGAAAACAGAAAATTCAACAGGCATGCTGTGAGCGAATGGTTGAGTCAAGTCAAGGCCTTGCATGCCTAAACCGAAAGCTGGACTGTTTACTTTTCAAGGGCATCTGATCTCGTTTTATTTATTTTTTTCTAAGACTCCAAAGCCATATGCTCCGGGTATATCTGTATCAAGTCCCCTATCAATAAAAAAAAACTGAAATAAAAGACACCGAAGTGGGAGATAGCCTGGCTGGCCTTGACTTTCTTTTGTGAATGAGTGGTCCTGTTCTGGTGTTGGCAGTGCACTGCTCTGCTGCTCGTGCGGTCGGTTGGCAAGGCCGGTGCATTTCAGATTCGCAGGCAGGCAGGCTTGCGCTGTGCTGTGCTATGTTAGTGCAGTTTTTGTGTCACCCTGAGACAGCACTGGAATTCCTCACTGCCTGCACTCTCTCTCTTTCTCTCTCTCTCTCTCTCCTCCTCTGTATTTCTCTGTTTCTCTCTTTCTGCCTCTCAGCTCGGCTGTTTTTTAAGAACATATCAGAGCTCGGTCCAAAATAGTTCTTTGGTGAGCAGACTGCTGCTACACATTAGACAGCGTGATGAAATCCGTTGTTGTCTGTGCAGTGTAATGGACGTTAAAAAAAGCAAATGTAATCTGTTTCAAGTTGTACAGATACCAGATACATACATGTGTCCAATCACAAGACACTTATCTGTTGCAGGTTTTCTCTGTCGGTGTGTTTGTCTGTTCAGTGTGTGTGTGTGTGTGTGTGTGTGTGTCAGCACAATCATGGCAGACAGTGTGTGAGTGTCTGACAGTCTCTGTGCGTGTGTGTGTGTGTGTGTCTGACTGCATGTGTCTGCTGGGTGTGTGTGCTTCCTGTGGGTCTGTGGGATTTTTCCCATAATTCCTGCAAGTCTCAGGTCACTACTCGGTTCTCACGCACATTTTTCAAATTCCTTCCTCCACGCCATTACCATATACACCTTCTTCCACCCTGCCTGGGTTTGGCTCCCGAATCTTTCCACCATTCCGCCAGCGTTGTCGTTCCACGAGCGAGAGAGCCCCCGCTCTGCTTCACTTTACTCAGGATCCCTCCCTCCCTCCGTGCCTGACTGCCTTTGCTGGGTTCGGAATCGAAAAATCCTCCAGCGTTTTTCCCACTGAGTCAGCTGTTTTGATGTCTGCCGATTCTATTGGCTCATCCTGTCAGTGACAGGTCTACAGTTACCACCACAGGGGTAGGGGGGATTGGGTTTGGGGGACTGGTGGGGGGTGCAGTTAAGTGGTGTGCCTGCCATGCCCCCCCTCCCCACTCCTCCTTGTGAGACAAGTGTCTGGGACTGAAAATAAGAAAATGGATTTAGGGGGGGATTTTTGTTCTGCCCGTCAGTCTGTGCGGCTGCCGGTACAACAAAGAGATACATTCAGTAAGGCCTGCATGCAAAAACCTGGTATGTAAACGAGAGCTTTTGAGTTGAGATGGGATTCTAATTTTTGTTTGTTTAAAGTGGGGCTAAAAAAGACATGGATCGGGTAGGAAAAGAGATAGAGGTGGTATTGGTGGTATGCAGTGTTTAACTTGGGCAGGAGCCCTCTGGAGCTTGGCTCCCCCTCCAAGAGCAGCTCCCCCTCCTTACTCTGTCATACCTGCTACATTATTTTTAGTAGTCAATGTACAGCAAAGTCCGATTTTCACAACCGAGCACAGAAGAACTCCCCTACAATAGCCAACTTGGAGGCACCGTAGCTCAGTGAGCTGAAACACTGTACCATAAATCCACTGACATGGAGATAATTTCCCGATATTTTCCAATGTCTCTCTATATTCCGGTGACTTAACTTTCTCAACCTGTCCAATCCTATTATGGCCTAAAACCCCGGAAACATATCTGTGAAGAGGACAATGTAACCACAATGGATGGATGTGTTTGTGGAAAGGATAGCGGACGACAACAGCAAAGTATGGAAAAAGGAGCGCCGTTTACTGATGCACAGTTTTTTTCTGTAAGATTTACTGGCGTGTAGAAAGGCTGCCATACACTGAGATGAAATAAATAAGTGAAATAATTTCATATTTATAACAACAATTATAGTAGCAATCATATAATATTGCTTATTTAGCCTTTACTCTTTATATATATATAATATAATCTTTATATAGTTTTTTTAATGGGTTCCCTTTAATATTTTTTTGTGTATGAGACTTTGGTTAATCCATAGTGTCCTTGGTAGCAGCATTCCATACTGTCTCAAAGTTGGGAGTAAATTGTTCCCTGTGTCGTTTCTATAGCAATGCAAATGCAAAGAGATTGATTGGGCAGCACCCCTTTCGCCCTGTGATTGAGTGCTTGCTATTGGTTTACAGGGCTGAAACGGGGGCGTGGTCACCAAAATCCATCATTGGTCTCCAGTTGTCTTTGGTTATCATAAAGTCTTTTTTTGGTGCAGCTGATACTTAATGTCTTTATAGCATTCATTTGTACATTCCAGTTCTCATAGGGTTATGTCCTTCAATAGAGAGAGGGAAAGCAAAGGCGAGATCATCACCTGTTGTCCTCCAGGTCACCCTTCCCTGTTGTAAACGTCCAATTAAGGGCACGTCACCCCTTCTGCATGGAGAACTAATTCGCGGGCAGTCACTCACATCGCCCTTCTTTACATTGCGGGCGCTCCGTACGACGAATTTGCTCCTCCAGAGTTCGATCTCGATGTAAATCGAAACAAACATGGCCGGTCAAAAAAAGCAAACATCTTTCACAGGAACAGTCATTCCCTTAATGATGGCCTTCACTCTCAGCCACTCTTCACACTTAACGAACGCACATACACACTTTCACACACATACACGCACATCCATACACAAATACAAATGTCAGACATTTTGGTTGCTTAGGTCCTGTGTCAGGAGAACATGCCCATTCCCTAAATTGGCAAGACTTCTCTTTTGGTTGCCTCATCCTGGACCTTGCATTCCTGGATTTTTTGTTTTGAGTTTTTGCCGTTTCTGAACAGGCTCGAAGATCCAGGGCAAAAAGCTTGATCTGTTGGCCCGTTTAGTTATTTCCATGCAGAAATCTGGTCTCAAGCAGGTCTGGTCTCTGGGACAGCACCGGGACAGGACCGGAACTGATCGAAGGTCCAGTCCAACAGCTTGGTCAATTGGACCGTTTGGTTAACTTCCATGCAGAATTCTGGTCCCAAACATACAACGGAGCCAGACGGAGCGAAACTGCACTGGAGGGGACCGAACCGATAGGGCCCGGACAGTCGGCGGCAGCCCAGTCCCACCCTGCCACTTCTGGCTTGCCAGGTGTCGACTTAGTCTCTAGGCTTCTCCATAGGTATTTGGGAGCCTGTCGTTGTGTGTTCTGTCTGTCTATCTGTCTGGTTCAATATCCAAAACCAAAGTGAAAAAATGAATAGGGTCATTGCTGTGTGTGTGAGTCAGTGCTGACGTTATTGAAAGAATTGATGAGATGATGCCTGGACTTCACACAGTAAAACAGCTGCTAGTCATATTCAGTCTGTTGTCAGCATCGAAATTGTTTAACATTTTAGCATTAAACAGGATTCACCCCATGCTGGGCTAGTTGGCATACACTTAGCTTAGGCCGCGTTAGCATGTCTCCCTTTTTCGTTTTTGAAATGATCCAGTCATTTTCTCTTTACACGGTGGCAAAAGATGAGGGACTGTTGGTCAGTCAGTCAATCAGTCTGGGTTAGCACGTCCCACAGGGGTAAACATTTTGTAGCTTTCGTCCCGAAAAACAGAAACACACAGGACTTTTTAGTGGCCTTTTGACAGGAGACGATGTGTGGGGCGGGTAAACAAACAAAAAGACGCATTAGCATAACGCTAATGTTTAGTGTTGTTAGCGTGGCCTGGCGGCTCTGACTCGCTTGCTCCGCTTGCTAACCGTCGTGAAGCGGAACGGCGTGACGTCCGGCTGCTCCCCCGGAGGGAAGCGTTTCATGAAGTGGACGTCCTGTTGGTTGGGGAGTGTGTGGGGGCCGCGCCGAGGGCGCCCCTTCTTGGTGAAGCCCACATACCAGCCGTTGTACTTGGCCGACATGAGCGCCGTGTAGTTGTTCTCCAGCACCTTCTCCACGAAGACGCAGTCAGCACTGCGATTACTGGCCTTCTGGGAGGACACAAAGACAAGATGGGGAAAAGGCCATAAGGTCAATGGGCAGAAAAATGATAAAGGACACGCACACACACGCACACAATATAGCATAACATTGCTGTTTTTAACACAGGGCATTTACTCTGTGTAGTGGAGGGCGCGCACATACAAGGGAAAAATATCAGCAGGTGCCAACAAGATGCCTGGAGAAGACCTATGATCGAAACGTTGCCATCCTCAATAAATTAAGTCTTTTGCAAGCAGCGTGCAAATCCTTCCCCATTTGTTTCTCACTTTATTGTGCTACAAAACGAGGATGGTCTTTGCTCATAGACAGGCAGGGGAGTGGGAGTGTACAGCAGTGTATTTATTAATGCCTTTATTCTGTTTTCCACCAAGGAAAAGCCCAATTCAGCCTGGAGAAATAAATGATCTTGTTTTTTGGAGGCCTTCCTGGAAGCCTCTCTTCTCTTGGGATGAAAAGGTTTGTTTCAGAATGTCATTACGTTATTATTAGGTCTCAAAATTGCTAGCGGTTGCCTTGTGAATTGTTTTATTGGTAAGAATGCGGTCTGTAACTCATTTATTTCAAGAAAAATAACATCCTATTTTTTTAAGTCCCATGCTTCCTCCTCAATTGGTCCACCGTTCGTTTAGGATACGCCAGCAATGGAGGATTCGTTCTCTGTAGTTTGTCCAGAGGGATAATATGGTTCTTAAACATCTGACTGACTTTGTTTTGAAGTGGAGACTCATGATATGGTGCGAACACACTTCTCTGGTGGTAATTGAACTCAATTTTCTTACACTTGCTTGGTTTGTTGTAACAAGCTCTAATTTTAAACTAAAACTTAAAATGTAACATAAACTCTGTACTACACTTAATAGGGAAATGTTTAAATTACTCTTCAAGGTTTAATAAACTCCCAATTGAGTTTTTTTGCTTTAAACTGTACAGAAGTATCATATGTACCATATGTATGGTTTAAATGCTGTTATGACTGCTTTAGCGGATCAGTCGATCAATTTAGCACCATTAAAATTAAACTCTTTATACTTAAAAGGAAATTTGGGTGTCCAACATCACCTGTGCAATACACATTCCTCTACACAAATACTGTATCTCCACACTTTTTAACATTATGATGGACGGATGGATTCATTTCAACGAGGAAATTATCCAACCAGGCAATCACCTGGTTGAATTGGACAAGTAAAACAAGGTTATTTGGAATATGTGGCACTGGATTATATACAGCAAAAAACTCATCCAGTACACATTCAGTGCCACATATTCCAAATGACCTTGTTTTACTTGTCCAATTCGACCAGGTGATTGCCTGGTTGGATAATTTCCTCGTTGAATTGAAACCAGGTCATCTGGAATATGTATATTCACTGTAAAATAATGAATGCTGTTTGCCCATCACTTATGTTTAACGGAAAAGCTCAACACACATTTTAACTCACCTTGCCCACCAGCTTGCCCCTGCGGTTCATGCACAGGTAGAAGTTGGTCTCCTTCCCCCGGATGCGCACCTGGCTCCCAAAGGTGTCTGCCTCCACTACGAGCTGGGCTTGTGAAGGGACACGCAGAGAAACGCAGACTGATTAAAACCTGCTGGAGGATCTACGGTGCATATTTGCATGAGGCTCAGTGATTGGCAACCTGGATTCAACACTGGATTGTAGTTTCTGCATCCACGTTGCCTATCACTGGAGGCCCTAGTGTACTACAGTATTCACAGAAATAGTTGTATACTCTGTTGGTCTTCAGGATGGGTATGTATCTGTATGAGGCCTACTGGGAGATCTAGTATACTTCTTGGCATGTGGCTGTGAGAGTAAATTGTGTGATGTGCGTACTGTATATACTCCAGTGTTTCTGAGAGCTACGTCTCTAATTCAAAACCACCTAAACCCCAACCCTAACAGGGATCTGTAAATGCAGCATCATAGCCCTAACTAAGAATGGCGGAAATTGCATACATGGTATACAGCTTATGATGATACATGAAAAAGTTTTAAGAAGCAGACATCAGGGTTCCATAGCTATGTCACTATCGTGTGAAGTTGTACCTGATCCATACAACAGTGGCATGGTTGCACTACCTGACTTCTGCTTGTAAAACCATCAATGACCCATGTGTTATACGGCCTATTTTGGTATCTAACACATCTGCTGGTGGATCACACTTTGGGAAACACTGCCGCAGGCGTACTTGTTCTTCTCTGTTGTCTCAAGCACACATCAGGGGCTCTGTGTTTAGCCCTGGGGCTTTTTGCTTCTCGGTTCTTGGAAGCTCTTTGAGAAATCATAATCCTTCGCTGGAAACCAGCAATATCCAGGTTGATTCCAAAGGTGTGTGAGTAAAAACTCACAGAGTCCAAGACCAGAGCGAAAAACCAGGAATATCCAGGGTGATTCCAGAGGTTTTGTGAGTAAAAGCTGATGAAAGGAGTTTCTGATGTAATATCTTCCCCAGAGCCGCGAAAAACCATAGCAAAGGATTTCAGACACAGCAAAGGACTTCTGACACATTTGGAACCGTGGTTCATTGTTAGCACATGTCCACACTCACACACATACTCAACGAAGAAATGGTGCATGCAGATTTAGTGAGTCAGGTGCAAACTGCTGCAAGTACAGTATGAAGTTATTTTGTTAATGTACTTATGCAATGCAGTTGCCTGTAGTCTCGCCTTAGAAGCAATACTAGATCCATGGAGCTTGGATTCTGGTCCAATCAAGGATTGACGATATCTTCTAAGAACCGGCACACAGACAGCTGAAGGAGTGATTGTGTACGACAATTGATCCCCGCGCCCTCTGCCACTAAAGTCTTTGTTTGACACAATTACACAGACCAGATAACTATCCTGTTTGCCCCCGCGCCGATCCATTTTGGCTGACAGGTCAGCTCCATACTCACACAACACCGCTCGCCGATCGAAACGAGGAAATTGCGTTTTCGCTTTTTTCGCACCCTCCTGTCTACGGCTAATGTTAGATTAACGCAGTCTTTGCTTATCCCCTCCAGATTAAAATCTAAATGTCGACTAACTCACGCCGTATCTCTTCTCCCCCTTGGCTTACCACACCGACTAAGCCTTCACTTGACTTCCTCAAAGGACCCCTGGAAAAGACGGGGAAGGAAAGGCAAGGAAAGGAAAGCAGAGCAAAGAGGCCATGTTTGTTTAAAAATAAACTCTTGAAATGGTGCCTACATGACCTTTGTCAACAAAGGGGTCAGGTAAGATCAATATTTTCCCTCTCCAGCCCCAACACCCCGCTTCCCACCCCTCCATCCCCAAACACACACACGCACACACACACACACACACACACACACACACACACACACACACACACACACACACTTCTCTAATCTCTCTCCATTCATGTTCCCCCCACTTGCTGGGTAAATACACCTCCTTTAATCCCTGCACGAGCTGCTCTTTCGTTTGGTGGGTGTGTTTTTTCCCCTTCTTCTTCTTCTTCCTCTGTTTTCCTTTGATAACATAACCCCACGATGAGCCGTGAGTAAGATCGTGGCTGAGCTCTCGCTCCCTCTCTGGGCACACCAGATATCGGCTTCGCGGCTCTTGTGAGACAACAAAAGTAAAGAGCGTGCACACATGGCTGTGATCTTATATTAGTCTAATCAGCAAACATTGTCGAACAAAAATGTAATGGCTCAAGCAGGCTTTAAAAGATAGATAAGTGTGGAGAGAAAAAAAAGGCAGAACGTGTGTGTGGGTGGATGTGCGGGAGTGAGTCAGTGTGTGCGTTTGCTGTGTGTGCAGTGTTTGTGAGCGATTGAGTGATTGAGTGAGTGGGTGTGTGTGTGTGTGCATCTGTGTTTGATTGACTGCAGTCACTATGTGTGTGTGTGCGTGTGTGCGTGCATCTGTGTGTGTGTGTGTGTGTTTGCGTGCATCTGTGTGTGTGTGTGTGAGAGAGAGAGTGTGTCTATATGCATCTGTGTGTGAAAAAAGAGAGACAACCTCTGCAGAGGCGGAGGAGGAGTGAGGGAGGAAGAGAGGGAGGTAGGGAGAGCAAGCAAGGGGAAGCGAGGGATGCAGGGGAGGCAGCCTATAGAGAAGACAACAGGGGGGTGAATGAGAAATCAATAGCCAGAGATCAATGGGCAGATGAGTTTCTAACACAATGTCTAACACCAACGCCTGCGCCTCGCCTCGCTTGCCTGCCTGGCTGACTGGACTGCTCCGCTCCGCTCTGCTCTATCCTCTCCCACTCAGCCCCCTTTGTCTTGCTGCCGTCTGTGGCCCGTGAATCATTGTGTCAGCACCCTCCACCAACGGCAGCGGCCCCATCAGCAACAGCCCTATGCTACACAGCCCCTTTTCCTTTGTTTCCTCCCTCCCCTGTACTGTAGGCAGGTTCAGCTTCTCCACTGCTGCCTACCTCTGCTGCGCTCTGACTGCCTCCATGTGTATGTAGGTGTCTGTCTGTCTGTCTGTCTGTCAGAGGTACATCTACAACGTATCTGCAGCAGCTTTCTCTATAGATCACTGATGGTGTAGATGTGTGTCTGTGATGTCTGTGTGTGTGTGTGTGATAGAGATTTTTGTGATTTACTCTGTGTGTGTGTGTGTGTGTGTGTGTGTGTGTGTGTGTGTGTGTGTGTGTGTGTGTGTGTGTGTGTGTGTGTGTTTGCGTGTGTGTACTGGACTGTTAGTCTACATGCACAAAATATGCGTGTGTGTGTGTGTGACCATCACACTGAATGTACTCTGAATTGCACACTGACAAGCCTGGCTCTTTGGTGTAGCGGTCAGAACCACAGTTCAGCACCCCAGAGAGTATTGGTTCCAGTCCACTACATTCTGCTACAGTGTGTATTTGTTCTGTACACTGAACTGTATGTGTATATACGTAAATGCACAAAATATTTGAATGTTCACTTGCCATATGTGATTGGGCGTGCATAATGTGTCTACTTGTGTGTTTGTGTAGTGCCCTTACCATACTGTATGTGTATATGTTTATTGTGTGTGCCTGATATGTGTGTGTGTGCATTTGTGTTGTGCTCTTATCATATTTGTGTATGTGTGTGTGTTTGAGAGCTGTCTTGCCATATGTGTGTGTATGTGATTGTGTGTTCCTGATGTGTGTGCCCTTACTATATCATGTGTGTGCATGTGTGTGTGTGTGCGTGTGTTTGTGTGTGTGTGCGTGTGTGTTTGTGTGTGTGTGTGTGTGTGTGTGAGAGACTGTTGTGCCCTTTGTGTTGTGCCCTTATTTTAACGTGTGTGTCCGCGCGTGTGTGTGTGCGTGTGCGTGCGTGCGCGTGTGTGTGTGTGTGTGTGTGTGTGTGTGTGTGTGTGTGTGTGTGTGTGTGTGTGTGTGTGCGTTTGAGAGTGTTGTGCCCTTACTATATCGTGTGTGTGCGTGTGTTTGTGTGTGTGTGTGTGTGTGTGTGTGTGTGTGTGTGTGTGTGTGTGTGTGTGTGTGTGTGTGTGTGTGTGTGTGTGTGTGTGTGTGTGTGTGTGTGTGTGTGCGTTTGAGAGTGTTGTGCGCTTTGTGTGGTGCCCTTACCATATTGTGTGTGTGTGTGTGTGTGTGTGTGTGTGTGTGTGTGTGTGTGTGTGTGTGTGTGTGTGTGTGTGTGTGTGTGTGTGTGTGTGTGTGCGTGTTAGAGTGTTGTGCCCTTTGTGTGGTGCCCTTACCATATTTGTCTCCGTCCTCCCCCTTGGCGCTGATGCGGCGGCCCATGACCTGCACGTGCTTGCCGCTGGTGCGGCTGTACAGCTGGTAGACGCGGTGGTGCCGCCGGCTCATGGCGTCCCGCACCCGAGTCTGGTTCTCCACGTGCACGCTGAAGTTCACCCCGTCCACCCCCAACACCTGACAAAACGACCGACAATACAGGGAGGCTGTGAGTTTTTATTTTACAGTACCTTTACACTACATTACACTTAGCTGACACTTTTAACCAAAGTGACTTACAAATATGACAGGGTGTTGGTTACAGTCCCTGGAGCAGTGTGGGGATAGGTGCCTTGCTCAAGGGCACTTCAGCTATGGAGGTTAGAAGGAATTGGTAAGGGTGGGGATTGAACCTGCAACCTTGAGATCTACAGGCCAACTCTAAAACCAACAGTCTAATTTACAATACGTACATAGCATTACAGTACATTTTTAGGCAATATGTGTATACATTACATAGTGTTTAGTATATCCAATATTTGGTATTTAGGTACAGGGCATGAGTTACGTTCCCTGTCCTCTTCTTCTATTGTCTTCTGACCATGTCTGCTGGGCCTGGCTCGGTGAGTGCAAACAGGGAGGGTATCAGTTTCATTTACAATATGTAATATAACATGAGCCTTAGCCCAGCCATGGGCAACCTGGATCCATTATTTACAATCCAGTGCCACATATTCCAAACGACCTGGTTTTAACATGGTCAAGCAGGTGACTGACTCTCAAACAGCCAATCACCTTGTTGAATTGGGCGGATAAAACAAGGCCATTTGGAATACATGGCAATGGACTATAACCAATGAATACAGGCTGCCCATCACTGCACTGAGCTGACACTTTTTATCCATTATTTATAAATCCATGTATTCATTGTATTATTATTTTTTATCCATTATTTAGTATTATCAGTAGAGTGTTAGGTAGAGTCCTTTGAGCAAGGGCTTGGCCAAGGCCAGCACGCCAAGATGCTTCATGAGTCACTGAACCCACCCCACCCCCTTTCATCACATGCCAGAGGTGGATAAAGTAAAAGCAGAAGTACTCTTACAGTGTATACCTACTTCATTAGGTAGGTAAGATCATATTCTAGTGTTGTAATTGCATCAGTAAGAGTACCTCTACTTTACACACTCTGCTCACATCATCACCCCTTTTCTGCTCTCTCTCTCTCTCTCTTTCTCTCTCTTCCTGTATCGTCCTCTGACCACGTCTACATCTGTTCCCCCCGTTCACCCCAACCCCAACACCTGCTGGGCCCCGGCGAGTACAAGACGGAGGGAGGGGAGGGTGTCAGTTTCACCTAAACCCTGGCTCTTATTATTATGTCTATGGATACGTCTCTCCGTGTCTGACTCATTTGCTCTCTCACTGTGTTCCTTTCCATCTCTCCATCTCGATCTCTCTGTACTCTCTCGATCTGTTTTTCTTCTTCTTCTTCTTTTCGCTCCATCTTCTTTTCCATTTCTTTCCCTCTGACCGTCTTTATCTCTGTCTTCTCACTCCAGCTCTCTCTCTCTCTCTCTCTCTCTCTCTTTCTCTCTCTCTCTCTCTCTCTTTCTCTCTCCCTGTGTGGTTTTCTGCGTGGCTCTTGGCTCTCCTCATGGTTGACCCGGGGCTATCAGCCTCTCCATCTCTCTCTCCTCCCCCCTCCGCCCTCTTCTCTTACCCCTGTTATCTGCTGCACCACCTACCAGTACTTCTCCACTGACTGGCCTTCTCATGTGCATGTCTCTCTGTCTCTCTCTGTCTGTCTGTCCGTCTCTGTCTGTCTGTCTGTCTGTCTGTCTGTCTCTCTCTCTCTCTCTCTTCCTCCACCTCTTTTATTTTCTCTGTCCTGTTGCCTTCCCCTTCTTTCTTTCTCTCTCTCTTTCCTCGTCCTCCATCTCAGCTTCTCCACCCTTCTCCACCTCCTCTCTCATACAAATATCTCCAGGTCTCTCCTCTAGTCAGCCTTTCACTCCATCTCTCTCTCTCTCTCTCTCTCTCTCTCTCTCTCTCTCTCTCTCTCTCTCTCTCTCTCTCTCTCTCTCTCTCTCTCTCTCTCTCTCTCTCTCGCCATGCTACGCAACCTGCCATTATGTTGTTGCATGATGACACTCACCTGCAAAGGCTTGCACATCACCAGCAACATCTGGATAAATCTGGAAGAGACGGAGAGAGTGATAGAGACAGAGAGGAATGGAGGGAGGAGGAGAAATGAGGAATGAAAGGGAAGAGAGGAGAGGAGAAGAGGACACCTGGGTTAAAAATAGTATAATGAAGCATGTATTACCTCAATTACACTCAAGACAATAATTGCATATAATGTGTGTATCTGGATGTACTTGGAAGAAGAGGAGAACATAGAAGGGAGGGGAGGAGAGGAGGGAGAGATGGAGAGAAGGGAATACTAGTGGACATGGCCGTTACAATGTTGATCAAATTAAACCTTTACTTGCACTCCTTTGCAGCCTCCTTTGTAGTCTTGTGCACCCTTTTCGCCATATTTTATGACACATTCTGCGCATTCATGACATTGTTTTGTTTGATATCTGTACTGGACAATGCTGCAGCAATGCAATGTGGTGAAAAGGCATGAGGAGAATATGAGGAGGCCTGTGTGTGTGTGTGTGTGTGTGTGTGTGTGTGTGTGTGTGTGTGTGTGTGTGTGTGTGTGTGTGTGTGTGTGTGTGTGTGTGTGTGTGTGTGTGTGTGTGTGTGTGTGTGTGTGTGTGTGTGTGTGTGTGTGTGTGTGTGTGTGTGTGTGTGTGTGTGTGTGTTAGGACTGTGCTTTGAAAATGTGGAGTGAACAAAGACCTCTGCAAAAACCTGGGTTATGTACAGTATGTGGATCTTAACAGGAATGCAACAACAACACAGTTGGAATGCCATAGGTAAACAGCAGACCGAGACTCAGGAATGAGGACAGAGCAAAATGAACAAAATGAAGAGTTCAGATGCTAAAGCCCTCTGAGTGCATTTGCCAAGAATATAAGTCTACAGAATCAGTCCACCTTTTTCGATTTGCCTTAAATTGGACATGGAAATACAATTTAAACAGTTCTCATTAGGTGGGTCACATTATTTAAAGAGTTTCACATTTGAACACTTCTAATCTAGACAAAAACATCTGTCTAGACCAGTGGCCTTTTTTGAAAACCATTGACCTCATCATAAGCATGCCAACGCCCCCCTTGACCTCATCATAAACTTGCCTGTGCCTCCCTTAGTATTATAAAAAGACTAAAATAGACTATTGCCCCCTATTTGCAACTGAGTGCACATAGATGGCTCCCCTGGAACAACGCAAATTTCTCAAGGACACTAACTTTGTCTTAACAGATGTGGTCTAACAGTCATTTGAAAGAGTAATGCAATCTGTCTGTTACCTGTCAAACTTAAGTGTCAATAAGTACAAAAGGATCAAGGTAGAAGTGAGCACAAATGACAAGGTCATGAGGCCTACATGGAGGACAAGTTCTCCAAAAAGCTACGCAGATTCCAACCGATGGACTATCAGATCAACCGTCATAACGGCGTATAGGCTTGCTGTGTGTAATGGTGCTTGTAACACAACAATAGATAGTAAATTGCAATCAATGGGTTGCATACAATCAAGTGCAGTAGCAGTGGTATTGCACTATGAGCAATGCACATTGTTTTGGGGGCATTGCACAGTGAACACATCTGGTAACGGTTTACCTGGCAGTGCAGAAAGAAGCATGACATCTGCATGACAAGACACTGTCATAACACTGTCATGAAAGTCTCATAAACATGATGTCAATGTTTTTGTTCACGATTGTTATCATTGTTATAGAAAGTATTTAACGCCATTATACACAGTCCAATTTAAATTGTCCCTTCAACATGCACACAATTCAAGTAGCCTATCATTGTTATACTTGTGTGCATGTTGAAGGGACAATTTAAATGTCATTGTACTGTGTATAACGACAGTACAGGCTTTCGGTGACAACAGTCGTAAAATGTTTATGGCATTGACACAATATTGATGACACTGTGATGACAGTACCGTGTCATGTTTAGAGTCAAGTAAGGTGTTACCACATCTTAGGTCATGTTACCCCAGTGGTTCTCAACCTTCCCATGGTTCTCAATGCCCCCTGGACCTCATATTAAGCCTGCCAACACCCCCTTGGCCTCATCATAAGTCTGCCAACACCCCCTTGACCTCATCATAAGCCTGCCAACACTGCCCTTAAAATATGAAGTGGACTAATGCCTCCAATGGCAACTACGCACCGCTCCCTCTCAGCTGTATCCTTCTTAACACTCTCCTAAGGCCCCCTGTTGAGAAACACTATGTTACACATTGCCTTTATATGACACACTTGTCGGGAGTCCCAGCAGTGAATCACAAGGACAGTGCCCCTGGACAAGGACACGTTGGCAGCCTTGAATAAAGACGGGTGACAGAGAGCACTGGTCATCCATTTCGCAAAGCACATTTTTCAGCACTTGACACAGGAATCAAAACAGTGACCCTTTGATCCCGAGGCCAATTCATTTACCAACAGGGCAGGCCACAGCTGTCCAATTGTATTGGTGTTTTGGTCATTATGTCCATCTGGTTTAAAGTCACTGGCAATCCAAGAACATGGTTAGCAATCTGATAAATGATGAATCTGGCCACATTCACCCCGTGAAGTGGTACGTCTACTAATAGATAGCCCACAGCTGTCATTTAGATAAGAACATAAGGACTCCAGACTCTTGTATTAGATGATTTACCACTCAAGGTTACTACTTTGCCAGGTGCTTGAAAGGACGGTTCAAGGAAGGGGTTAACCTCCAAACTGAAAAAGATATAGCCAAACTTTTCAGTGTGGGTCAAAATTAGGCATGCGGCATACAAGCGAGATACATACATGTATGAGCAATGATCTGGATTAGTCTCCTGATCTAGGATTTACTTCTGGCAATCTACGGTATCGTGACAGAGAGACCATTTTTGACATGATTGCACATAACTGTAGGGAACTGAGCTGCCTTTTTGGAGGTCTGTGGTCTTGGAGTGCTCGTCAAACTATACTATATCTAATTCTTCAAACTATACGACATCTAATTCTTTCTGAGAGGTCCTCTTCGCATGTTATATGAGAAGTCTTTATTTATGTTGTGCGCCATCATATTTCTAGATTTAAGCGTAGAAAGTCATGTCTGGAGTCAGACCAGGTTGCAATGTCCTCTTGTCACATGTCCCACACACGCATGCACACACATGCACGCACGCACGCACGCACGCACGCACGCACGCACGCACACACCCACACACACAATGACTGAGCTATTGTAGAAGCTGTCACCTATATCATGCTCGATTCCTTTATTTTTTCATATGTCCCCCCAGTAACCGCCAACAAGCTTGAAACAAGATGTCTGTGTCCTTTTCTGGATAGCATGGCACCACCACCCCACCCCCACCCCCAGCAATCCGCACAACCCCTGTGTCTATACACATGCCAACCATGATGACCGTATCATTAGAAAAATTGTGAGCCTGCCCATTCCTATTATAGATACTGTTACCCCAACCATGGTTGGATTCAGACCACACTCTTGCGTATCCTTTCCCTGTCTCTCAAATAACCCCCAAAACAACCCCTCAACCCACACCCCCGCATCCGACAAACGATCGACTGACTCCAATATATTGCGTGCTTTCATATTTCCATTTGTACAAAATGTGACCCGGTCACCTCGTTCATGCCTGTGTTCAGACCACACTCCTGCATCCTTTCCTGGCTTTCATATCCCCCCAAGCAACCCCCCAACCCACACACACAGGGAAGCCAACATGGGGGCGGGGACAAAGGGGCTAGTTGTCCCAGGACCAGGGAGAGGGCACACACACACACACACACACACACACACACACACACACACACACACACACACACACACACGTGCACACACACACACACACACACACACACACACACACACACACACACACACACACACACACACACACACACACTTAAACACATACACAACAGCAGACCGACCAACCTAGCAACCCCAACACCTGTAGTGTATTTCCCAGCTGTGGGAATTCTACCGCCAGGACCAAGGCAGAGATGTTGCCCCCCTGCCGCGCCAAGCTTTCCACATGGATGTACGAACAAGGC
>NC_085879.1:12526008-12536008 GCF_034702125.1 Engraulis encrasicolus
TGGTATGCCATGGTCACACACACACACATGCACACACACACACAGGCACTCACACACACACACACACACACACACACACACACACACACACACACGCACACTCTTGCACGTAACCTCCGGTAGGCTACGGTACACCTCGGTTAACGGTAAGGTATCGGCACATTCCTCCACTCCAACCGAGCGTGTCGCCCTCGTGCTGTCATCACCTCGCGCTGCTGCTGCTTGCTTTTCGCATATCGGCCCCAACGTTTCTTTGGCAGCCGCCACTGCCAGCCGCCGGCGGACCATCTGTTAGTCCCACCACCACCACCACCACCACCGCTGCCACTGCCACCGTGGCCGTGGAGCAGGGACGCTGACAGCTTTGGCCCAGGCCTGGGAGAAAGTCATTTCAAAGGGCCCCCCATCCAATACATACAATATAAATAGGACCTGAACCACCCCCGATTCTGAACCACCCCCACCATCATTCACCCCTACCTGCCTCCATGGTTCCTGTACAACTGACCCCTTAGTCCCGCCCCCTGTCAGCTTCCCTGGCTATGGCCAACGCAAAACGCCAGGGCTGTAACGATATTGCATCGAACTAAGAAACCGTGATACTCAGTTACAATACTCTGTAACGTGATGTAAGGCATCGTGATACGCCCTTTGTTATCCTTCCGTCCAGAAAGCAACCATATGATTCGATGTGATAGTGCTTCCAAGCTTCAAATGAGATACATTTCAGAAATCGTGGGCTGTATCGATATACAAACCGAATCGTGAGTTGAGTGTATCGTTACAGCTGTATAAAACGCTAACGCTTGCCATTGCTGTTGATGTTGACGTTACAGCTGGATCAATCGTTTACTCTTTCATTTGCTACCCTCTGCTCCCTCATTCCCTCTCTCATTCTCCTTGGCCACTGCTGTATCACTGGTTGCCCTCTTTCCCCTTCTTCAGTCCTCCACCCGTTGTCATTGCTGGCCTGGCTACCTACCTATGCACTCAGCACAGCACAGCACAGCACAGGCACAGCACAGGCACAGCACAGCACAGCACAGCACAGCACAGCACAGCACAGGCACAGCACAGCACAGCACAGCACAGCACAGCACAGCACAGCACAGCACAGCACAGCTATGCAGGCGCAGCAGAAGTAGCGTCAGCAGCAGCAGCAGTACAGGTGAGGCTAGGCCTAGCGTCTGGGCTCTTTGAGGACTCTCAGCTGTTCAAACACTACGCTTTAGCCCAGCGGAGGGAGAGAGAGAGGGATGGAGAGATGAAGAGGTGGAGGGGCGGGTGGAGAGAGAGAGAGATGGTAAGGGAGAGGAGGGGGTGGAGAGGAAGAGGGAGAGAGAGAGATGAGATGAGAGAGGAGGGGGAGAGGTTGAGAGAGAGAGAGACAGAGAGAGAGAGAGAGAGAGAGAGAGAGAGAGAGAGAGAGAGAGAGAGAGAGAGCGAGGCGGGGAGGGGAGGGGGAGAGGAGGAAAAAAAAACATGATTCGGGCAGAGGCTTTGGATTCTCCCTATCCCTCCCAAACCACAGTGGGCCTACTGCCTGCCAGAGTCGGAGAGTGAAGGAGAGAGAGGTGGGGAGAAGAAGTATAGAGAAGAGAAGTAGAGAGAAGAGAGGCTGAGGTGTGTGTGTGCGTGTGTGTGTGTGTGTGTGTGTGTGTGTGTGTGTGTGTGTGTGCATGCACGTGCGTGCGTGTGTGCGTGCGCGCGTCTACCTATGCATGTGTGTGTGTGTGTGTGTGCGCGTGCGTGTGTGTGCATTGGAGTGGGGGAAGGTTGAAATGAGAGATATTGAGGAGGCAAAGGAGTGAAGGAGAGATGAGAGAGAGAGAGAGAGAGAGAGAGAGAGAGAGAGAGAGAGAGAGAGAGAGAGAGATGAGGAAGACAGTGTGAGAGAGAGAGAGTGATATGTAGAGACGTATAGACTGAAGAGGGGCTCGTGTGTATGCATATGTATACACGTGCATGTGTGTTTAAAAAGAGAGGCATTGAGAAGAGAAGGAATGAGGGAGAGAGAGTGGGGAAGAGACAGAGAGAGAGAGTGGGAGAAGATAAGAGAAAGCAAGAGAAGAAGAGGAAGAAGAAGAAGATGAAAAAGGTGTGTGTGTGTGTGCGTGTGCATGTGTGTGTGCGAGCACATGTGTGTGTGTGTGTGTGTGTGTGTGTATGTGTGTGTGTGTGTGTGTGTGTGTGTGCGTGAGCATGCGTGTGTGTGTGTGTGTATGTTGGGAAGGGTTAAAAAAGGACAGATATTTAGGAGGTGAAAGAGAGAGAAGTCGAGAAGAGAAGAGAAGCGACGAGAAGAGAATGCAAGTAGCCGGGAGCTCTTTTTGCTTCTCTTCGCAGCAGTGTTCTGTGGTGCGGGGCCAACACAAGCAGTGGTCTGACATCATCAACCTGTGACGGCCTCTTCCTGCACTGCACTGCACTGCACTAGCGTACGGTAGGCTGTTGACAGACTGAAGCAGCAACTTTTGAGCACAGGGGATCTAATGACGTTCACAAAAGGTAAATATCCACCAACCAGTGCTGACTTGATACACTCCTGGGCCTTACTAGATACGCCAGGACGGGGCCCGTGTGAGTGTGTGTGTGTGTGTGTGTGTGTGTGTGTGTGTGTGTGTGTGTGTGTGCGTGCGTGTGTGCGTGTTCTTGTGTGTGTGAGTGTGTGTGCATGCGTGCATGCGTGCGTGCGTGCATGTTCTTCAGTGCGTGTGTGTGCATGCGTGCGTGCGTGTGCGTGTGTATATGCGTGTGTGTGTACGCTCTTGTGTGGGTGCGTGTGTGGGTGGGTGTGGGTGCACCACGTCTTGGAGTGTTTGAACTGGAATAGCCCAGCAGCTCGAGTGCCATTTGGAGCGCGGTGGCACAACACAGGCCTAATAAACATCGAGTAGTGGTTAAAGTATTAAATGAGCTGGATCCCCTCCTTTGCTTAGAGTGGCCGCCAAGTACAGCAGACAGACAGATGATAAAGTACCAGTTTCACGGCCATTAAGTCCAACATCCTTGAGAATTATTAGATAATTGAGATAATGCTACTTTGCCCAGCGAGCCCAGTCAGTCAGAGAGAGCGAGAGAGAGAGAGAGAGAGAGAGAGACTGAGGTCTGGGGCTAGAATATATGGATTATCATTCACACACAGCTCTATCCACAGGTTGGGAATGGAATGATAACTATCTCAAGATGACTGCCATGTGTGCAAACCAGGGTTGACAAAAAGGAAAAAGAAAAATAAAGACAGACATTTTTTTGAAGCAGACACACCTTAGGGAGTCAACCCTTCGGGCGAGCATATTTCTGGTTTGTTTGCGTTGGATACTTAGCCCAGATAGCCTACCTAACCTGACATTACTCTCTCGAGACAACTGGCACCTGTCACTATGGTGACCTCGCAATGGAGATGTCACAAAGCACGCGCAGCCAGCAGGGCTAACAGTAAACGTCACAATAACAATTCCATTAGCATAATAACCGCAGCTGCTCTATAAAAACTCACAGATTGGCGCATTTACGCGCAGTAGGACGAACATGTTTGTGGACTTCATTTCATTCACTTATAGTTTGTGTAAACTTACAAGACAGTCAGCGTGGAGAGAAGGGGCCGCATCGCTTCCCCCACCGCGACGAAACGTCGCTCCAAGTCTGTCTCCTCCTCGGCTCCTCAGAGCTGCTCTCCGCGTACCGGGAATTACACTCCGGTGAAGACGGTAGGTTTATGTCTGTCTTTGTAATCCGATGAATGGTCGCAGGGTCAGCGGACACTCCCGTTGGCATCGGTGGTGAGCATCGCGTCCCCCAGCAGCGGAGGGTACGGTAGGGGGAGGAGGAGGAGGAGGACGGGGGAACCCGCGCTGAGAGTGCCACTGTGACCGACCGTCCGTTTCGCGGCTGTCACGGTGGTCGTGGCGGTGCGCGGTTAGCAGCAAACAGGGGCGGGGCAACGTGAGGACTGGAGGAAGGGGGGGCGGGGGGTCAGGTCATTCAACAGCAGTATTCTCGGAGCTGTGGGGACAGGTGAAACGAAGTTCAGCCACTGTCAAGATCCAAAAAAAAATCCGCTTTCAGTCAGTCTATCCACCCTGAGTTACAAAGTCCAGGATGAAGTCGGTTACAATGCTTTATATTCCTAGTTGGAGTTCGTTGTCTGTCAACCTGTTCCGTCTGTTTGCAGTTAACTTCACTCGATCCCCACAGTTGAAATCTATTTTCCAGACGTCGTGGAACAGTTTGGGTCGGCTTTTTTCTTAGTTACAACTTGCTCCTTTGATCGAGAAATACGTCCTTTTAGGAATAAATCCTCTTGGATGGAAAGGAACGGTTACGGGCATGAGCGACGGACGGAGGGATGGGTCGGTAAGGGGAGAAGGGAGGAGTAGTGCGCACGGAGGCGGGAGCTTCGGCTCTAGTCCGTACGAGGCAAGGTCAGGCGCCGCGGGAGGCAGAAGGATACCTGGGCGGGGAGACGAGGGCGATGTAGACGCGGCGGTTCGGCATACTCCGGATGCTGCACGGTAGTCTCGGTCATGGCTGCCCTCCCTGGCGGGGTCAAAGGGTCTGTGGCCCGAGGGACACTGACCGATAACAGTGTCCGCTTGAGTGGAGAAGGAGGAGAGCCCGAAGCGGTCCAGCTCAGAAGAAGATGGGGGGATAGAGTTGAATGAAAAGCAGAGGGCGAGAGGGACAGAGACAGAGAGAGAGGGAGGGAGGGGGTGGGGGTAGGGGGGAGAGGCAACAGAGAATGGGAACAGCTGTGACTGAGGGGCGAACCCAGCCACCCGCGACAGCGCACAAATGACAGCCGCGTTCTGCACCTGATTTCCCGGATTTCCCCGACCAAGTCTCAGCCGCTGGCTGCTCGGTACATCCAATGTCCCGACACAATACCAGCCAGAACACGGAACGATGACATCACCTCAAAAAATGTTTGCAGAGAGAAACGCAATCCGAGTTTTTTTTTGTGTGTGTGAAAAATTATTCAGGAAAATGTTGAAGGTTAGTAGTTCACTCAAAACAAGACCCAGATGGAGGGAAGATTAGACAAACACACGGCTACACAGGTTCGAGGTGCAAAAATACCTTCTCGACTTCAGGGATCTCTGCTTGTAATTTCGAAGTTCTCTTTCTTGTTGAAGAGGGTCCACTTTTATCAGAGTGACAGATCGAACCTTTCGCAGTCTCCTTTCTGTGTTGCTTTCGTCCACGAAAGGAAAAAAGAGCAGTCTACAGGAAAAGCAAACACATGAAAAAAGAAAGCCAAGCGAGCCTCGTCCGATGAGAATATGAGAAAAGTACGCTTTGAAAAATGCCCAGGGTTCCTTCCGTAGTCGTTTTTCCTCTTCGCGCTGATGTGAATCTACTCGGGAGAGGCGAGTCAGCGAGAGCAAAAATCTCACTCCAAGGAAAGAAGAGGGAGAAAAAAAGAGAAGAAAAAACAGAACAAGATTTTAACAGCGGCAGATCAATCCAACCCTCCCTCCCCACCCCCTCCTTTGCTCTCCATGCCCCCCCTCTCTCTCACTTTTCCCAACTCTTTTCTCCCTCCCTCATACACAAAAACACATCACCAACCACCACATAGTGAGATTTAGTAAGTCTTTCTGTCAGGAAGACTGACTACTTCTCAAAGCGGGGGAAAACAGTTGCCCAATGTCACAGTATAATGAGTGTGGCAAGGTGTGTGTGTTTTTGCCTGTGTGTGTGTGTGTGTGAGAGAGAGAGAGAGAGAGAGAGAGAGAGAGAGAGAGAGAGAGAGAGAGAGAGAGAGAGAGAGAGAGAGAGAGAGAGAGAGAGATGCAAGTGGACGTCACCTGGTATAATTTGGAGAGCCGACAGACAGGATGGATTCGCGGCTTTGTTAGTAATCTAGGGCTATAGGGGGAGGTCTAGTCTGCTATTTCTGTCTCTTAACTTTACCTCACGCCGTCCGTTACACAGACACACGCTGGTGCAAAAAGGGGAGGGGGCGCTTTTGCCTACGGACTTGACTTTATCGGTGCGCGAGAGGTAAATGCTTTTGAAAGTGATGTATTTTGACTCCGCCGTTTCATAACTCCCAGCTTAAGAGAAAGAGAGAGGGGAGAGAGTGGAGGGAACGGGAGACAGTTTCGCTTAAAAGCTGGGAGGGAGGTATGTAAGCACAGGGACTGATCCAAAACGAACATTTCTCAGGGAATTCGGCAGCAACGCCCGCTCTACGCTCCCAAACCCTCCAACCCCCGGCCCGCGCACACCCCCACCACCAAACCCCCTTACCGCGACAGAACCGCAGACGGTCAGCCAAGCCAACACTCGCTATCCCTCTCCAGTGTACCCTACCACACCCCCGCCCCATGCCTCCCTCTCCCCCTCACACACACACACACACACACACACACACACACACACACACACACACACACACACACACACACACACACACACACACACACACACACACACACACACATTTTTGAAACGCCAGACAGGCAACTTGCTTTGCTCTTTTTAAAATGCCTTAATGGATGGTGTATTCATGTGTTCCTGACACAAAAATGCACCGTGCGTGTGAATGCCTGTGTCTGTGTGTGTGTGAGCATGTGTGTCTGTAAATGCTGGTGTGTGTGTTCGTGTGCGTGCGTGTGTATGTATGCATGTGTGCGTGTGTTTGTGTGTGCACACGCGCGTGCGTGCTTGTGTGTGTGTGTGCACACGCGCGTGCGTGCTTGTGTGTGTGTGTGCTTGCGTTCATGCATCTGGGTCAAATAGCTCAAGGAAAAGACAGTAGTCGGTTAATTCATCAGATCTGGCCTCCTTGCTGGGCTTTCCATGCCAGTCCTGTCCATTCCACTCTTTCCTCCACCCAGACGCCCCATTGCCCTGCTTGCCTGGCCCGGCCTGGCCTACACTACACGGCACAACACCGCACTGCTACTGCCACTGCCATGGAGTTGGCGGAGGCTTGTTGTTACAGGCTGATCTCGGCTGGATGTGCATGTGTAAGTGTGTGTGCACTATGCGGGATGTGTGTGCCTGTGCCTGTGTGAATTAGGTGCCTGGCTTTGTCTATTCAGTATGTGTATAGTGTGCACGTGTGTATATAGTGTGCAACTGTTCATATGTGTGTCCGTGTGTTCATGCGACTGTGTGGGTCCGTGGTCCACAGTCGTCGAATCTGGCCATCTCGCAAGCACTTCCATGCCATTCAGTTTCTGGATGTGTGTGTGTACATGTGTGTGTGCGTGTGAATACAACATGCACGGCCTGTACCTGTATGACTTGGTGCGTGACTTTTGTGTGTGTGTTCTGTATGTACAGTGAGTCCAATATCTATTTGATCCCTTGCTGATTTTGTTGGTTTGCCTACTAACAAAGACATGATTAGTCAATAAATGTTATGATAATATGTATTCTAATATGGAGAGACAGAATATCAAAAAGAAAATCCAGAAATTAACTGACGAGAATATATATTAATTTATTTCCATTTCATCGAGCAAAATAAGTATTTGATCCCCTGCCAACTGATTACAGTTCCCGCCCCACAGACCAGATGGGCACTTCCGATCAACTTGTCATCTGAATTAAAGACACCTGTACATACTAACATGCATAAAAGACACATTGAATCAGCAGAATCAGTCCATAGTATGAGTGAATCAGTCACACTCCAACCTCACCAGCATGGGAAAGACCAAAGAGTGGTCAAATGATATCAGGGACACAATTTTAGACCTGAACAAAGATTAAATGGGCTGCAAAGCCACAAGAAAGAGACTGGGTATTAATGACCCAGCTGTTGATGCATTTCTTCCAAAATGTGAGGAATACAAAATGACTATCCATCGGCCTGTCTGGGGTTCTATACAAGATTTGACCTTTTGTAGGGATTTGATAATCATGAGAACAGAAAGAAATCACCCTAGAGCTGTACGGGAAGATCTAGACAATGACATCAAAGCTACTGGGACCAAAATCACTGAGAAAACTACTGGTAGCACTTAATGCCACAGAGGTTTAAAATCCTGTAGTGCACACATGGTACCTCTACTTCAGAAGGAACCTGTGCAGTCCCACTTGAGGTTTGCCAACGGACATCAGACTGGTTTAGGATATGATAAGGAGGTGCTGTAGTCAGATGAAACCAAAATCAAGCTGTTTGGCATTATCACAATTCAATGTGTTTTGAGAAAGATTACTGCTGTCTATGATCCCAAGAACACCCTCCTCACCATTATGCATGAAAGTGGTATCATTATGGTTTGAGGGTGTTTGTCTGGCCAAGGCACAGGACAACTTCACATCGTCAATGAATGGATGGAGGAAGACATGTAATGTGCAATCCTGAGTGCAAACGTCCTTCCCTCCACCACTACACTGAAGGATGGGCCATTTTTGGATCTCCCAACATGACAATAATACACAACATAAAGTCAAAGCAACGAAGGAGTGGCTGAATAAGAAGTTTATTAAAGTCGTGAAGTGGCCTAGAAAGTCTCCAAATATTAACCCTATTGTAATTCTGTGGAGAGAACTGAACCTCCCATTTGCCAAGCTACAGCCACAAACCATTAATGTTTTAGCGATAATGTGCAAAGAAAAATGGGCATAAAAATAGTTTCTACTATATGCACAAACATTGTCATTAACTAAAAGAAGCATCTAACCTCAGTGTTAGAAAACTAGGGCTTTGCCACAAAGCACTTTATCTTCTTTAGCTAGAGGGGTCAAATACTTATTAGCCTAAATTAAATACAAATAAATTAAAATATATTATTTTATGTTATTTTCTGGAATTTCTTTTTGATATTCTGTCTCTCCATGTTTGAATACATATTATCATAAATTTATAGACTGATCATGTCTTTATTAGTGGGCAAACGGGCAAAATCAGCAAGGGATCAAATACATATTGGACTCACTGTACGTATGTGTATGTGTGTATGCAAGTGGGTCAGTGGTCCTAATGAAAAGACACAGTAGTCAAATCTGGCCGTCCCACAAGGATTTCCGTGTCATTCCTCATTCCTTCCTCCACCCAGACACCCCATTGCCCTGGCACTACACTGCACTGCCACTGCCACTGGCATTGGCACTGGCATGGGGGAGCTGTAGCCAGTAGGAGCGTGTTGTTACAGGCTGCTTGCTGATCCCAGATCTGCCAGCGGGGCCCGAGGTCAGCCTCCACATGCTGACAGACTGTTTCGGAAACTGTGTGTGTCTGCTGCTTTGGACCACTGCATGTGCAAGTGTGTGAATGTGTGTGCATGTGTGCGTGTGTGTGTGTGTGTGTGTCTGTGTGTGTGTGTGTGTGCGTGCGCGCGTCTATGCGTGTCTGCGTGTCTTTCCTTGTGTGTCAGCATGTGTGCGTGTCTAATTGTGTGTGTGCGTTTGTGTTTCTGCACGTCTGTGTTTGTTTGTGCATGCGTGTGTGTCGCATCATGGCCTTAAGGAAAAGACAGTAGTCAGTCCGTTTGCCAGTAAGATATGGCCTCTCTCACGGCTTTCCATTCCACCCACCCAGACATGCCATTCAATGGCCTTTGCCTGGCTGGCCAGCACTACAATACAACAAACCGCAATGCTATGTAGCATGCACTGTCACTTAACCATGGAACTGGACAGGACTGGCCTGGGGTCAAAAAACGGCCCGGGCATTTTAGGCTTACACCGGCCCTTCACTTAAGTCCACAGTCTGTAGATGATGGACCAATGGGCTGCTGAATCTCTGAATTGTTGGCCTTTTTTTAGGCTTAGACCAACCAATCACAAAAGTCCACTGTCTGTACTGTCTGTAAGATCAACCAGTGGGCTGCCCCCTCTGAATTGTGCCATTTTGTTTTTTTGTGTTTTTTTTTTTAATGAATATATATGAAGAGTTTATTTACAAAATGGTGTATCCACCATTTTTGATTTTGATTTTATTATTGGCAATGACTGTTCAGAGGTCATACCACCTACTATGTGTGAATTCTTGCCATTCAAATAGTTTGAGAACATAGCCTACTTTTTCAACTTATAA
>NC_085879.1:12541008-12561008 GCF_034702125.1 Engraulis encrasicolus
TGTGTGTGGGGGGTGCTGTGACGCAGCGCGTTAACACACCGAATCGTATGCGGGCGACCCGAGTTCGAGTCCGGCCTGGGTCATTTCCCAACTTTACCCCGTCTCTCTTTCTCACTTACTTCCTGTCATCTCTTCAACTATCCTATCTAAATAAAGGCTAAAAAGCCCCAAAAACATTTTTAAAAAAATAAAAAAAAAAAAAAAAAAAAANAATGTGTGTGTGACTGTTCATTTGTGTGTGATAAGATGAAGGGGTGATGAAAAGAGAAAGACAGAAGGAGGAGGAGAAGAGAAGAGAAGAGAAGAAAAGAACAAAAAAATGAAATAAAATATTGTTTTTATTAGCTGCGATGCTGGTGGGACGCTTTTGCGCCGGGACCTTCTTTAAGATTAATCTGCCGAGAGAGTGAGTTCTCGTTCCATGTTTAGAATCCGTCACAGCTGTCTTGGAGCAGCGTGGACGGCGGTGCTCCGCCGGGATCGTGGATAACTTAAAGTTTCTCACTTCACTTTTTCTTCACTTCTCCACTCTTTCTCTTCTCCCCGGCTCTTGCCTCTTTGTTCAGACAGCAGAGCGAGACTTAAGTGACAACTCCAGCGCTTGGCGAACGGCCTAAGCCACCTCATGACGTGTTGCGTTGGATTTTCCATGTATGCTCTAATCTATGTGCTTATATGTGAGCTCTAGTGTTTCTGTACTCCCTGAAAAAAAACAACAGTTGTCTGTAGGAAGAACTGTTCTCTCACGAAAATATAAAAAAAGGACATCTCACGTAGGTGCTTCACATCAAATGGAAGCTTGAGACTGACATCGGCACAGCCACACGCAGGGCTGCTTACAGCTTTTCCCGGGCCTGGGACAAATTCATCTAAAATCCCCCCAACCCCTCCTCAATGCTTAGAATATAATGGTGCCCAGTGGCAGAACAATTGCACACAGGGCCCCTGGGCAAGACACTTATAGGGCCCCCTATACAGCTTGCCAAGCTCACTACAGGGCCACCACCACCAATACGGGAGGGCCCTGGGCCCAGGGGCAAGTCCCCCCCCCCAATAGCTCCTCCACGATGGGGCCCCCCTCTCCCTGAGCCCATGACACGTGACCCATTTGTCCATTCCCATGTCTCCTTCCCTGGATACACACATCGGCGCATCCACATGCAGGATATTGAGTTGCGTGCCACATTTCACTCACATTAATCAGGCGCGTTTTTCTTGGGCAGAGACCTAAAACCTCAGAGGACACCTCCATTGTCATCCCTGAGATAGACAGACACACAGACACTCGTCATTTTTCCATTCTGGAAGAATTGAGCCTCTGCCTGCCTTTGCGCGCGCACGCTTGTGTGTGTGTGTGTGTGTGTGTGTGTGTGTGTGTGTGTGTGTGTGTGTGTGTGTGTGTGTGTGTGTGTGTGTGTGTGTGTGTGTGTGTGTGTGTGTGTGGATGCCGTTCTTTTAAGGAGAGAAGGGGTGCCATGCATTTTAAATCCTTCAAGATGGCTGCATGTTCTCAGCCCATATGTAACCATTAACATGATCTATAATAACGTGTGGTATTTGTCTTGCACCGTGGGGGCACGCTATTGGTTTTTACACCCGGGGCAGTGGGCAGCTTGGGCAGAGTCAGGGACAACGTCATCTGAAAGGGCCCCTTCCATAATATAATGTAAGGAGAACCCAATTCTAGGCCCTCTGCCTCCCTGGGCACGGGGCAACCGACCACTTTGTCCCCCCGCTGTCGGTGTCCCTGTTTACACCAGCCTGGCTGTGGAGGGAGGCCCTTTTTTCTTAGCAAATCTTCCCCGACCCAGAGTGTCGAATAGGATGGCTGCTGAGGTGGTGCAAAAAATGTAGTGTAGGCCTAATGTAGTGGCATCTGCACGCAGGGCTGGCATGAGGCATAGGCAGACAAGGCAGTCACCGAGGGCACCAAATGTCTTAGGGGCACCAGAAATACCCTAATGTCGGAAAGGCAGAATACGAATGGCAAGGGAAATAAAACATCAAACTTCACTTTGACAATGATTACTCATGAGCACTCAGTTTAAATACAGGTATAAGATCAGCTCAGCCCCATCTGATGTGCAATGCTTTGTTTATACACAGTAAAATACCGTTTTAATTCAACATTTAGAGAGTACTTTGGGTCTAAATACACTCAAGAAGATATAAAATCGATTTTCAAAGTCTTACGGAATTGAGCTAAAAGGAAAGGGGGTGTTTGCCTAAGGTGCTAGATTGCCTTGAACCGGCCCTGTCTGCACGGCTTCTGTGTTTCAGGGGCTTTTGTGTATATATAACGTATGAAGTCAGTGCACTGCACACGTTTTTGCGTTCCATGCTCGATGCACGCTTTGCTGATGTTAAAAACAGATGGGGTTTGCATTGGATCACAAACCGAGTAGATTTTTTCTCCCCCCTCCTCCTTCTTCTTGTTTTTTTTTTGTGTACTCGTTTAACAGCTTGCTTCTTCATCTCTCGAAGGTTTTCTCTATTCTCTCTCTCACCCTCTTCATCATTCCATCCTCTCTTTCTCTATTTCGCCTCTCTCTCTCTCTCTCTCTCTCTCTCTCTCTCTCTCTCTCTCTCTCTCTCTCTCTCTCTCTCTCTCTCTCTCTCTCTCCATTCTTCATCATCGACAGCATCATCATCGTCACCATCATTGATGTGTGCTGTGTACAAGTTTTAACACCCTACTTTGCCCCCCCCCCCCGCCGTCTCTCTCTCTCTCTCTCTCTCTCTCTCTCTCTCTCTCTCTCTCTCTCTCTCTCTCTCTCTCTCTCTCTCTCCCTCCGACACACACTTAATCATTCCCTCATCTCCTCACCATTCTCTGCTCTCTTCTCCTCTCATCTCTTCTCAATCCATCTCGTGTGGCCAGCCCTGCTTCAGGTGATCTCTCTCTCTCTCTCTCTCTCTCTCTCTCTCTCTGTCTCTCTGACTCTCTCTCTCTCTCTCTCTCTCACCTGTTGCCTCCAAGCAGTTACCACCAGGCCGAAGAGGAACTGTAATGTTTATGAAAGTCTTTAATGTGCTCTGTAATTACCCTGGCAACACCTACCATCATTACTCACGCCAATAAAGCACCTTACTAAGTTGACATGCTAGAGAGACAGCGAGCTACAGGGAGAGAGAGAGAGAGAGAGAGAGAGAGAGAGAGAGAGAGAGAGAGAGAGAGAGATGTACTTCACGTTGGCAACAGTGTTTTTTCACGTTCATGCCAATAAAGCACCATTCGATTTGACTTGATTTGAAAGAGAGAGAAAGAGAGAGGGAGAGAAAGAGAGAGAGAGAGATCATGTGCGAGAAAGGCTAGAGAGAGAGGAAGACATAAAAATCATTCTCAAACTTTCCAAACATTCACACTTCTTCTGTTCCATGCAGTGTTCCTTTTTCTTTATCATTTCGTTTCGTTATTCTCTCTCTCTCTCTCCCTCTCTCTCTCTCTCCCTCTGTCTCTCTCTCTCTCTCTCTCTCCTTCACACTTGAACTCGTCATTTAATATGAATCTGTCCCTTGCTGCCTCTCCATTCCTTAACCCCCATTCTCCTCCTCCTCTACCTCTCATTCTCTCACTCTCTCTCTTTCTCTCACTCGCTTTCGTTCCCTCCCTCTCGTTCCCTCGCTCCCACTCCCCTTGCCAGCTGCCCAGGTGGTAGTCAATTACAGCACATTGCTTTTTGGAAAAACAAAAGCATTCTTTCGCCTGCTCCAGTGAGACTATTTCGGGAAGGCCCTGTCTGTGTAATAGAGGATGAATGAAGCGAAAGGAGAGAACAAAGTGGGAAGGAAAAAACACGTAAAAGAGAGAAATGGGAAAAGTTTATTCACAATAGACATAGCAGCAACACCAAAAAGACGGCTAATAGCAAAATTGAAGTGGACGGGATGTATTGAAACTCGAGCACGTTCGAAATGATAACAAGTGAGTACCAGAGCAGCTTAAACTCTCCTCTTTCCAAACAAAGTCCCCCCGGTTACACGCCAAGAGAAGCTTCCGGGCTTCCCTCCTCATGTCTGTCCCACAAGAACCCCTTTTTGGCATAAACCCTGGCGTATCCGTCCTGCTCTGCCGTGAAACTCAATCTCTTTTTTTAGCCTCCGTTGCGCACGTAGCGGCTAGCACTTAAGCAGGCCGGACCGCTCTGCTTTTTTCGGAATCCCCCCCCCCAGTCTGGGGCTTTGCTATGCTTTGCTTGCCTGCTCCCCAATCCTCCTCAATGCGTGCTCACCCCACCTACTTACATACACACCATGTGCACGGGCTAATGTGGTTCCTTCCTAGCCTAGCCCTTGTGCTCAGACTTAACCCCCCACCACTATCACATCAACGCACACAGATAGACATGCACGCACACATCCACGCACACACACACACACGTATGCATGAACACAGGCAGGCACACACACACGCAGGCAGGCATGTACGCACGCACACAGGTACGCGCGCGCACACACACACACACACACACACACACACACACACACACACACACATACGTACGCACAAGCTGCTCGCCTCTTGCTACAAAGAAATGGGGTTTACGAACCCCCCTATATAAAAAGAGGGCCCACCTCATTCCCTCCATCTGCTTAAGGGGGCTAAAGCCAAGCCTTCCCTCTTTCTATCCCCCCTCTTTTATTCCCCCACTTGTTCTTACTTTCTTTTTTTTTTCGCCTGCAAAGCCCCGGTTTGTAAGACAAATATTATAACAAATTAAGGAGCATAACAATGGGAGAGGGCGTGGGCCTGACGTCAGCCTGCGTTTCATTAGCATGGCTCGCTAACGCATACCATCTGGAGGTGCGTAGAGGAGAGGAGGAGTGGGGAGGAGAGGGGAGCAGTGGGGTAGAATGGGGTAGAGGAGAGGAGTGGGGAGGAGAGGGGAGCAGTGGGGTGGAAATGGGGGTAGAATGGGGTAGAGAGGAGAGGAGAGGAGAAGTACACAGATTTGCACAGAGGAGAGGGGAGCAGTGAGGTGGAATGGGGTAGAGGGGAGATGAGAGGAGAGGAGGGGAGGGAGTGGAGAAGGGAGGAGTGGGGTAGAATGGGGTAGTGTGGTAAAGAAGAAGAGTGGGGCAGAGTGGAGAGAGGAGGTGAGGAGTGGAGTTGGGTGAGGAGAGGATAGGATAGGATAGGAGTGGCGTGGAGGAGATGAGAAGAGCAAGGTTAGAGAAGCGGAGTGGGGAGGAGGAGTAGGGGAGAGGAGTAGATTGGAAATCAGAGGAGATGAGAGAAGATGGCAGGAGGTAGAGAGGAGTGGGGTGGAGGCGAGGGGAGAGGAGAGGAGGCCAAGGGGTAGTAGCCTTGTTGCCCAGCATGGATGCCTGTGGCTGGGGCCTAGCCTGCAGTACAGCCCACTGTGGCCTAGTTTAGCACAGCACGGTCACCACAAATCTCCCATCGCATCCATCCACCCACCACCACCACACACTCTCCAGCACAGCAAGGCCTCCACGACCCTCTGCTCTTTTCCACTTACTACCACCCACTTACTATGGCTCAGCCCAAACCAGCCCTCAGAGCCCCTAATTCCCTCTCCCTGCCTCTTCCCTGGCCCATATCTCCATCCTCATAGCCATCTCCCCCACCCCACCCAGTCTTCAGTACCTCTTAGTCCTCACCCCAGTACAGACTACCATGTCCCACTTGAGTTCAGCACATCAGCACCTGTAATGGGCAAAAAGGATTCCTTAGTTACAGTCCAGTGCCACATATTCAAAATGACTTGCTTTTGCCTGTGTAACTCAGATGATTGGCTGGTTGAATGACCACCTTGTTGAATTGGACAGGTAAAATAAGGTATGTTGGAATATTATAACAAGTATAGATTGTAACTCATGAATCCATTTTGCCCATCAGTGCTAAGTGCCGGCACCACCCAGTGATCAGCCTACTATGGCTCAGTTCACTGTTTATTACATGGCCTGGCTATCACGACTTCCAAAGCTCTGCAATCATTAGGTCTGCCCGCCCTACTTGCATTGTTAAAACACATTTTGCCTAGCTCAAGTCCATGAAATGTCATGATCCACAGTTGAAAAGACCACCCATTCTTTCCCTCTGCTGCTAACGGAACTGATGCCTCATTGCCTTACAGTTTTTCTTGATTGCTTACACACAATTTTCGGAATCAGTTCTCAAATTCTCAAAACTCTTCACACAAATCTCCATACCTCACACACAGCGGGCAAAACTCCTCACTACCTCTGAAAAATGCACGTCTTGTCTCAAAACCATGTACTCTCTGCTAAACGACCTGAACAGTTTCTTTGCCCGCTTTGAAGCACAAAATGACACTCACCCACAGAAAACTCCCCCTCCCCCCCATGATCAACCCCTTTACCTGTCCTCTGCCAGTGTTAAGAGGACACTGGCCACCATCAACCCACGCAAAGCAGCTGGCCCAGACAACATACCAGGCCGAGTGTTGAAGGATTGTGCAGAAGAGCTGAAGGATGTCTTCACAGACATCTTTAACATCTCTCTGGAGCAAGCAGTCATCCCATCACTTTTCAAAGCTGCTACCATCATACCTGTGCCGAAGAAATCATCACCATCATGCTTCAATGACTACCGTCCTGTAGCACTGACGCCCATAATCATGAAGTGCTTCGAACGGCTAGTCCTGTCACACATCAAAGCCACCCTACCCCCCACCCTAGACCCCTACCAGTTCGCATACCGAGCCAAGCGATCCACGGAGGATGCAATTTGCTCTGCCCTCCATCCAGCCCTCACCCACTTGGACAATAAAGACTCATATGTGAGAATGCTGTTCATTGACTTCAGTTCAGCATTCAATACCATAATACCACAACAACTCATCAGAAAACTGGACAAACTAGGTTTCAGCACCTCCCTCTGCAACTGGCTGCTGGACTTCCTGATGCAAAGACCACAAGCAGTACGGGTAGGGAACAACACCTCGAGCACCCTGACCCTGAGCACGGGGGCTCCGCAAGGTTGTGTTCTCAGCCCCCTGCTGTTCACGCTGCTGACACACGACTGCACAACGACCCACAGCACTAACCATCTAGTGAAGTTTGCGGATGATACAACACTGGTGGGCCTCATCACCAAGGGCGATGAGACTCACTACAGAGAAGAAGTAGACCTGCTGGCCAGATGGTGCAAAGACAACAACCTCCTGCTGAATGTCAACAAGACCAAGGAGATTGTTGTCAACTTCCAAAGGGTCCAAAAACAACTGCCACCACTGACCATCGACGGCGATGCTGTGGAGAGAGTGAGCAGCACCAAGTTCCTTGGAGTGCACATCAGCGACGACCTCTCTTGGACCACCAACACTACATCACTGGCGAAGAAGGCCCATCAGCGTCTCTCTACTTCCTGCGCAAACTAAAGAAGGCAAGTGCTACACCCTCCATCATGACAACATTCTACAGAGGAACCATAGAGAGCGTCGTGTCCAACTGCATCACAGTGTGGGGAGGAAGCTGCACGGAGAAAAACAGGAAGACACTCCAGCGTGTTGTGAACACAGCGAAGAAGATCATTGGAGTACCACTCCCCTCCCTGCAGGACATTTACACCACACGCCTCACCCGGAAAGCACTGATGATCATCAAAGACACAAGCCACCCTGCACACAAACTGCTCAGCCTCCTGCCCTCTGGAAAGAGGTACAGGCGCCTCCGTTCCCGTACCACCAGACTGGCGAGCAGCACAATGCACCAAGCGATCAAGATGCTGAACACTCAACCCACTCTCCCTCCACTGTCAGCCTCTAGCCAGCAAGGCCACTGACAACCCCCCCCCCATCCCCCCACCACCATATCTGCGACTGAACATTCCACCTGCACTACTATACTCGTGACTGAACTTTCAACCTGCACTAACTCAAAACATGCACACACACACACACACACCACACACACACACACACACACACACACACACCACACACACACACACACACACACACACACACACACACACACACACACACACAAGCACACTGCACTTTCTGCACTAAACCCAAACATACACACACTGACACACACACACACACACACACACACACACACACACACACACACACACACACACACACACACACACACACACACACACACACACACACACACACACACACACACAGACACACAAACACACACACAAGACGCACACCGCACCTTCTACCTGCACTAAACACATACACACACATACACACACACACACACACACACACACACACACACACACACACACACACACACACACACACACACTGCTGCTGGTGTACTTGACAGACCTTTTTTAATATTTATTTTCTTCAAAATGCTACTATTACCATGTCAGAACGCTATAAAGGACTTTTTTTAGGAAAAGCACAAAAGCACAACAGATACCTCTTAATGTATGTCCTCTACAAGTCTTCTGTTGTCCAGTCTTGCACTTTAAATGTCTGTATGAGCACTGTCTATGTCCATACTGTCTTAAGTCCATGTATAAGTACTGTCTATGTCTATACTGTCTATGTCCTTACCTAGATTAGTCTATGTCTAATGGGAAAGCAAGAAATGTAATTTCAAATTCTTTGTATGACCAGTGCATGTAAAGAAATTGACAATAAAACCTACTTGACTTGACTTGACTAAAAAGGTCATTTTGTTCTCAAATGACACACACAAGCAGTCATTTTACAGTTTTTCTCGATTGCCTACACACAATTTTCGGAATCGGTCTTCGAATTCTCAAAACTCTACACACAAATCTCCAAACCTCACACACAACGGGCCAAACTCTTCACTACCTCTGAAAAATGCACGTCTTGTCTCAAAACAATGTACTCTCTTCTAAAAACCTCATTTTGTCGTCAAATGACACACACAGACAGTCACTACAATACACATTTGCAGACCCATTAAAACACTGTTGGGCACAGGGTAAAACTAATTTTTCCCAGTAACTTGGGCTTTTTTTGTTCTGGATTGCATGGATACTGTGACATAAGTTGGAAAAACTTCATTCCCACAACACACAAACAGAAACAGAAAGATTTTTATGTCTTTTTCACAAAAATAACACAAAGATAAACCCCACTGCCTATTTGGCAGTACAAAAAACCCATTACATTACTGTATAGCCTATTGCTATGAAAAAAAACTCTATAGGCCTACTCAACTTGAAACACAGTAGAAACTTATTTTCTTCAGTGTTCTACTTACTAAAGGGGGTATTTTTCTGTAGTAAAATACTGAAATATTGTTTTTAGACTCGGAGTACACAGACGTGTATATATTTTACATATTTTTAAAAAATATTTAAAAATTGCACTAATGTATTGTAAAATATTGGGTAACCACATGAAAGTTATGTCTTGTATAACATATTTTTGAGTTCAAAAACTAAACAAATGGGTTTTCTCCTTGCATCCACTCATTTTTCATCAATATGACATGCAATGTGTGTCCTTATGGGGTGATGATTTCAGATTGTAAACCGGTATGAAGAGAGTTTGCCCATGTGATGAGGAAGTGAACATAGTTGCAGTTGATTGTAGTGTTGTGAATGACAGTGTGTTCCATGAGAAACCCAATGTTTTTCTTTATGAAAATTGAGTGTAATCCAGAGAATTGTGTGTAATGGTGTGAAAAGAGTGTGTTTTAAAACTGGAATTTCAGTGTTAAGTAGGAATTGTGTTTAGTGTTCAGTGACATTGGTTAGGGGAGTTGGGAAATGGGTGAGATGTTCCGAGAATTGTGTGTGAAGTACCAGAACTTGTGTGGAGGCAATCGAGAAAAACTGTAATACACTCTTATGTGAACCATTGAACACTAATATGCACAAGGTAAAACTCTATACTCAACTTGACACACAGTAGAAACTTATTTTCTTCACTGTTCTACTTACTAAAAAGGGTATTTTTCTGTAGTGAAATACTGAAATATTGTTTTTAGTCTCGGAGTACACAGATGTGTATATATTTTACATATTTTTCCGACATTTACAGTTTTTCTCGATTGCCTCCACACAAGTTCTGGTACTTCACACACAATTCTCGGAACATCTCACCCATTTCCCAACTCCCCTAACCAATGTCACTGAACACTAAACACAATTCCTACTTAACACTCAAATTCCAGATTTAAAACACACTCTTTTCACACCATTACACACAATTCTCTGGATTACACTCAATTTTCATAAAGAAAAACACTGGGTTTCTCATGGAACACACTGTCATTCACAACACTACAATCAACTGCCATACTATGTTCACTTCCTCATCACATGGGCAAACTCTCTTCATACCGGTTTACAATCTGAAATCATCACCCCATAAGGACACACATTGCATGTCATATTGATGAAAAATGAGTGGATGCAAGGAGAAAACACATTTGTTTAGTTTTTGAACTCAAAAATATGTTATCGGGACATCACTTCCATGTGGTTACCCAATATTTTACAATAAATTAGTGCATTTTTTTAAATGTCAGAATTTTTTTTTGCTGTTGATGCCTTCTCTGGGTGGATGCGCCATGCAAGACGGCATTTCCCTCGCTGCCTGGCCAGGGAAACGATTGCATGTGATGTGGATGAGGTCCTGTGGCCAGACGACAATAGAAGGTAGGATGAAGCAGAGTAGATGTGAGTGTGTGTGTTTTTTTTGTTTTGTTTTTTTCATAGCAATAGGCTATACAGTAATGTAATAGGTTTTTTGTACTGCCAAATAGGCAGTGGGGTTTATCTTTGTGTTGTTTTTGTGAAAAAGAAATGAAAATCTTTCTGTTTCTGTTTGTGGGAATGAAGTTTTGCCAAATTATGTCACAGTATCCATGCAATCCAGAACAAAAAAAGCCCAAGTTAGTGGGAGAAATTAGTTTTACCCTGTGCCCAACAGTGTTTTAATGGGTCTGCAAATGTGTATTGTAGTGACTGTGTGTGTCATTTGACGGCAAAATTAGGTTTTTAGAAGAGAGTACATTGTTTTGAGACCAGACGTGCATTTTTCAGAGGTAGTGAAGAGTTTGGCCCGTTGTGTGTGAGGTTTGGAGATTTGTGTGTAGAGTTTTGAGAATTCGAAGACCGATTCCGAAAATTGTGTGTAGGCAATCGAGAAAAACTGTAAAAAAAAATCACTAATTTATTGTAAAATATTGGGTAACCACATGAAAGTGATCTCTTGTATAGCATATTTTGGAGTTCAAAAACAAACAAATGTGTTTTCTCACTGCATCCACTCATGTTTTCATCAATATCACATGCAATGTGTGTCCTTATGGGGTGATGATTTCATATTGTAAACCGGTATGAAGAGAGTTTGCCCATGTGATGAGGAAGTGAACATAGTATGGCAGTTGATTTTAGCATTTTGAATGGCAGTGTGTTCAATGCGACAACCAGGGATTTTCTTCATGAAAATTGTGTGTAATCCAGATAATTGTGTGTAGTGGTTTGAAAAGAGTGTGTTTTAAAACTGAAATGTGAGTGTAAAGAAGGAATTGTGCTTAGTGTTCAGTGACATTGGTTAGGGGAGTTGGGAAAGGGGTGAGATGTTCCGAGAATTGTGTGTGAAGTACCAGAATTTCGAGAAAAACTGTGAACATGCCCCATAAAGACATTGAAAATACACAATGTTGATTGGTCCCCTATCCCGATAGAATTTGGAGTGTTTGCTAGGTAGTGTGCCTGGCCAGATGAAATGAAAAGCGAAATACTCTGCAGCGTCACACTTACAGGTGGTGTTGGCAGGCCCAGGCTATACCTAAGCACAGTGGCGTGCGCAGATATTTTGGGGGAAAGGTGCTGAAGGGGTTGTGTGTGTGTGTGTGTGTGTGTGTTAGGCTTTCTAGGCTATAGAGGCTATACTTAACATTATATGGGGTCATTATTGTAGATTATCATGTCAACACAGTACAAAAAAACTTCAGGGATGCAAGGATATTGTTCCTTGCGGTCTAGATGTTTAGAGAAATAGGTGCGTGGACCAAAAAGAACAGTTCTCTCTACTCTACTCTGAGAAAAAAACTCAGAAGACTGAGAAAAACCCCTTGTGCTTGACCATGGTGTCTTATTCAGTGTGCAAACCTGTTCTCACCCTGACAAAAAAAAAACTTTTTTTAAGAAAACCTTTCAAAAATGGCACTTTTTTGTGCAGTAGGGCAAACGGGCAGGTGCTTTAGCACCACCACATCCCGATCTGTGCACGACTATGCCTAAGCAACCCTTCACTCCTCTAGCCTTGCCCCCATCAGCACAACCAAAATTATCTCTAAAGTTATACCATCCATCAGTTTTCCGTGGCCCAACTCTGCTTTCAACTTGTCCATACACTCCTATCCCTCTTGGCTGGCTCCTATCACCACCCATCACACTCACCCACCCACTGCCTCTCCCCCAATCTCCTACCCTTGTCCCCATCATCGCCCTCAGTTCAGTCATTTACACAGCCACAGCGCCACCCACCAGCCTTGCCCGGCCCAGCCCAGCTCTCAGTACCCTCAAAGACCCCACCCGCATCCCACCTTTGCCCCCATCGGCACCATCAACCCCATCAATGTCACCACCACCTCCATCTCCTTTGCCACAATACGCCCCAACACAAACATGCGAACAGGCGCACACACATGCACGCACACACGCACGCACGTATGTACGCACGCACGCACGCACGCACGCACGCACGCAGGCAGGCAGGCACGCACGCACGCACGCACGCACGCACGCACGCACGCACGCACGCACACACACACACACACACACACACTCCATCTCCTTCTGCATGTGCTGGCCCCCCAGCATTATGTCATCTTTAATTTGGCCTCGTCACACATCACCTGACACCTACGCTGGTGTGCTGTAACCTTTTGTCCCACCGAGGCACTCTGGAGTCTCACTCTCTCTTGCTCTTTCTCTCTCTCTCTATCTCTCCCTCTCTCTCTCTCAGTCTCTCTTGCTCTTTCTCTCTCTCTCTATCTCTCCCTCTCTCTCTCTCAGTCTCTCTGTTGCTCTCTCTCTCTCTGTCCCACGCTCTTATTCGAGCAGACATGCTCATGCACACACTCGATCCATCTGTATTTCTGACTTTTTTTTTTAACTTTCTGTCTTTCAATCTCTCCCTCTCCCTCTCCCCTCTTTCTCTCTCCTTCTCTCTCTCAGCCTCTCTCCCTCTCTTTCTCTCTCCATCCCTCTCTTGGTGTCCTCTGTCCTTGTGTGTGTTTTCATCTCTCGTTCTTTTCCCTCGGCGTCTCTTGCAGTAAATCAGCACCACTCCACCTGACACCCTTGCTCGCCGCGTTTTGTTATTTTTTAAAACGAGAGGAGAAAACTTGAAGACAGTACAGTTGGAAAAAAAACGATGGAGGCCTCTCCCTCTCTCTCTCTCTCTCTCTCTCTCTCTCTCTCTCTCTCTCTCTCTCTCTCTCTCTCTCTATGTTTTCTTTCTACTGATGACACCTCCTTCATCACACCTCGCCCCCCTCCCTGAAAAAAACCCTCCACCCCCACAGAATGTCACTCCAATCCACTGCCATTTTCTTTCCACAGACGAGCCTTGAAACGGCAGTCCTACAGAATTATGAAAGCAGAGCGGAATATAGAATGTGACAGGAATATGGACCGAGGCCGGTGAACAAAAAAAAGAAAAAATCCGGAATGTTGCAGAATTCTAGAAAGTGACAAAAATATGGAATGTGACAGAGTTCTGGAACAGGGGTGCAGTCCAGGAATGTAACTGTGTGTGAGGAGGGAAGTTGACAGGGTGGGGTAAAGGGGTCAGCCCCGGGCCTAGGGAGATGGAGGGGCTCAGAATTGGGACCTCATTACATTGCATGTACAGTATAGAGAGAAGGTGGGGGAGGGGGGGGGGCTTTTAGATGTCCTCATCCCGGGCTCGGCCAAAGCGGCCAGCGGCCCCTGCGTGTGAGTCATAGTGTGAGCGCGCCCCCACCTCCTTGCTGTACCAGAATGTGGAATGTGACAGAATCCTGGAAAGTCAGAACAGAAGATAACCAATAAAAAGAATTACTAATGGTAATGAAAAGGCCGTAAAAAAGATGGAGCGGCATGCTGCAGCTACATCAAGGCAAGAGGAGGGAGCGATAGCTTAACCCATACTGATGGCCTCCACTGGCCAACTTGATAAGTGAGGTGCTGATAGCCAATGATAAGTGTGTTTCAGTGTGTGTGTGTGTGTGTGTGTGTGTGTGTGTGTGTGTGTGTGTGTGTGTGTGTGTGTGTGTGTGTGTGTGTGTGTGTGTGTGTGTGTGTGTGTGTGTGTGTGTGTGTGTGTGTGTGTGTGTGTGTGTGTGTGTGTGTGTGTGTGTGTGTGTGTGTGTGGTGTTCACAGCAGTGTGTGTACATGGTGTACAAGTGTTCATGGTGGTGTGTCTGTGTGTGTGTTTTTATGAGTGTGTGTCTAGTGATAGCTGCCTGTACACATGTTTTTCCGTAGAGAGAGAGAGAGAGAGAGAGAGAGAGAGAGAGAGAGAGAGAGAGAGAGAGAGAGAGAGAGAGAGAGAGAGAGAGAGAGAGAGAGAGAGAGAGAGAGAGAGAGAGAGAGAGAGAGAGTATGTGTGTTGTTGCTGGGAGGTTTCCCTCATCGTTACACACACACACACACACACACACACACACACACACACACACACACACACACACACACACACACACACACACACACACACACACACACACTCAGCTCCAGGTTTTTCTGTTCTCCGTTGGCTGGTTGCTCCCCTTGGCAGCCCTCGGCCTCTTTCACTGAGGGCCCATAGCAAAGGAATGAGCCCAAACTCCACTCTCAGAGGCGTAACACACACACACACACACACAACACACACACTGTGACAATGCACCCTGTGAGTGCATCATCACGGCGTCTAAATTGACAGACGCCATTGAAACCATCAGACTCGTTCACCTTTTAACTGTTTCCTTGCCTGCGCTACATCCTTTTGGTCATGGACTTTGGTGTAACATCACTTGTTTCATGAATGCTGTTTACTGTGTAGCCTAGCAGTTTTACATGGGTGCACACATGTTTTGTTTGCTAGCTTTACAGGTCACATGCTTGCTTAATTGTAAAGTGTTGCCCAGGTAAATGGGATCAACTTGAGTAGTTTTGAGTGTCTAGAGACACCATCAAATGTTTGCTAGGTAGCTTGAAACCGCATGTTTCTTACCAGTGGCACGGCATGTTTCAACTGAGAATGTGATTTAGTGGGGTGGGTGTGTCCTTGCGCCCAAATGAAATTAACTATGTGTTTTTAAAAATTCAAACTGTGATTTATGTTTGCATGTTGAGATGCACTGATCATGTAAAGAAGGTCTGATGTAATGATTATGTTTATGGTACCATTTTAATTGTTTCCTGCTAGTAATGTAGCTTGCCTGTGTAGTACACCCCTGCATTTTGTATCAAGTGGAATGGTCCACTCATTAGGGTAGGCAGGTGCCCCTTATAATGGGGAGAGTTTCAATTGTCTGGGAAGCTCCATGGAAAGAAGACGTGCGTCTTTGAGCTCCAGAACCTCAGCTGTGTGAGGATATTTGAGTCTGTGACTCTTTGCCATGTAGGCTATTTTTTCTTACTTTGGCTGATACTAGCCTAGTCATTTTTGTACAGTTTGTAAATAGTCCTTAGTCTTTTCTGTTTTCATTTTCGTTGGGTTTCTTTAATTTAGTCACTGGCTCACTGCCTCTCACCTGTGGACTCTAAAAATAAATGGTAAAAATCCACCTCTTGCCTCTGCCGTATCTGTGTGCCATAGCCTTAAGACCCCTCGACACTCTACATTATAACATTTGGTGGCAGCGGTGGTACCAGTGTCTATGAGGGCCGGCACACAGTAGGCAGGTAGAGTAACCACAGAAACGGCAGGACTCTCAGATGACCAGATGCAAGACAGCCCAGGGCACTCCTGCAGCGCCCCCTGCTGACCCGGAGGGAGATGACGACAATCCCAGGCCACAGTCTGCATCGCAGGATGACAGGACAAGCAAACTGGCAGCGGAGAAATCGTTCCCCATCCAGGCCCAGCACGTCAGCACTGCGAGAAAGGGCCACAGCACCAGGTCCAGAGATGGCCATCAAAGCAACACTGGGTTCGGCTGCTCCAGGCACAGGTGGAGGACGAGAACCGGCATCGCCAGACTGCAGCGGATGGTGACACTGGAGACCAGCTTCCACATTCTGCCAGATTGGGTGTCCAGCCTGAGCTTCAACATGACCAGGAGCTGCAGCAGTCTGCGAGCCTCGCTCTGGAGAGCAGACCAGCTTCAGCCTCTTGTACAGCCAGCCACAGGCCCGAGACTTCTCTGGCCTTTGACCCTCAACTTCAGTCACCATTGCTACAGACCACAGGAGGGCGCCTTGCGCCAAAATCCACGTGACGGCAGGTCTTGCCCCACCTCTGCGAGGTGGTTCAAGCTTAAGGTGGGGGGTGTGTGACAATGCACCCTGTGAGTGCATCGTCACGGCGTCTAAAATGACAGACGCCATTGAAACCATCAGACTCGTTCACCTTTTAACTGTTTCCTTGCCTGCGCTACATCCTTTTGGTCATGGACTTTGGTGTAACATCACTTGTTTCATGAATGCTGTTTACTGTGTAGCCTAGCAGTTTTACATGGGTGCACACATGTTTTGTTTGCTAGCTTTACAGGTCACATGCTTGCTTAATTGTAAAGTGTTGCCCAGGTAAATGGGATCAACTTGAGTAGTTTTGAGTGTCTAGAGACACCATCAAATGTTTGCTAGGTAGCTTGAAACCGCATGGTTCTTACCAGTGGCATGGCATGTTTCAACTGAGAATGTGATTTAGTGGGGTGGGTGTGTCCTTGTGCCCAAATGGAATTAACTATGTGTTTTTAAAAATTCAAACTGTGATTTATGTTTGCATGTTGAGATGCACTGATCATGTAAAGAAGGTCTGATGTAATGATTATGTTTATGGTACCATTTTAATTGTTTCCTGCTAGTAATGTAGCTTGCCTGTGTAGTACACCCCTGCATTTTGTATCAAGTGGAATGGTCCACTCATTAGGGTAGGCAGGTGCCCCTTATAATGGGGAGAGTTTCAATTGTCTGGGAAGCTCCATGGAAAGAAGACGTGCGTCTTTGAGCTCCAGAACCTCAGCTGTGTGAGGATATTTGAGTCTGTGACTCTTTGCCATGTAGGCTATTTTTTCTTACTTTGGCTGATACTAGCCTAGTCATTTTTGTACAGTTTGTAAATAGTCCTTAGTCTTTTCTGTTTTCATTTTCGTTGGGTTTCTTTAATTTAGTCACTGGCTCACTGCCTCTCACCTGTGGACTCTAAAAATAAATGGTAAAAATCCACCTCTTGCCTCTGCCGTATCTGTGTGCCATAGCCTTAAGACCCCTCGACACTCTACATTATAACACACACACACACACACACACACACACGCACACGCACACGCACACGCACACACACACACACACACACACACACACACACACACACACACACACACACACACACACACAGAAAGGTAACACAGTGGTATTCCCGTTTAATAGGCACAGCTTTTTTCGTTTTATTTTACTTTATGTCTTTTTTTTTTCTTCTTTTTAAGCATGCTTCAAACAGCCGCGCCGTGCGGCCGACGTGCAGTGTTTTCCAATGGCAACAGTTGGGGCTGACCTAAAGAAGTATCATCATCACCACCATATCCTATATACCTTACCGCCGTCACCACACTGTGGGTTTTATGAGGATAGGCTCAAGAAAGGACACTTTAAAAAAGGAAACAAGTGAAGAAAGATACATAAGAGCAGACCAGGAATGTGTCAAGACTTCACATACTGTACTTGTGATAGGGATAATATGGAGTTATTTGATGCTTTTTAACCCTTTGAGGAGTAAGGACTTTTTCCCAGTTCTTCTGGAATTTCACTGGAACACTCTACAGCTCCCATAGAAGCCTATGTAAACAATCTCACAAAGTCCTTGTGACATCATAATGAGAACTCAAAATTTTGGCAAAATTCTAATCATTTGTGATGGTCCTCAAAGGGATAAAACGATCAGTCATAATTTAGGCAAAATAAAACACATCTATGAACAGCATTTTAAGGAACAGTGGCAAATACATTACATTACACTTAGCAGACACACTTTTTATCCACAGTTGTTTACAGGGTGTTGGATTACAGTCCCTGCAATGGGGGGTTAGGTGCCTTGCTCAAGAGCGCTTCAGCCATGGAGTGAGGTAGGGAGTGGAAGGGTGGGATTCAAACTGGCAACCCTCTGATCTAAAGCCCATCTCCTTGACCATTACACCATAGCTGGCCCATGTTGTTGAATTGAAGATCTGGATGTATGAAAGGCAAACAAAGCACATTAAATGTCTTTTGTTGTGGAACCCTCTAGGAACTTCTTCTGTAATACAGCCAGGTAAGCTTACATTTGTCTGACTTGTCACACCCTCAGTTGCAGTTGCAATGTTGATGTTTCGTTACTTTAGGATTTCATATCATATCAATGTCAATGTAAGTGATTGTAATAATTGTGTGTGAATTGTTGTCGACCAAACAGCTGTAATCTTTTTTATGCCTTTTAAACTTCCTAATTACAGAAAAATAAAAAAGACGTATCATCGTATGATCAGCAGGAATAATATCAGAGCAATGTTAATCTAAGTAAGAGAGGTAAGTGACTTATATGTGCGATCTGAACTACAATCTTTTCAAGCCTTTTAACTCAAAATAATTCAGGAAAAATAAAATGTATCATCCTACAATCAACAGGAATCGTATCACTGAGACTAATCTCGATGTAAGCCAGTAAGAGAGGTAAGTGTGATTTGTTGCCATACCCACCACCACAATCTTCACGAGCCTTTTAAAATTCACTAATTCTAATTTAGGGAAAATAAAACTTATCAGCCTACAATCAACTGCAATCTTATAATCGAGACCAGTTTGGATTGAAGTAAGGAAGAGAGGTAAGTGAGCGTACGGTATTAAAAGTGTGTAAGTTGTTTGCCTTTTAAAACTCGCTAACGCTAATTTAGGGAAAATAAAGCGTATCAGGCCGCGATCAGCAAACATGGCATCATGGAGACCAATCTCGCCGTGGGTAAGTAAGGGAGGTAAGTGAGCGTATTAAATGTGTGCGATTTGTTGTCGCGCCCAAAGTTCTGCTTCGTTTCATTAGGCGGGCATGTTTTTTAGCGGCGGTCGGTCGGTTGGCCCGTCAGGAAGCCATGTGGTGTGTTAAGTGCTTTGGTGTGTGTGCCACTAATGACTGAGCAGAGTAGGAGTCACCGCATATGGCTTTCCTGACGTGCGCAACTGATTTTGTTTGCCGATGTTGTTTGTTTATTTATTTACGTGCTCCCTTGTTTGTTTGGCGGTTGTCATACGTTGCACATGTTGACGCTGTACGCTTGTGTTTATGAGCATGTTGTTGTATGTGTGTGTCGTATGTAGTCTGTGTGTGTGTATGTGTTATGTGCGCATGCCCTGCATGTGTGTATGTGTTAAGTGGGTTCTGTCCTGCATGCATAGATTTAGGGATGTGTGTACATGCGCCCGTGTGTGTGTGTACTGTATGTGTGCTGGCTTTTGTGCAAGTGTGTGTGTCAGGAGGGCCTGAATTGTGTGTGTGTGTGCGTATGCGTGTGTGTGTGTGTGTGTGTGTGTGTGTGTGTGTGTGTGTGTGTGTGTGTGTGTGTGTGTGTGTGTGTGTGTGTGTGTGTGTGTGTGTGTGTGTGTGCGTGTGTGCGTGCATGCACGCATCTGTGTGCTTGCATGTGTGCACATGTAGGTGTGTATGTTATGTGTGTACCCATGGTAGTTCTGGCCAGTACACATGAATGTACGGATGTGTGTGTGCTCATGCACATGTGCTGATGTGTGTGTGTGTGTGTGTGTGTGTGTGTGTGTGTGTGTGTGTGTGTGTGTGTGTGTGTGTGTGTGTGTGTGTGTGTGTGTGTGTGTGTGTGTGTGTGTGTGTGTGTGTCCAGCGGCTTCGGCTTGTGGTCAGTGGCGGCCTAT
>NC_085879.1:12591008-12598508 GCF_034702125.1 Engraulis encrasicolus
CCAAAAGCTTCAAACACACACACACACACACACACACACACACACACACACACACACACACACACACACACACACACACACACACACACACACACACACACACACACACACACACACACACACACACACACACACACACACTCTGGTCCTGGTCCCACAGTCGAGCTCATAACCGAACCACAGGCCCTCAGTCTTTGGCAGTCTGCCTTTGGTACCATAATGCGCACTGTAGTCCCTCTATCCCCAATACCCCCTGTACCCACTGTTGCCTCACTGCCTTCCTGGCACCCAAGGCTGGACTGACCATCTGGCATATGGGGTACTTTCCCGGAGGGCCAACAGTCCTCAGGAGTCAATGCTTTTGTTTTGTTTCTGGGTTTTTTGCCCTTTTGCAGTACGCAGTTTAGATGGGGCAACCCAATGGTGCTTCTTTAACAGTATAGTCTATGACAAAAATGCCCAAACTATTCTTGGGACCAAGTCCCACCCTTCTTGCACAGCCACAAGACATCCCTATCATAGAGTTATCGTAAAACATAACACCACAGTGGTCACGGCAATCCGCGACAGTATCGTAAAGCGGCAAGTGCGGCCTCCATCTTGCGTAGGTAGGCCTGTGCTCTTAAGTCAATACAAGTCAATGGAGAACACGTCCACCTCTTCAAGAAAAATGGCCTAAAACTGTGAATATGAATTAACACATTTATCAAGGACCAGATTTGAAATGTCAGGCTAATTATCTGCTTAAATTATATGAATTAAACATGAGCTCATGTTAATTAGGAGATAGGGCTAGTAAGCAGCACATTACAACTTTTGTTCCTGTATAGTGTGTATATGGATATTTTTACACTATCAGCATCACTCACATCACTATTCCCGCCCAAACCTACCCATAACCATGCAAGACAACATGATGTATATGATGGCACACTCTAAATTCCGAAGTTCACATCCAACTACATCTACCACCTCATATCATGGAGTATGGTTTTGGTTATATTCATGAGTATGGTCTTGCAATCAAAAGAAGTGTACAAAACACTAAAACCTCTATAACCAAGACCACAGTGGCTTGTTTTGTTTAGCAGGAGGAGATTTACACCATGTTATGAACGGAAACACTTAGCTATTTTCATGAGAATGTATGTGCAAAAAAAAAGAAAACACTTTGGGAATAAGCAGATACACTTGGATGCTAGGCTACTAGAAACACTGAACATTAAAACGCCACAACAATATTGACTGCCTTAAGGCTGCTTGTTATAAACCATGTTATAAACAAAAACAATTTGTTACATTTCCTTTAAAAAATGCAGAGAAAAAAAAATCAGGAAGAATCATAAACCAGCAGAGACATGGGGATAATAATAGCTAGTTGCACATGCCTCAGAGTATAGTCATCAGCGAAGAAGTTATAACACATGCCTCAGAGTATAGTCATCAGCGAAGAAGTTATAACACACTGCCTTCAGGAAATAAAAAAGTCATGCCATGTATTCCCTTCACTTCCACACACGCACACTTCCACACACACACACACACACACACACACACACACACACACACACACACACACACACACACACACACACACACACACACACACACACACACACACACACACATACACATTACCCACACACACGCACACAGGTGATTTCACTAATTAGCTCATCTACTTGGCTGCTGCAGCGTGGTGCTAATTGGACTCAGCTGCCTCAGTGGAATGGTTGGATCAAAACTGCGGCCGGACTTTTTTCGCTTCCCGAACCCGGTATGTGTCTGCCTCGGCCGAGATGAAGATGCGTGAACTGTACTGTGGCATTAGCAACGAGGTTTAATTCAACACCAAAGAAAAGGGTCATTTCCACTGCTCATTTTCTACCCGTACAGCTAATCACAGCACGACTCGGCCACCATTTGTTTCTATTTGTTTGGGCACGACACATGGCGGGCCTGTCGACAAGGAGGGGCAAATTGGTCAATTGTTCCTGACCCAGTGAGATGAGGGGTTCAGAAATGGGTCCCCATTACATTGTATGTATTGGGAGGGGCCCAGTTGTCTGGTGATTTTGTCCTGGGCCCAGTCAAAGCAGTCAGCTGTCCTGGTGTGGGGGTGTAGCAACATGGCATCATGACAATCCGTCTAAATACAATGTCGATTTGAACCATTTATCACATGGGTTCACCACTCTTTTGCGTGTTTCCTCTTGCTCTACAACACCCTCTGACAGTTTAGGGTTACGGGTGGTTTTGGTCTGGGAGCGATTTTACCATTCTCCATAGGTTAAATAATACCTACCAAAACAGTTTCAGAATGTAGCGGCAAAACAATTTGTCCAATGAGGGAAATGTCCACAGCAGGGGTGCTGTGAGTGAGTCAGCACACTAAGGCCCGCCCACATACGGGAATGTATGCCCATAGCCATCTGGGATCCAGGTTCGAGTCCCAGCCCGGGATCATGTCCCACTCTCCTCCTTTTCAGACAGTACCATCATTAATTAAGACATAACAATCTCTTGGAAAAAAAAGAGAAAGAAACCATATGTACTGTAGCAAAAGACGTTGCAGCACTTGAATGCGCCCTTTGCCTTGCCTGGCCTGTACTGTACTGTAAGTGAGGAATGGATCCGTGGTGTTGAAAGCATTGTGTGTTTGGCAGCACTCATACCTTTTAAAATAGTCAGAGACTGATGTCCACAAGCTGACATATGGCAAGCAGGACGCCGACGCTCCATCATGTGGTGTTCATATGTCTCGTAAAAGAAGCATTAATCAACACTTAACCTGGCAGGACGCAGGCCCACACTGAATTCTGGTTGCTGTTTACGGCTGTGGTGAAAAACAGATAAGAGCAGAACTTTACAGCAATGTTGTAATATAGTATCTACTCTTTTTAAACAATGCATTGGTTAACAACACTTTGGTTAAACTGTGGTTATAGCAATAAATCAATTTTGGTGATACTATTTTATCCTTCCTTGTACCACATCTGAATGTAAAAAATATACATTATTATGTTCTTCTTCCACTGTTCATTACAGTTTTCTGTTTGCTAAAACCTTTCTTTTATGTAGGGCCTAACTTTGGCTGTTTTTGCGGAGCCCTTCGCACAGATGTGCAAACATATTACCAAATCGGCCAAATAGCTTTGTACTCAGTTTGCAATTTTATTACACACACTTGCAAAAGAGTTGATTTGCATACCTGTGAACACAAGCAGCTGCTTCACACAAAATGTCCAAATGATGAACACACTCCTTGACTTCTAACCTCCCAAAAATTACATACTTTGTGTATTTAGTGTCTGTTAATTATTACTGTCTATGTCCAGTGGCTGCAATGTGTGCAAGTAATTTGATGGGCGTGTCAATGATTCGGGGTAAAGGCATTTATTTCTACAAATGTTTGTAGAGTAAAAGTGACGGTTCGGAGTAGATTCACCCTAGGGTCATTTGAACCGTGGCATCCAGCCAAGTAGCCCAGCCAAAGTCTTTTCTACCTTGGCATGTGAACCATCACTTTAGGTGTTGGGTTTTGCAAAGCATCTATACTGTTTTGCTGATATGGTCTGAGGTTGGTGTGTTCAGCCAAAGTCCAAAGCCAAAATCAACCAAAGTTACATAGTAAAAAACGTATTAAATAAGTGATGTAGCAGGGAGCATAAAGTGTGGTGAACGCTAGATGTTACTCATTTTCTCACTTCATATACTTTCTTTGTGGGGTAGACAGTATAATATCACCAAACAATTGTGCAAATTGAGTTACAAATGGAACAATGATGGTGTTATTTCTTGGGTCTATAATTTAAAGTGCCTGGCCGGCATTAGACCTAAGCTGAGAGAAAGCCCCTAACGTTCATCTTAAAACGCATCTGTAAGTGGACCCTGATCCCTCTTACCAGTTTCACAAGTGCTCACAGCATATCCCAGTGATTAGCTGTGAGTGTGTGTGCAATTGTGTGTGTGCAATTGTGTGTGAATACGTGCCCGTGTGTGTGTGTGTGCATGTGTGGTTTGTGTGTGTGCGTGTATGTACAGTATGTGTGATTGGTGTGTGTATGTGTGCGTTTATGCATGTGTGCTTGTGTGTATGTGTAAGAGTGTGAATGTGTAAGAGTGTGAATGTGTGTGTGTGTGTGTGTGTGTGTGTGTGTGTGTGTGTGTGTGTGTGTGTGTGTGTGTGTGTGTGTGTGTGTGTGTGTGTGTGTGTTGACTGCTCTCCGTTCTCACACTGTCTTTAGTGCGATTTTTCAGATGGTCTGTTTTTCCAACGACCTGCCACTCTGGCTTTGGGCGTCTCGAGCTTTTCATTGTTTAATTGTGCACTGATGGCTCACAGTGCCCGAGCCCAACGCAGCTGTGTGTGTGTGTGTGTGTGTGTGTGTGTGTGTGTGTGTGTGTGTGTGTGTGTGTGTGTGTGTGTGTGTGTGTGTGTGTGTGTGTGTGTGTGTGTGTGTGTGTGTGCACTCTCACTTTCACTCTCACTCACTCACTCACTTTCTTGCTCTCTCTCTCTCTCTCTCTCTCCCTCTCTCTCTCTCTCTCTCTCTCTCCCTCTCTCTCTCTCTCTTTCTCTCACGCACACACACACACACACACACACACACACACACACACACACACACACACACACACACACACACACACACACACACACTTCAACCCTGTGCCCTCTGACTTCATGTCTGCTGGTGCGGTGTGTGGAGCACAGCTGCTTTGGGCCTGGGCACTGGGCACACACACACACACACACACACACACACACACACACACACACACACACACACACACACACACACACACACACACACACACACACACACACGAACACACACACACACACACGAACACACACACACACATATGCATGCATATGCACGCACTCTCTCTCGTACACGCACACGCACACGCACGCACACACACACACACACACACACACACACACACACACACACACACACACACACACACACACACACACACACACACACACACACACACACACACACACAGTAAGACAAGCATACAAACAACACAGACTCTCTCAAATACACTTGCTCAATAACACACAGACTAGCACAATAGACAGCCAATAGTACACACACCACTATACACATGTACATGCCCACATGACTAAAACACACACATATCCAACATCTCTTTTTCACTCTCTCTGTCTCTCCCTCTCTTTCTCATGCACGCACACACGCACACACACAGACACACACAAGCACACACACACACACACACACACACACACACACACACACACACACACACACACACACACACACACACACACACACACACACACACACACACACACACACACACACACACACACACACACACACACAGAGCGCAGAGGGATGTGCTTGCCCAGTTCGCGTTAATCCCCAGTCCCCCCTTGCTCTGTTCTCACTTAAATGTCAAGGCAGGCACACACACACACTCACATACACATACACACACACACACACACACACACACACACACACACACACACACACACACACACACACACACACACACACACACACACACACACACACACACACACACGAGTGTGTCAGGGCAGACTGACACTCTTGTTCGCTTGTGATTCTCCATTATCATGATGTTCAGCTGGAGAGAAGTCAGAGCTTTTGTTTGTAATTAAGACTGCTGCTTTGAAACGCTTTGAGGGGAATTTTAAAAAAGAGAAGGAAAGAGAAACTGGAGAATGAAAGAAGAAAACAGCAAGTGTGTGTGTGTGTGTGTGTGTGTGTCTGCTGTGACATATTAGTCATTTTTTACCGTAATTGTTTTTTTTCTGTCTCCCTCCCACTCTCTCTCTCTCTCTCTCACACACACACACGCACACACACACACACACACTTTCATTGTCCCACACACACGCACATTCACACATATACTCTTTCTCACACAAATAAACTCTCTCTCTCTCTCTCTCTCTCTCTCTCTCTCATTCTCGTCTTGCACACACACACATGCACGTACACACACACACACACACACACACACACACACACACACACACACACACACACACACACACACACACACACACACACTGGGAGGTACAGTAATGTGCAGTGGGAGTCTTGTCTTATGTGGATGGAATCTTAAGATGCGGGCCTAGTGCTGTCTGATTCAGCCCTGCTGTATCCAGACCCAGTATTTACGGACATGCTGGGATGAGGTGGGGTGGGATGTGGGCCAAGTCCTTGTTGTTCACGGAAAGTCCGGAGGCTGTCTATGTTGGGGTCATTGACGTCGAGAAACACAGCATCACCTAGTGTGTGTGTGTGTGTGTGTGTGTGTGTGTGTGTGTGTGTGTGTGTGTGTGTGTGTGTGTGTGTGTGTGTGTGTGTGTGTGTGTGTGTGTGTGTGTGTGTGTGTGTGTGTGGCAATTATTCCACTGTGTCTGCGTGTGTGCATGCGTATTTGTGCTGTGCGTAGGTGTGTTTATGTGTATGTGTGTTGACTATTCGACTGTGTCTGCGTGTATCTCCTTGTATGCATGTGTATTTGTGCATGTGCGTGCGTGCGTGTGTGTGTGCGTGTGTGTGTGTGTGTGGTGATTATTCGACTGTGTGTGCATGTGCCTGCGTGTTGTGTGTGTGTGCAAGAGTGTTTGTGCATGCATGTGTGTATGAGTGTGTTTGTGTGCGTGTATGTGTCTGTGTGTGTGTGTGTGTGTTTGTCTGTGTGTGTGTGAATATGAATGTGAGAGGGGGCAAATGCTTTTGCACAAGAAGTGTGAGGCTGTTGTTCCATCATCATGGCGGAGGCCTCTGTCTCTCTCTCTCTCTCTCTCTCTCTCTCTCTCTCTCTCTCTCTCTCTCTCTCTCTCTCTCTCTCTCTCTCTCTCTCTCTCTCTCTCTCTCTCTCCCCCCCCCCTCTCTCTCTCCCTCTCTTTTTCTCTCTTTCTCTCTCTCTCTCTCTCCCTCTCTCTGTTAAATCCACATCAGGCAGTGTTTTAATCGATTAGTCAGCCCCGACGTCTGCCAGTAGCTTTCACAACATCGTAACATCTATTTCGATGGATGGTACTTGGTCTTACGCACCGGAGACACACACACACGCACACACACAGACACACACAGATACACACACACACACAAACCTGTGTTGTTCCCATGGGCCGCACAACGTTTAGCTATGGGTCCAGTCCCTGATGCTCTTGGTTGAACTGTGTTGCGGTGGGGTGGGCTGCTGTGGTGGGGTGGGAGGGATTGGAAAACTCGTGAAAACACAGTACATACACCAGAGCAACAGTTTACGGCATTAGGTTACCGAGTGTGTCATCAAAACACGTCAGTTAGCGCGGTTATCTGCCGTTTATCGTTGCCAGATGAGCCGGCGTTGTCGTCAATGGAGAGGTGAGTGTGTCGGCCGCTAGCCCGCTAACCTGCTAATGTCATACATAAACCCTGACCATAAAAAAGGCCCCGTGAAAGTGGAGACTATGAATAGCACGGGGGTTACTGA
>NC_085879.1:12613508-12663508 GCF_034702125.1 Engraulis encrasicolus
CTCTCTCTCTCTCTCTCTCTCTCTCTGTCTTTCTGTGTGTGTCTCACGCACTCGCACGCACACACAGCCCAACCCTTGTGGGGCCCTTCCTATCCTTGTGGGGCCCTTCCATTCATATTAACCCTAACAATAGTATAGCTAAAGAATGGTAAACTGTACCCAGACCAAAATGATCCCTAACCCTAACCTGTCAGTGAGGAACTGTTTTTACATTGTTACCAGTAACAACAAAACTACCTCAGCAAAAAGGGTCAAAACATGTGGGGTCCAGGACTTGGGCCATATATGGCGTGAGGGCCCCAGCATGTGGGTGTGCTCCAATAGCAGTGGCCTCACGAAGGTAGATTGGTGCAGTACACACACACGTGCATGCACGCGCACACACACAGTTTCTCATGTGTCTTTGTTCTTCTCTGCTGAATGTCTCCCTTGTGGCCCCTTTCACCTTCTCTCTGTCTGGGTCAGTGTGTGTGTGTGTGTGTCTGTGTGCAGACTAGAGAGCAACATGAGTTGGTGTTGCTCTCCCTCGTTCTCTGTTCACTGACAGTGTCAATCCATGTTCTCACCAGCGAGTGAGCACACATACACATAATGCACGCATGCAGACACACGTGCACGCACACACACACACACACACACACACACACACACACACACACACACACACACACACACACACACACACACACACACACACACACACACACACACGTGCGCGCACTTTCACCCTCCCTATCCCTCTCGCCTCCACTAGGTCTTTGCTACACCTGTGACAAATTGAAATTGAATTACACTGTTGAGTAATAAGTAGCATGTCTGTCTCCGCCCTGTTTTTCTTCACACTTGGACTCTGGCCTGTGACGTAGACCTTTACAAGGACAAGTTTATCATGTTTGCCGCTACAGCATTGCGCTGGCTAGCTCAGGGGTTACTTCTCCAATCGAAACATTTCATGGCCGGTTTACCGGACGCGAGTTCCAACCTCGGGCGCTGTCCAGCGTTTTTAATTTCTTTTTTTAATTACTCTTTTTGGAAAGGTAACTAAACATTCAGCACCCACCCTGTCTTTCAAATGCAGTATAAATGCAGAATCTATAGCAGGGGTCGGGAACCTTTTTGGTGGAGAGAGCCATAAACGCCCATTTTTAAAAAAATATTTTTTGTGAGAGCCATACCATTTTCGCCATTATTTCTAATGCTAATTGTCATGCACAGAAGGGAATAAAAGTAACGCTTGCATTGGGGACAAGAAGGGAGAGCTAACGAAAGAAGAACTAAAACTACTTGTAGATGTGCTGATGTGCATTTAAGAAGCCACGCGCATGCATTACCTTTAGTTTCTATCTTTTATGCATCGGAGTTGCCAATGAGCAATGAGAATGACGGAGGTGCTTCTATTCTAGCCATCAGACAGACACAGGGAAGGTGCATGAGGAGGGAGGAGGGAGGGAGAGAGAACTTCAAGACAGGATGCTCTTCTTGGTCGCGCTGACATAGTTAACATTTTACAGTTTATATGTGGCTGACATGTCTATTTTTAGTAATTCGCGAAAATGCCCTACAAAGCGCGTCCCTTACCGACATGCGTCCCCAATACAGAACGCATGATTTAACCGCCAAATAGGCTACAGGGCGATTCCGTATTTCAAGGGACGAATGGCAACCCTACGTTTGCCTTCGCATTGTGGCACCAGTTATCTCGCAATCACACTAAACTGGGAAAGACTTACGTCAGTTGATTCAGCAAAAGTTCTTCCTGTAATCGAGAGAGAATTACAGCGCTGCATTTATATCCCTCACTTGCGTTTCCTCCACTTGATTTGCCATCATAATGGCACGGTCGTGAACAGTTTCTTTGTTTTGGATACAACCGTTAGCCAGCTGAACTTTAGGTAAAGCATTACGGATGGAATGTTATCTCACACGACACGACCCAGCGCTGGCACGGCATTGTCCAATAAAAAAAACGCGTTTTTCATATCTGTACAGTAGCCTTCGTCGAAGGCCTGTGCTTGGCTCAGCTGATCGGACCTGGGATGGATTAAATGCGCGATCATACTTTATATTTTGAATATTATCTTAACTTTTCGATTTCAGTAGGTCCATTTTTAATTTAGTGCCGTAACAAAATTATTCATGGCTTATTGAGTAAACAAATGACAGGTTTGTCCGAGAGCCACATGCAGTTCCCAAAAGAGCCACATGTGGCTCGCGAGCCATAGGTTCCCGACCCCTGATCTACAGAGTGTGAAGTAGGCCGTAGTGTCAAGTACTGTATCTCTCTCTCTGTGTTAGAGGTGTCAAAAGAAAATTTTGTGTTTCCACTGAACCTAATGAGTTAGATAGACTGTGTTGCTGAAAAACACTAGATATCTAAAAAGAACCCAAGTCACCCAACACAAATATGATCTAGCCAGTGCAGAATCAGCTGATCCTCAGACACGTACACTGGTCTACAGGATACTCAGTGAAGTCAGCTGTGTTTGATGGGAAATGTGTTTTTTCGGTAACACTTTACTTTACGGATCGCTAATAAGGTGGTCATTTCATGTTAATTTCATAGTTAATTCATAGTTATTTCAGGGTAATGACTGTTTGTTTTTAGTAACAACAGCAAAATAACCATACAGTTTCCAGTGCATTGTGGTGAGACCCTGATGACTCGCAGCACGGTGACACTTTGTTGACACACACACACACACACACACACACACACACACACACACACACACACACACACACACACACACACACACACACACACACACACACACACACACATCTTCACATCTTTCACATCTATGTCCAGCTACAATTCTGTGTTCACGTCTGCAGCCACTTGTGGGGCCACTGAGTTGATACCTTTGAAGAGTTGAGAGTAAACATGTCAGCGAATTATTGAACTGGAATGTCAACAGCTGTGCAAGAATATGTTTATTTACGTTCATTACATTTATTACGTTTATAAGATTATTGAAGCAGTCAAAATTATGAAAACAAGTGAACATGTGCCAGTGTGTTTGTCATTAATAACTGTTGCATTACAGTAACGTTTGACATGTTTGATTCAGTTAAACTGCACTGTATTGTACTCTTTGTCCAATAAAGTAAAGCATTTCTGTGAGACTGGGCCCCTCCTGCCAAATACACGACTTTTTTCCACTTTCAGAGCCGCTGATTTTCTGTTCAAACACCATTAAAAGTCATTTCAGCAATAGGCCTAGATCTCTTTCAGCGATAAGAGCAATTCACTCCCACCCCATGTGAATATGTTGAACATTCTTTCGGACCTCCCTAGTTTTCAAAAGTCCTGGCTACAGCCTTACTTACAGCACGTGTTCTGTCATCCTAATCTCTTTTCTCCCTCCCTCGCTCCCTCCTCTGTCTTCGTTTCTCTCTCTCTCTCTCTCTCTCTCTCTCTGCTCATCTCTGTCCATCTCTCATCTTTTCCTATTAACACGTTTCCAGTCTGCCAGTTGCAGTGGGGGGTGGGGGGTCTTCAACACACACACACACACACACACACACACACACACACACACACACACACACACACACACACACACACACACACACACACACACACACACACACACACACACACACACACACACACATGCACTGGTTCTCTCTCTCTTACTCTCTCTCTCACACACTCTCTCTCTTCTTCCCTCCTTGTCTTTTCTCTCACTCTCTTCTTCTCTTCTCATTCCTTCTCCTCTCTCCTCTTCTCACCCATTCTTCTCTTCTCTTCTCTTCTCTTCTCTTCTCTTCTCTTCTCTTCTCTTCTCTTCTCTTCTCGTCTCATTCCCTCTCCCCTCCCCTCTTCTCTTCTCTTCTCTTCTCTTCTTCTCTCTCATTCCATCTGCTCCTCTCTTCCCTCGCTCTCCTCTCCCCTTCTCTTCTCTCAACATCTGCTGCAGCAATCAGAGGTTATCCCCCCACAGAGACTGTTCATGCACACGCCTGGCCACACACACACACACACACACACACACACACACACACACACACACACACACACACACACACACACACACACACACACACACACACACACACACACACACACAAGTTAGCAAGGCAGTAGAATGTCCAACACATATTTGCCTGGTGTTCCACTTTGCATGCAGGTGAATTTTGCAAAGGCAGGCTGATTGTAGGGGGCTTGGATTGGGGGGGAGGGTTAGATATTAAGCAAATGCCATTTGCTATCAAGTCAGTGAGTTTCTCTTCAAATGGAAGTTACTGTAATGTTGGTGAGCCAACAAGGGATTTCACCACCACAACAACCGCACATTGCATGCAGCTCACTTTAATAACAGCCAATGAGACTGTCAATCACTCATGTGTCATGTGATGCTGTCAGACTGACATTTCTTAGTCATCTTCATACATTAGCAAACTGTTGGTAGTCCAATAACTATAAGACACGCATAGAAAACATGTGAAATTGAAAATGATGTGGTCTCTGGCGCCCCCTCTTGACCAAAAGTAAGAAATGAATGGAAATGTGCTTGGTGAGGTTTGGGTCCACAAACCTCTGAAAACGTATTTTTTAATGTTGCAAATTGTTCACAGACATCTATGTACAGACTTTTTGGTTAGTTCGTAAGTTAGTTTTTATGTATCAGCAAGTTCCCAACTTTTCAAGGTCTAAGTATTCAGATATGTGTCTGGCTCGACATAAAAAAAAAATCTATTTGGTATGAACTCAAACTGAACCCAGCTGGTAGAGATAAATCGTATAAAGTGAAAACGATTTATTTCAAGGATAAGAACAGCAAATACAAAAAAAAGAATCAATAGACAGAGCAGTAAATAAAATCCCCAAAGATATATTAAGGCTACTTTCAGTCAAGGTCTGGCTGCAGTGTCTGGTATTAGAAGTGTAAAATCATTTCAAGTGCTGCTGCCTTCTCATCTGGTCTCATTTTGCCTGCAATTTCCTTTGCAGTTGGCTTTCACACAAGCCAAATTCGAGCCAATTGATCACACAGACGGTACATAGGGGCATGATGGTAGGAGAGTTGGTTTTGGGGCTGTGGGAGGTTAAGGGTTCAATTACTGTAAAGGCAAAAATAAAAAATGAATGGTAATTGGGACCGGATTTCTATAGCACAACATTCCTATAGTTGGCTGAGTACATACTTTACGTTCAATGCCTTATACATTCAGTCAAAAACACCCATTCGGCGGCCATGCAAAGATGTCCAGAGCAAGATGTGTGGCTCAAGCAGGGGGATTACTATTTTTTTCCTGATTCATGTTCCTCACAGAAATTGATTCAAAGGCGATGAATCTCATTGTGAAGAAATAATAATACATAATATGTTTCTTGAAAACTGAAAACAGCGGCCACATACCCAAGCATCTCATAGGGGTTGAGCAAGTGTTCATTCCCAATAAGAAAACATTGTCCTCATGAATTCTTTCTGAAACCTGGAGCAAAGCATCTTGCGCAAAGTATCCAACCCCAATAACTGAGTTATACCCCCAACGAGATGTGCAAATTCATGAAATGGAATACTGATTGGCCCTGTCGTGCCCAACCGGTAGGGCATTCGCCTGACATGCGGCTGACCCGGGTCCTTTGCCGACCCCTCCCCGTCTCTCTCCCAATTTGCTTTCTGTCCACCCACACTGTCCTATCAAATAAAGTTGAAAAATACAAAAACAAATCTGAGGAAAAAAAAAAAAGTACTGAGTCATGAGTCTCTTCAATTCTACATATCCCCCATGCAACTTAGCCTGAGTACACTGCAGTGTTAATTGAACACTTATGGAGTACACTGGGACCAAATACACTGTAGAAGATGGTATTGACTCTCTATGTTGAACTGATACTCCGCTTTGTATTGTGTATCACGACCGCAAAGCTCAGGGCAGCAACTCATACTGGCAAAGCTGATGTGCAAGCTGTCAGGCTGTGCCTGGCTAGTGACGCGACACCTTCAGTGTTGCTTCTAGTCAGGCTGGGAGCAACTTGTTATTGTATTATTATTGTATATATTGCAACTTGTTATTGTTTCTGATCTCCAGAAAAATCGGGAACCCAGGAAATAGGGAGGCATTTCAACTCAACAATGTTACAGTAAAAGCAAGTGTAGGCTATAGGTAGACTGACATTAGGTTATGGTGTCTTTTTTAGTGTAACTACATGTATCAACTGGGCTATGAATTAACTTTTAATTTCTAAATCAATAAATTAACTAGCCAAATATGGCTAGTAGAGGTTAATCTCAATAGCCAAACATGCACTTGCCATCAGTAAAGTAAAAGTGGCTAGTCTAGTGGCTTTTCTACCGGCCAGACTTTTTTTTCACCAGCATTTGACCAGTTGGCTGATCTTACATAATTTAGAGCCCTGTGTATCAACATGGACTTACATTGTACATTCTGTAACCCAGAATTCAGATACATAATGTTACATGTTGCAGCATACTTTGCCTGGAATTTCGTCATTTTAGGGGCAAGGCCATTTAAGAGGGCATTAGAGAGCACATCAAGGCCACTGTGGCCTTGTGGCAGATATTTTTTCAAGGGCACAAGGCCAAAGTGGGAGGGCACGAGGGCCATGACCCTCATGGTCCTCGCGAAATTCCTGCCCTGGTACCAGGGACTGTCGACAATAAAATAGCATTTACATCATCATCATCATGACATCACCTAGAGCAGAGTGCCTTAAGACTTGACCATTACTATTTTGGTGAAGGTTACATAAGCCTACGTGAAGAGGTTCAAAATGACAGTTTGGTTGAATTTCTATAAACAACTAAAGAATTTTGTTTATGGGTAATAACCATATTTTACATGTCTTCAATAGACCTAGCTCAAGTTTCTGTAACATTTTCTCCAAACTACCAGCAGATGGCGCACAAAGACCACACAATAAATGCTCAATAATAATTAGTGCACAATAAGTGCCCACCATAAAATCTAATTCAGATTTATAAGCATACATTTGCCTAGCCTACTGGTTTTGTCCAGGTAGACATTTTTTTGTTTTTTTTGTTTTTTCAATCGAACACCTCAGAGAAATAATATTTCGAAAACAAAAGAACAAACAAACAAAAAAGTAGGCTATGTTTCCAAGTTGACATTACGTGTAAGTTGGTTAAGTCAGGATGGAGCCCTTTTCCTGCTTGCTTTTTTGCTATTGTTTCTAGGCTATGAAAAGTGTAACGTAGGGCGCTGTCTAACGTTTCTTCTTTATTTCTTTGGGGGGGTTAATAGGCTACACGGATGGCTCCCTTCCTCCTGCTAAAAAAAACACGGCCCTCGTAGTGTCCTTAGGTCTGGGCCATTTGTCCACAAATGTGACGTAGAGGTTGACAAGTATAGAACAACATTTCTCCTTGTGACTTCCGCGTTGGCTAGCTCAGGGGTTACTTCTCTTCAACACATGAAACTTGCTATCTCAAATGGCTGCGGCTACCGTTGGCCACGAGATCGAACCTCGGGCGCTGTCCAGCGTTTTCTTTCTCTTTTCTTTCTTTGGTGAGGGACATTGCCAAAGTTCATTAGAATTGTTCTGTTCGACCCGAACGCAAGTCCATAAGCCTCGCACGGAGTTTGTGATCTAATGTAATCGTGTGCTTGATGCAGTAGGCGACGTTTCTGGAGATGAGCAGATTATCTGAGCGTAGTGACGTGCTTATCTAAATACAATATTTTACCATTTGAAAGTGATCATTTAACTTATTAGTCCTTGATGAATAGAAACTACCAAGAGTGTTGTGAAAAATACCCCAACTCTACCAGCAGGTGGAGCACCAAGATCATGTAATATCCCACTAAAATATCCTTTAGGCCTACATGTTTAGAATTGAAAAGTCAAGGAATATACAAAAGTGGGACAGAGAAAAGAGCATTAATTAGGCTACATGAAAAAGGAAACCGAAAACCATACCCTGGCCCAAGAATACTAGCAAAAAACGCAGCTCTCACACCGTGGTGTGCAGGCAGGTAAGCCTACCTGTCTCAGCCTGTTTTCCTTCACACAGGGACTTTGGCCTATGACGTAGAACAATTTTAGGAACAAATTCATCATGTTTGCCTTTGGCGTATTGCGCTGGCTAGCTCAGGGGTTACTTCTCCAATCAAAACGGATCTACAATTCATGGCCGGTTTACCGGACGGAGTTCAAACCCCGGGCGCTGTCCAGCGTTTTTATTTTATTTTTTATTTTTTCTAAACCGTTTCAACAGTGATCACATGTTGAGTAGATAAGGCAGAGGGTAAAGTATGTGGGGAAAGGAGTGCAGATAGTTTGGTTCCTCAGTTGTGCATCAATGTTTCAATTTAGCGAGATGAGAGCACTAGTGGTTCAATCCGAGAGCTTGGATTGAGTTTACTCTCTTTCTCTCCTTATCTTGCTCTCTCCCACTCTCAAAAACATAAATAAACTGAAATTCACAGGCATGTTGAGGGGAACATGAGGTTGAATATAAACTTTGATTTTGTTTCATTTTTCATTAATTTTCTATATGCCCGGGTGAAATTGACCTGAACACCTTGTATGTAACCAAAACACGAACACCTCACAAGGGTTAACTCTTTTGGGGGGAAAGGACAACAAGGCTAAGTGTTCAGCATCTGGTCTTTCAAGTATATGTGCAGATCTATCAGAAAACAAACAGTTAATAGGCCCAATTTGAGGTGGCCCAGCAAACCTCCCTAGTTTTCAAAAGTCCTGGCTACAGTCTTACAGCATGTGTTCTGTCATCCTCATCTCTTTTATCCCTCCCTCGCTCCTCTGTCCAGGTCTTCATCGCTCCCCCTCTCTCTCGGCCAAGGCACAGTTTTTCCCAATTGTGCTTACACACATTTTTATAGGCCTATTGAAAAAGAAAGAGACCGGTCTTCCAATGCAGGTAGGCTAATTCGCTACTGCAAGTAGATCTAAATCAGCCTTGCGCTGTGTTTTGTGATTGAATGTGTAGTCTAAGTAGAACGCGGGCATACGGAGTATACCCACTTCTAAATTTCAGGGATTTCAGTTTACCCACTTAAAATTGATTGATCCATTGTTTTGAATGGCACAAATATATAGCCTACAGTATACCCACTTCAAAAAATGCTCAAATATACAGTATACCCACCATAAAAAGTAGACTACACCACTGGAATGTAACCTTGTAATGATAGGCCTACGTATGGGCTAAGACACTTAACTTACGGACTTTGTCAGATGACGCAAGGAAGCATAATGATAAATAGCCTACCCACCACTGAGAGCAACAATGTCTTAAGTTCAGTAGTTCAGGACTAAACCATTTTGACGGTCGTAGTCTGATCTATGAACTGCGCGTTCGAATCCCGAACGAAGCACAGGCACACCTTGTTAATTCATTCATCTTAAATTGATCAAAAACAGCATTTACCCAAAACAACCAGCAACCAGGAAGTTTCCCAGAAAGAATAGGGTAATAATGGGTGAATATAAATCTAATTCAGCCTTATCAGAGTTTGGATGATGCCTTAAATGAATGGCAATAACCCATAGACTGTAGGATAGATAAACCCCAATCCTAACACCAGAATACTGGAATTAGCTCAAAATAAATTGTGGAACATTTTCAGACCCAACGTCTTATGTACATTTTTCCCCCCTTAACACAGGACAATCATCCAGGACTTGTACTGCCCCGAGTATCTCTAACTTTTTTGCTATAAGGTTGATTGTTGTTCTTGTTCTCAAATGTGTGCTATATGTTTACTGCAATGTACAATGTGTGTTAGGCCTTTGTGTATTTTTTGTAGGCCTATTTGTGTGTTCATGTAAGATGACAGACACCTTGATTTCCTTCAGGATTAGTACTAAGTACTCTATTCTACTCTACTTTCAGCTGTGACTTCAAATCCACCAGATGGCGCTCTAGGATTATTTTTGAAATAAATAAAAGCATAAAAGAAGGGTGAACTTTCCCCATGCTTTGCCATAGGTACCATAGGTACATAGGTCGGTGTTTGGATTAATATGTCCCTAAGGAAAACTCCAACAGAAAGGGGGATATTACGACAAATACACATAAGTGATGGACCACCCCAAACCCTGACCCTGAACTTGGTTCCTAAACTGGGGGCCGGGACCCCTAGGAGGGACGTGGAAGTCCTGCAGGGGCCTCGTGTAAAGAAGGGAATACTTGAATAAAACCTTTAAAATGAAATAATATAGACTGTATATCATTGATGACAAATTTAGCACATTAGTGGACAAAAAAAAAACGTTTTGCGTATGGAATATGATGTTTGGTCGGAGAAACATGATGTAGATCCAAAAGGGGTCCCAGTAAGATTTGGGAAGCACTGCCCTACACTCACATCCAGGTGAGATAAGAACAGTGGTCAGAATCCCAGTTTGGTACCCTAAAGGCACGGTTTCGAAGTTACAGTAGGTGCTAGGTGTGAGTCATGGGAGTGCACCCATTGTGTGAGCCATACAAGGGACCCCAATGATGGGTTTGGAGCCCGTGACAGGAGAAGCATGGCATGCGGGGCAGGGTGGAAGAAATATGGTGGGCAACTATGTGAGCCACAGCCCGAGTTTGTGAAGAGCAAAGGTGTGCTTCCTGAAAGAGAAGGCAGTGGTAACCATCATTAGGGTTGTGTGGGTCAACTCTGACTGTCACGCCAACGAGCCTGGTTCTTTGGTAACGTGTGGTCCGAGCTCTAGTTTGGTACCCTGGGTTTGAAGCTGGTTAAGCCGGGGAAATTCCCCTCCTCCCTTGCCTACGCAAACCCGAAGGCCCGCCAAATGGGTGGGTTAGTTGCCCCGGGTCGAGGGAAAGGGGCGGGGCCCAGAATTGGGTGCCCATTACATTGTATGTTTTGAGAGGGCATGATTTGGTCCCAGGTGTAGTGCAAGCTGTCAGTGGCCCTGCATGCAAACTAACCCTACGTAACATGTGTTCTGCCATCTAATGTCATGCCGTCCCCAAATACAGAATCCAGTACCTTGAGTATCATGAAGGGATGATGGTATCCATGCCTACGGAGCAGTATCATCGGTGAGATGGAGAAAAACTCTCACCTAACTCTCCCCATTACATTGTGTGTGTTGAGAGGGGGGGCTTTCATATGATATTCATCCCAGGCCTAGTAAAAGCTGTTACAACCCCGAATGCAAAGCCTAACCCTTGGTATCATGCAGTATGTTCTTTACTGCATCTTATAAAACAAGTTCCCCCACCTAATGCATACAGACTCTTGGTATCTTACTGGGGAGCAGGCCTACTTACAGGGGGGACGAAGGGGTCGGTGTACTGGGCACATGGGGAGTGGGCAGTATTGGGGTGATGCTATCCATGTCTAGGGAGCAGTATCATCAGTTGAGATGGAGACAGGCAAACTAGAAACTCTCACCTAATGCATATGCAGACTTACGGAGGAGAACTCTTGGCGGGGAGGGGTCGCGCGCTGGGTGCTACCGGATTATTTATCGGGGAAACATTTGTATTCAGTCGGGGAAACGGCTGATCCGGGATAGGCGTGCGCTAATCCCCCCAGTCCGTTAATTAAAAAGGAGAGAGAGAAACCCGCCGAGCGCCTGTTTTTTTTTTTCTTTCTTTTTTTTTTTTAGAAATGCAATCATTTTCTGCAGAAGCTTAACCATCTGCTTTAAGGTTTTAAAGTCTACGGAAGATTATACTTTCTGGTCATTTGAACCTGAGGATTTTCTCTATTTATTTATTTATCTATGTAGCTTTTTTGGGGTGGATGTTTAGGGGGTGAGCCAATCTCTGCTTTTGTGGTGGGGCATAGAAGTAGGTTATGTTATGGATCTTTAATGTCCTGACCAACTTGTAAGTTCCACTGAGATTCCAGTCATATCACAAAGTGGACACACTATTAAACTTGCATGCGCGGGCGCATGCACGCACGCGCACACGCACACACAACACCCCCCCCCCTCTCTCACACAGACACACACACACACCCCACACACTCACTCATTCACACACACACACACACCCCACACACTCACTCATTCACACACACACAGACACACACACACTCACACATTCATTCTCTGTCTGTCTGTCTGTCTGTCTGTGACACACACACACACACACACACACACACACACACACACACACACACACACACACACACACACACACACACACACAACCCGGCCTGGAGCATATGCTCGAGAGTGTGTGCGTGTGCTGCTATTTGCCTACCAGCTCACAGTCGTAATTGGAATGCCCTTCTTATCCTGCCGAGGACTGTCTGCTCTGAATATGCATGGTGGATGTGCTCGGGGTATAAGTGGTTTATATCCAGAATTACTAGGATTATCCTAGAAAATAAAGATTACACTTGTGCAAACATGTGTTATTCTGGCTTTGGCGCACAGTTCAGACCACTTGTTTTATGAAAACAATAAGTTCCAGGGCGTAATCTCAAACAAATCCGCGGCGTTGCTCAACATCTGCTCAAAGTTATTTCTCACATAAATATTTACTTGGGGGGTGATCTTGTCTTCTCCGTTGTAGTACACTTGTATCTTGGGTGAGTTACAAGCTCCCAAGTTGTGTTTTTTAAAATGGCTCCGAGTCACCACGTTTAGAAACAGAAATAAGCATGAAATTAAAAAACCCTATCGCAGTGCGTTTGGATGTGGGGGGCTTTGAAGAAATATAATTTCTCATTAATTCGAATTTGTCATCACATTAGCTGTCAGTCTCGGTCCGCCATGCATTTCCTTGTGGTGGTTAAAAAAAGAGAGACTGAGCTGAGTGGACGGAAAGGGTTAAAAGTGTCAGTACAGCAATTATAGCCAGAACTCTCATGTCGCCTTCCACCAATGCGAGGCTGTGCGAAGACGCCCCCGCCTCCCCCGGCTCCTCATAACGTCTAATACACTGGAAAATCAAAGCGCGAGCTTTCCCCGCTCACACACTGCCGTTGCTCCACGCGGGGAGCACAACCGAGAGAGCGCGCTCTTTTCACTTCCCACTTTCACAAAGTTGGCTTAATCCCTGTTTTAACCTTATTCATCTCTTGTGAAAGCACGTATAGTCCAGTAACTACTTTTTTAGGGAGGAAAGACAGAGATTTTTCTGTTGGAAACTAATGATGAGGATAGTACATTTTTCTGTGCGCCTTTTGCGCTACTGAGGGTGAGGACTCGCAATTTTTGGTGCACAGGAGAGGAGTCGGCTGAATATGGACCGGGGATCCTCGAGGACACAATGGACTTATTCTGTGTTGCGCGCGCTGTGCCTTTTGGTGTGCACGGGCGCGATGGAGCTGGTCCACGCACAGATGCGCTACTCCATTCCGGAGGAGCTAGAACACGGGGCTTTCGTGGGAAACATAGCCGAGGACTTGGGTTTAGACGTGGCCAAGCTGTCGGCGCGGCGCTTCAGGATAGTCTCCGGCGCCAAGAAACAGTACTTGGAGGTCAACTTAGAAAATGGCATTTTGTTTGTCAACGAGAAAATCGACCGCGAGGAACTGTGTGAGCAGAGCCCAACTTGTTTTTTGCACTTGCAAGTGGTCATTGAAAACCCGCTGGAGCTCTATCGCGTGGAGGTGGAGATTTTGGATGTAAACGACAACGCGCCGAGTTTTCCGTGGAGCGAGTTCAATCTGGAGATCACCGAGTCAGCGGCGCCCGGTTCCCGCTTTCCGTTGGAGAGCGCGCAGGACTTGGACGTGGGCATCAACTCTCTGCGCTCGTATCAGCTCAGTGCGAATGAGCACTTCGCCCTGGATATCCAGACGCGCAACGACGGCAGCAAATTCGCGGAGCTCGTGCTCGAGACACCTCTGGACCGCGAGCAAAGGAAAGCGCACGATATGGTTCTGACAGCCGTGGATGGAGGCTCGCCTGAGCGCTCCGGGACCGCCAAAATCACGGTGACGGTGCTGGATGCGAATGACAACCTCCCGGTGTTCGACCGCTCAGTTTATCGAGTCAGCCTGATTGAGAATGCACCGAGAGGCACGCTGGTGCTCAAACTTAACGCCACGGACCTCGACGAGGGTCCAAACGGCGAGGTGTCATATTCTTTCAGCGGTCACGCGCCGCTAAAAGTGCGGGAATTGTTTAATGTGGACTCATACACGGGGGAAATTCGGGTGAAAGGGATTGTGGACTATGAAAAGGCGAGCGTGTATGAGTTATACGTGCAAGCCAAAGACAAGGGTCCCTCTGCCGTGGCCGTGCATTGCAAAGTGTTGGTAGATATCATGGATGTTAATGACAATGCTCCCGAGGTCATCTTGACCTCCGTGTCCACACCTGTTCAGGAGGACGCGCCACCGGGGACGGTGATCGCTGTGATCAGCGTGATGGACAGAGACTCGGGAGAGAACGGAAACGTGGACTGCGAGATCCCGAAAAATGTGCCCTTCCAGCTGCATTCGTCGTTTAAGAACTACTACACTTTGGTGACTAGCGAGTTTCTCGACCGGGAGAATGTGGCAGAGTACAACATCACACTGACGGCGAAGGACTTGGGATCCCCGCCACTGTCCACCAAGAAAAACATCCTCATCACAGTGTCTGACATTAATGACAACCCGCCGCGCTTCGTTCAGCCGACCTACACTGTCTATGTAACCGAGAACAATGCCCCAGGCGCCTCGATATGCTCGGTCACTGCCTTCGATCCAGACTCTAATCAGAACGCCTATCTGTCTTATTCTATCCTAGAGGGTCAGATCCATGGGATGCCAGTGTCCACTTACGTTTCTATCAACTCAGACAACGGCAACATTTACGCGCTGCGCTCTTTCGACTACGAGCAGCTCCGAAACTTTCAGATACGGGTTCAGGCACAGGATGCTGGCTTTCCGCCGCTGCGAAGCAATGTGACCGTGAATGTTTTCGTGCTGGACCAGAATGACAACGCGCCGGTTGTTATTTCCCCGCTACCCAAAAACGGCACGGTGGCTACGGAGATGGTCCCGAGGTCAGTGGATGCCGGGTACCTTGTCGCAAAAATCACGGCGATAGACGCTGACGCCGGGCAGAACTCGCGCCTGTCTTACCAAGTGCTCCAGGCTACGGACCCGGGGCTCTTCAGCGTTGCCCTTTACACGGGCGAAATCAGGACAATTCGCCGCTTCGTTGAGAAAGATGCCACCCGACAGCGGCTTGTCATTCTGGTCAAGGACAACGGTCAGCCTCCCCTCTCGGCCACGGTCTCCATCATCCTGTCAGTGGTGGACAACGTGCCAGAGTCGCTGTCAGATTTTGGCGACCTCACCCAAAACCCCCAGCCTCCGTCCAATCTCGCCCTCTATCTAATCGTGTCACTGAGCACCATCTCGCTCATCTTCCTAATAGCCATCATTGTGCTCGCCTCTGTCAAGTGCTACAAGGATCACGACTCGCTCAACGGCTTCGGTCTCTCGGCTGTCGGAGCCGCCTGCTGTGGCATCGAGCCGGAGCCCCCCACGGAAGTCTTTAAAAAATCCAATTTAAACCTGCAGATCTCCACGGGAGCCAAAGTGCCCACGAACTGCATGGAGGCGAACAGCACCAACACTATGTCTCAGGCGTACTGCTATAAGGTATGTCTGACTCCGGAGTCTGCCAAAAGCGACTTTATGTTTCTGAAGCCATGTAGTCCCGAAACACCGAGGAACAACGCCAACCCAAAAGCGACTACCGATACCCTGGGCTGGAACACCCAAAATCGGAATAACGGAGCCACTACCCCGAGTGAGGTAAACACCTGAGATAGTCTGCTGGTAAACAATATCCCATTTAACTCAAGTGATAATATATACATTATTACAATTTTGTAAAATATGTCATACTGTATTTTTTTATTATAGAAAGTATAGGTGGTGGATGTTAAATTCCCAAAAGCCTTAGTTAATTGCTCTTTGTATATGCTGGTGCCTCTGCCCCATGTCTCTCCTCTCCGCGCACAGCATATAATAGACTCTTGGATCAAGTTGAAAATATTAAGCGTCAAGTCAATGAATGTCTCATCAACACTCACAGGCAATCAATTGCGCCTTGTCTGTTGCAAGCAGTGCGCTTTAACAGAGAGATCAAGTATTCCAAAGCAACATCCCCACCGGAGATGTCTTAGACATGAAATACAATGACACACATTCTTCTCAGGTAGACATTTAGCGTTTCAATAGCTCAGCCGGGTTTTTACTTTTTTGAAACACAAAAAACATGATTGCTGGACACCTTGAGGGACAAAACCAAGGGCGCCAGCACATTGCAAAACTGATCAATGTCAAAATGAATCAAAACACTTGTAGGTCGTGCGCGCAGCCCCGCGTTATTGCATGTGTTTAAGAGAGGCTGGTTGGTAGATAGCCTATACTTGACATTATTGTTTAACTCCATGATTCATATATCAGGAACTGGTAGGAGTGTGAAAGAATCGCTATAAAATCGACATTTCCAGCGGCGACCACAGGTACCAAGCAGCAACCGATAACCTCAAGGACAGAGAGAGAGAGAGAGAGAGAGAGAGAGAGAGAGAGAGAGAGAGAGAGAGAGAGAGAGAGAGAGAGAGAGAGAGAGAGAGAGAGCCATTATCCGACACACAATAGTGCGCGAACGCTGGCTGGATCCGTCTATTATGGATGAAAAATGGGAGTCGGAGCGTTTAAGGAGGGAGAACGGTAGAGAGCAAGAGCCGGCTGGGACGTGCTGCGACTATAGATGCGTCCGCGTTGTCCTCGGAATGTGAGGAAGATGCTGAAGGAAGAAGGCTTACGCTCAAACGAGGGATAGGGAGGGAGGGATAAAGGGAGGGCGAGAGAGATGGGGGGGGCTAGAGGGAGGGGTGGTGTTAAGACAGAAGGGATGCACGCACGGAAGGGAGAGAAGCTAGGTTACACACACACACACACACACACACACACACACACACACACACACACACACACACACACACACACACACAGCGCGCGCGCCGAGGGGGGAGAGAGAGAGAGAGAGAGAGAGAGAGAGAGAGAGAGAGAGAGAGAGAGAGAGAGAGAGAGAGAGAGAGAGAGAGAGAGAGAGAGAGAGAGAGAGAGAGAGATATCCAGTCAGACAGATAGATGGTGAGATTCAGCTGGCTTTGTGCTAGTGGAATCCTAGATGGAAGTGTCTGGCCGCAAAATGTTAATTGGTGTATTTTCTGATTATCAGCGGGGGATACGCTGGATAATTACTTTATTTACTCTCACATTTTATATTATGTGCTTTATGTGGCCTTTCCGAATAGGGAATTAAACAATACACTTGTTAAGGCGCGGACCACTCACATCTCCAAACAGTCAGTGTTAGTAAATTGTGTGAAAAAAATTAATAACATAATAATTGTAACCTAGTTCCCCCAGTCTAATGCCATTAAAAACCAGCATGCATGACTAAAATAGATGGCTTTGAGAGTTTGAAGATTAAATCCAGCATAGCCCTAACATCAAAATTAATTGTAAGTCAATTTCCGCCCGCGTGGTAGAACGGGGTTTCCAGGGTTCAGAGAATGTGTTTCTCACCAAGAAGACGCAGAACAAAGTTTCTTTTAATCCACGGGAAGCGAGCGGTTCTTATGAGTCTTATGGCAGGCTATTCTGCAATCATGCAAAACTTAAAATAAATCGATTCCGCCCCACAATTAACCGTTTTTTTATTATTAATTTTCCTCTGCTGTGCGGCTCCCTTTGAAGATTAAAATCGTGTCTCGTTTCATCCCAGCGGTACTCTAATTGGTTTCGGAAGGTGGTGTGAATTACAATTCTAATAATAAGCTTACATTGCACTCTCCTTGTCGGCGGTTTAAGTGAATTATTAGAGCGTGGAATCCATAGCCGGTGCCCTCCGCGCGCGCCACAAAAGGCCCGCGCCAGCATCCAACACAAATGTTTCTGAACGGATGAAAGGCAAACAAAATGCCAAGCGGAGCGCTACGTCTTATTAAGCAGGCTCAAATGTCATTCGACAATTTCGCCACAGGGAGGCGATCGCATTGTTAAGCGCTGCTCTTTTCCTGGCTTGAGGTGGTTCCGCTTGGTTTAGTCCACACTGCAAATAACTGGAAGAGTTGACTGTACATCTGCATAAGCCTTATTCATATTCACAAATTCATATTCACATTTGCTGTGTTTCTTCTTACAGCTGAAGCAACCAAATACAGACTGGCCCCTGACAAAGAATCAGACTTCATCTCTGAAAAGGTAACCAGCAAATGACACATCACATAAGCCTATTAGAGAAAAAAAAGAGAGAAAGAGAGAGAAAAATCAGCACTGGACAGTTCTTACTCTCATATTACAAGTCCTTGCCAAAAAGTGCACTATATGTGCTTTTCTTCATCTACACAGTTGCATACCATGTATGAATGACCCTCCACATCTTTTCCCTCTTTTACTCCTCTCTAGCTACAATTCTATCAATATGGATGGCACGCTGATGCGCAAGGCGATGCAGACTGACCCAGAAAACTTTGTGAGCCCAATGGTAGGCCAGTACTGGACCTGGGGGAATCACATGCGGGGTAAGTCTAAAGTGAAGAGTTCCCCAGACTCCTCTTGCACATCGCTGAATCTATTTTAGCAGAACTAAAGTATTACATTGATGCAAGATGAGCACAGTGTTGAAATAACATAACAAAAAAAGATTGAAGAGGTCTCTGACTTGAAACAAAAAAAAAGATTATTAAAATGATTTAATAGGTCACACACATTTGATGATTAAATATAGGCTACACTGTAGTATTAGTATTAAAAAATAGCATGCATTAATGCACCCCAATGGCAACTAAGCCCTGCCCCCTCTCAGCAATAACCTTCCCAACGCCCCCCTAGACCTCCCCAATGCCCCCTGGGGGGGCTGTACCGCCCCCGTTGAGAAACACTAGACTACAGTATCTCCAAACTCCAGAGTTCAATACCAAAGTGTTGAACAATACACTGTGAGAGTAACTGTTTGAACCTGTCTAAAACACTTTTATCATAATTATTGCCATGCCATTTGTCTAACCTGTAACTATCTCCCCATCCTTATCCGTCCCCAACAGGTCCCAAGGCAGACCACTGCGCCACCACCCTCCACAACACCACCACCTCCACCACCACCAGTACCGCAGAGTACCGGACGTCTCCCCCCAACGTCGTCGGAGCTCCGCCACCACCACCGCCCCAACCACAGCAACAGCCCCGGGCCTGGACGCCGCGCTACACCCCGCCTCACCAACACCCCCAGCCCCAGCAGCACGCCCTGCAGCAGAGCCAGCCGTCGCCCCACCCTCCTCCGGGCCACCCGCCGGGCCACCCTCCGCCCGACTACCAGCACAACGTCTACATCCCGGGCACGCCCTCGGCCCTGTGCACCCTCCGGCCCCACCAGAGCCTCCACCACGTGCACCGCGGCAGCAGCGCCAACGAGCTGGACGTGGTGCACAACTCCTTCTCCACGTTCGGCAAGAAGCAGCGGCGGCTCAACTACGAGCTGCAGCAGCAGCAGCGGAGCGAGGAGACGCCCACGCCAACGGAGGTCATCAACAACGACCTCTATAACAACAACTAACCTCACTGGGCAAGTCATCCACAACGACCTCTGCAACAACAATTACATTGAGGGGGGCTGATAAGAGTCAGACAGATGCTTGTGTGTCTCTCACTGGGAAGGTGATAAACTGCTGACCTACAACAACTATCTTCATTGGGCGGGTCAGCAACAACAACGTGTATCATAACAACTGTCTTCATTGGGGCAGACAGACACAGAAGGGAAGACGGACAGAGAGATATTGTTGGTGATAAACCTCTGACCTCAACATCTAGATTTATTGGGGTGGGTATACTGTACACACACAGGCGGATAGAGACACAGACATGTACCACGCCCAGAAGTCACCAACAGTGACCTTTAAAAACACCACCTTCACGAGGACAGAAGGACAGACACCCGGTGGAGATGATCAACAATGACCCCTACGACTGCAACTACTAGCTTCATTGGGCAAGTCAAAAACAGCAACGTGCACCATAACAACTGGCTTCATTTGGGCAGACAGACAGTCATGAAGACCTGCACCGATGACCTCTGTGACAAACAACTGACTGACTTGGTCCAAAGTGACAGATTAAACCGCACAGTCAGATACTGTACATGTCAATCCTGGAGGTGTTCAATTTTGACCTTCACAACAACCACACACAACAACTTTACAACAGCTAGTTTCACATGGCCAGACAGACAAACAAGCAGGCAGACAGATATGACATCTACAACATCAGCTATTTCATTGGGGAAAGCTTTATGGATTGGCAAATAGGCATGTACAGACAGGCAGACCTGGAGGTCACTGACTATGACCTTCACAAGAACAACTAGTTGAGTGACTTGCCAGAGAAGACAGACAGATATGTGTCCCTGAAGGTCACCACCAATGACCTTTACAAAAAAAACAACTAGCTGACAAAGTTGGGTCAGACAGACAGATTGGCACCCACCCCTGTTGGTCCCCAAGAATGACCTCTAGAAGAGTGACTGGCAGACAGGCAGATGGACTGATCGGCAGGGGAGGGTATTGGCCAGGTTGGAAGGTTATAGGAGACTTCAAAGAGCCCAGCTTTGAATCAAGAGTCCCTTATTATTATTATTATTATTATTATTATTATTATTATTATTATTATTATTATTATTATTGGCTCCAAGGGCCCTAAATGTCTAGTTGTGCCTCTGGATATGGTGCAGTGGAGGCTGGGACTGAGTGAGAAAGTAGGAGTGTGCTACTAACATCCCCCCCTTACCCCCTCGGGGAGAAAACAGAAACCAAGCAGCCGCAGCAGCAAGAGCAGCAGCAGCTCTGTGTAAAAACTGAAAGTGCTTCTTGACATTATCAAAGACAATCCCCGGATCACTCTGCATTAAGCCATCTGTGAAGTGAACACGTGTGACACACACACACACACACATTGAGAAGGCTGCCTGTGTGTACAGTGGATTTCAGTGTGCCACAGCGAACATTGAGCCAGAAAGAAGTGTGTTGAAAATTTGTGACATACACCTTTCTTTTTCTACGTAACGTACTGTATGTGTATGTCTCATCATGTCTGTGAATAAGGCACTGAGCAAGCAGACAGACTTAGTGGAAGAGACAAGGCATACTGTATGTGCACCAATCAACCATCAGTAAAGGCTTCATTTCGTTGTGAGATATCCATGATTTATTGTACTAATTTCTTGTCAGAAAAAAACTTGGGCCTACATCTGCTATACACGACCACATGTGGTACTAAAAACATGCGGTAATAAAAAAAAAAAAAAAACATCCTCACATATGTTGAGGAGGTATTTGATCTATTAAATATTATGTCTTAATCTTAAAGACCACTATTGCCACTGTTGCCCTGATAACTGAAAAGAGGGGTATTGAATATTTGCCACATTGTGGGATGACTTGTATTTGAATGTCAGTCTATGTCCTTCAGTCAAATAATGTTCATCGTGTGAAAACAGCACTCCATGGTCTGTTACTAATTTATGATTGTCAAAGCAGCTCTCACTTGTGAACTTTTCTTCTTCCTCATCTTGTACTTTTTGTTTGCAGTAATTGTTTTGACAATCAATTCAGCCAAGTTGCTTTTCTTCCTGCGAAAACAGGATAATCAAAGAGTCACCTTCAGAATAATCACTTTTGGTTTTGCACAACGTGATTAAAACTAGAAATGTTCCACCATCTTGTTGAAATCCAAATCCAGTCTCTTCGTGATGAAAGTGTTGAGTGGCCCATTTGATGTACTTGTAGGCCTATTATCAAAGTACTTCAATGAAGGCCATGGTGTGCTAAACATACATCGTGTATATAACTCTGAAAATAAACTATTTTTCTGATATGTCTTCCACGCTTGTGTATAATGAAATTAATATGCAGTAGGCCTAGCCACAAACATCAAAACAGCGCTGGTATCTTGTTATGGGGGGGGGGGGTAATCTTTGGCTACTATGTAGCTGTTTATAGTTCATATTCATTGTTCTGTTTTGGCGTCAACGCACGCTTGTTAACTTATCTTTTGCCGGGAGTTGATCTAATTCTCCTTCAAAATACAATCCGGTAATTTGTTTACCACACTCTTGTGCACGAAGTCAGCAAGAAGAGCTTTCTCTACTAAACAAGAACGTGCCAAAATCAGGCTTTTCTTCCTCGCGCGCGCACCGCGAATGCTAACATATGCTAATCAGATTGCTTATATTCCCTTTCTCGGCCCGCTGAGAATTGTCTGGGTTCATTAACTGAACAAACAGAGACTCCTTGTTGGAAATATCATTTTAATTAAAGACGGGGAAACTGCGAACGAAGCGTCAGGGAATTGAGTCGCTCCTTCAAAATGCCACACCTGGACGCAATCTGCGCGGTACGCCTCTCTTCCTCCGGTGCCCTTTCCCTTTTAATTTCCCCGGGAAATGAGTTCAGAATGTCAATAGATGACTATCGGCCAATTGAGAGGGGTAATTAGATTTGCCACGTGTCCCCTTAGATTACGGACGTTAATGAGGAAACGGGTCTCCATGGCGTCGACACACTTCATAGACACTAAAGTTCACCAGCCGCTTGGCCACTGAACCAGAGGGGAGGGTGACGGCGGCGGCAAATTGTTTAAGCTCATCATAGTTGATGCAGTGGGCGACTGAAGCCATGCGGAAGGAAGGCCCTTTAGACAATGGCGTCCATCCCCGAATAATTGCTGTGGGGAGAACAATTCAGGTCGAATGTATGTAAAGACATTATCGTTCACTCAGTAGTACATTCTATACGCACCAGTCGCTGACATTTAACCTCCTCCCTGACAACAGTGGACTTGCTCCGTGGCGGTAGGCCAGCTCCGGGCCGTGTCTGCACCAGATTCAGCTTCTAACTGGGTTAGTTCTGTCCCCAAGGAGAGACTCTACCATTAGCTCTGCTCAGCAAGGGAGAGACGAACATCTACTGTAGCGAGTCTAACGGAACCACTATGTCTCCCTCTCCGTGATCTTTGCTAACCTCTCTCTCTCTCTCTCTCTCTCTCTCTCTCTCTCTCTCTCTCTCTCTCTCTCTCTCTCTCTCTCTCTCTCTCTCTCTCTACACAGAGGGAGAGAAAGAGAGAGAGTTGTCTTCTGTTCTAAGTTGTATAAGAGCACATAAAGCAAGAAGTAGGCCTAGTGCTCCTTCAGATAGATATGTTGGCTATATTTGTATTTATAGCACATTTATAAGTGTTGTTGCACCTCAAATGAAGTGCCTTGCAGCACAGCGCATGATCATCACTCTGCTGACAGACAGCCTTCATGAAATACAATTATAGTTGTACATTGTACACTCGTACATTAGGAGTTGGTGTTGTTTAGTCTTTACTGGCTCTTAAAAGGAGAACAGATAGTCTGTCTTAAAAGCCTTTTTTATAGCTCTTGAAAGACATTTTTTTCCTCAACCTAACATGACGTGTATGAATGAGAAATCTTCACAGGCATACCACGTTTATTTGATTCTCAAAGCTGAAAAGAAACCCTGAACCACACACATGACAGCTTTTTCCTTTTCAAATCGATGCACGACGTAGGCTACATAAGGAGGACCAATGATTTTATATAGGCCTAACCCCACATCTTCACTAGCATCCTCATATATTCACTATCCGTTTCCAGTGTATGATTCAGGAAGTACAGTATATATAATGTTAATGGAACATTGTGTACATCACTTCAGTGTGCCACATTATGTAAGATTGATGTACACTGTGCCCTGTAGTGTTAGATAAGAATAACAGTTAGTGATGTCCAAGGACAGTGTGAGGGCAGAACGCCTGATGTGCAGTCACACATACAGTTGATACACTGTTGTGTGTAATTGTTTAATTGCAGGCCACGTGCCATTTCAGACATAAACGTTGCCATTTGGTGCATTGTTGCTAAGTTGGCTGCAGATCCGCTATAATTTGCACATCTGCACTCGCCCTTCATCTGGGGTAATGACACCCATTCGATGGAATTCTGTGACATCTATGCTGGACATCTGTGGTCATTATACAGTAATAGGGGAATACAATGTTGGACGGCTGTGGCCTAATGTTTAAAGAATTGACCCTTGGATGAATCAGAGGGTTGCAGATTCTACATAGGATGAATGGGCGTCCCTGTGGGTTGCAGATTCTACATAGGATGAATGGGCGTCCCTGTACACCTGGGCTATTCAATTGGCAGCCCTATAGTCCACGGGCCAGGTGAGATGTCGGTACCACTCAGAGGGGCAAAGGTTGCTTATATTTTTTGAAAAGATACATGTCTGAAGTTAACATTTTTGTATGATAACCCTTCTGGAAGTACAGCTAAGTTAGGGTTATCAGCCGTTAAAGTAACACCCCCCCATCAAAAATAAAGGTTTTTAAGATGGGTGCCTGTCTTTCTACTGGCCCTTGTTTAAGACATATAGGGATGGTTAATTTTGTTATGTGTGGTATTGTTGCGAAGGGGAGACTCTGAGCTTTCATCCGACACCTCTTGAGAACATTTTGGTTAAGTATAGCCCTCCCTGCAGCTCTTCAAACATTTACTCAGACACATTTTTTTCCATTTTCACCGATATCATCTCTTGTCTTTTCATACTGTGGCATCAGGGAGCATCAGAAAGACCTATTTTCAACTCTGAAATATTGTATTGAGTATCAGGAATCTGAAAATGTATCCTTTCACTATGTTATCCCATGTTTAGGGGGTGATTTTCAGTCTTGTATGAGGCATGTTATTTTTTCAAAACACAGTTTTACCATTTTCTCATAAAGTTCAGGAAGCAATACCTCTAGGTGCATTTTGCAGTTGGTTGTCATAGCTTGTTATATACCATATGAAAGCTTGGAGTGGGTAGCATATTCATATATTATCATATATTTGGTGTACCTGTTTGCAGAGCAATGTTAACTAGGCAAATCATTTTCCATAACCAGTATCAATGATATAGTTTCTCAGTGATTCCATTGTGTCATATGGTGTCTGAATCCTGACTACTTGTCCTAAAATCAATGTTGTTATGCGCCCAGAGGTTGTATACCAGAAATATATGTGATAATGTCCCCTATGATATTAGTCTTGCAACTGAAATCATAGCAATTGTATATAAACACAACATAAACTCATCCCTTAACTTTTCACTTTCTACTACTAAAGACTACTAAAAAGTGAAGTGAAAGTCCAACTAGTTAACTCCTACATCCATTCACATTGTGACACAGCACTCCACAACACACTACACACTGTGCACACAACACACAACAAAATTGCATTTATGCCTCACCCGTGCAAGGGGCAGCCCCCAAAGGGCATCCGAAAGGCAGCAGTGCAGCGGGACGGTACCATAATTGGGGTGCCTCAGTCATGGAAGAGGATGGTGGAGAGCACTGGTTAATTAATCCCCCCACTAACCTGGCAGGTCCTGAGTGCAGTTGCACACTTGCAGGAGGAGATAAGTGCTGCACACTCTTGAGTTGTCACATTAAAAACTTGTTTATTTAATTGGAGAATTTGCGGCACTTCTCTCCTCCTGGAGGCCTTGGTCGTACCACATGTATCATGATTTACAGCAACATTTAAAAACCCTCTGCAAGAACACTTGATTTGAGGTGAAGATCATGAAGAGGTTTGCAAAGGAAGAGTGGGGTACAATGTCATCAGAGCTTTGCAAAGACAGCACGAGTTCTGAACTTCATACTGCTGCAACAACTACTACACCATGCCACCGATGAAGCAACATGCATACATGTACTGTATTCACATGTGTTGGTGTACCAACTGAGCAACTGCAGCTCACTTTCCAGGCATACACTGATACCCATCCCTAGACCCAAGCAGCAGTAATGAACAATGGAGTGGAGTGAAGTAGAGTAGAGAACTGTATGGTACAGTAGAGTATAGTTCAGTAGAGTACAGTGCATTACAATAGGAGACCATGCTGAGCATTGACCTCTATGAACCTGGTAGTCACAGTAGATGTAATGGGTTTGTTATTGCCCTGCTACTCTACATGTGCTAATGTCACAATAGCACAGAACCTCATATCACACTGAATAGTACTCCCTGCACATGCACTGTAAATGTAGAGAGTAGGACCAACTGTGGCATTCATACAGTTACATAACAGCCATGTTACACATACTATAACAGCACATGGGGCAGTTGTGGCATAGTGGTTCAGGAGATGGACATCAGATCAGAGGGTTGCAGGTTGAAATCCCACCTGTATACTGACTTATGCATAAAACTGTATACTGTATACTACATACCACTTTAGAAAGAAAAAATGCATACACAAAGAAGATGTGCACTTACCTGCTACTTAGGTACACCTTGCTGGGCTGGTACTGGGCTGGGTACTGGGCTGTAGCCTACCCCTTTTTCAATAAGAAGCCATTTAACTGCCTGCAACAACGTTCAAGTAGACTGGGGCATTGTAATGATGCTTGATTGGTACAAAGGGGCCCAACGTGTGCCAAGAAAACATCCCCTGCTGAAATTATATTTTTGTCTTCTGAATGGTCAGTATACAGTCCTCACCAGTAGTATTTGGGTGCACAATGACAATGACAGCTTCCAAACATGTTTTTCATTCATCAATGAGCTTTTTGTACTTTTCTGATGGTATTGTCCCTCACTCTTCCTTTGCAATATGTTCAACTTCTTCATGATCTTCAACTTATATCACAGGCAGTTTTTACATTTTGCTATAAATCATGACACCTCTGATACAGTCTAGGTCTCCAATACCAGATGCAACAAAGCCCTGCTGCCTGTTCAAATCACTACCCAAGACTGAAGTTGGCCTTTAGGTTTGTAGATGATAGACCTGCTGGATTTCCTGCAAGAGGGCCTGTCTGGGAACACCAGATGTGTCATTATTGACTAAACAAAACCACTAAATGAAGAGCATCTCAAAAGGACTAGGCATGGACCGCTAGATAGGGCACCAGACTGCCGCCTCTCTCTCTCGCCAATCCTTTCCTGTCACAAAATGAGCCATAAAAGACCAAAAAAAGAGGCCTAGGCCACTAGAGGACATCTAATTGAAAGTAACAAAGAACTATTTTTCATCAAATTACATTTTAAGTTCAGTACTTTTTTTGAACTACTTTACCTATACTTGAGCAGATTTTGGATGAGTACATGACTTTTACCCCTCGAGTAAGATTTAAGAAAGAAAGGCCTACGCTCACTTGAGTACAACTTCAACTCTTTTCCCATCTCTTCTGCTAAGCACATGTAAAGTTAAGATACATGTATGTCTGACAAGTAGTAACCAAACATTTTTAAGTCATATTTAACATGACACAATATGTCTACAAAAGTTGACACGATATGTTTAAATTTCTCACACATTTGCTATGATTTCGGTTGGTAGACTAACATCAAATGGGCCATTATCACATATGTTGCAGACGTTGTATATAACCTCTTGATGTATTGCATCACAACACTGATATTAGGACAAGTAGTCAGGATTCACGTATCATTACACAATGGAATCGCTGAGAAACTGTATCATTGATGCTGGTTGGTAAGGAAAATGCTTTACCTGCGTTGCCAAGCAAATAGGTACAGCAAAATATATCATAATATCCCATACACTGCAAACTCCAAGCTTTAATATGGTGTATAATGAGCTATGATAACCAATTGCAGAATGGCCCTAGAAGCGTTGCCAGTTTACCACTACATGGAACTGATAGAGTAGTGTGGGGTCATGTACAATGCAGTGTAAAAAAGAAAAGTGGAGTGGGAGTCAGATATATTACGGTTACCACTCAAATTCATCTTCAAGGTTGAAACGTCTTGAGGTATTTTGGACATATAATGAAGTTTCAGTCATAACAACAAATTGGCAACCGTTGCTATGCAAATAGGTTACTATGCAAATAGGTACACCAAATACATGGTCATATCTGTATACTATACAATCCAAGCTTTCATATGATATACAGGGTCGCTGACAGCCTTGGCTGGGCCTGGGACAAAGACATCGGAAAGGGCCCCAAATTCAATACATACAATGTAATAAGGATCAAATTCTGGGCCCCCTCTGTCCCTGGGCCCGGGACAAGACATCCATTTGTCCCCCCCTGTCGGCTTCCTTGATGATATATAACAAGCTATGATAACCAACTGCAGAATGTCTCAAAAAGGCCTGACTATACGAGACATTAGCACACAAAAAAACAGCAACAAAAAAGTGGCATGCCTGATACAAGACTGAAAATCACCCCCTAAAAATGGGATAACATAGTGAAAGGATATATTTTCAGATTCCTGATACTCAAGACAATATTTTAGAGTTTTAAATAGGTTTCTCTGATGCTCCCTGATGCCACAGTATGAAAAGACAAGAGATGATATCGGCGAAAATTGAAAAAAATGTGTCTGAGTAAATGTTTGAAAAGCTGCAGGGAGGGCTATACTTAACCAAAATGTTCTCGAAAGGTGTCGGATGAAAGCTCAGAGTCTCCCCTTCGCAACGATACCACACATAACAAAATTAACCATCCCTATATGTCTTAAACAAGGGCCAGTAGAAAGACAGGCACCCATCTTAAAAACCTTTATTTTTGATGGGGAGGTGTTACTTTAACGGCTGATAACCCTAACTTGGCTGTACTTCCAGAAGGGTTATCATACAAAAATGTTAACTTCAGACATGTATCTTTTCAAAAAATATAAGCAACCTTTGCCCCTCTGAGTGGTACCGACATCCAGGCGCGGTTCTTGCATAGAGGCGTTGCTAGGCAACCGCCNTAGGCCCCACCTTAGCCCCCCAAATTTAGGGGCCCCATCTGACTGGGAGCGGAACATTTCACATAGTAATTGGGGCCCCTTTGGACAGTAATTCACAAATAAATGGTAATTTTCATAAATAATGAATTTTGTATGTTTAAATTGGAAATAAGAGCAACACAATACATTACAAACAAATACAGATCCCGTGCACTCCCCTCTCTTTCGTGTTAAAATGGAATATTCCATCCATGCATGCCATGTGCGCGAAACGAGTTCCAAAACATTCGCTACGTTCCCACACAACATGCCTGTGCATATCTGCACAGCTCAAATGCGCACAATGCGTAATTACAGCGCATTCGGAACGCACTGTGAGTGCGCATTGCTGCCCATATATGCGCAGCGGGTCCCTCCGCGAACGCGCTGAAGACAGAAGCGACTCAAGCGAGGTGACTGACATTTCTAGGTGGTGAACAGACATGCGAGTTTTGTGCTTTCCTGAATATGGATAACACTGTGCGTAAATGTTTTAAAACTCCAACATCGGTAACTGGATAACCCACGACATGACATGTTAGAAGCCTGGACTATCTCCGTGGATCGGACAGCGACAAGGAAACGGTGCCCTACACTGTAGCACTAGCAGGTCAACTACTGTGGCTATCCCCACAGATGGATCTGTGAATGGCCGCAGCACTGATAACCCCAAGTTTTGTTGAATGAATACCTCGTGAGATATTTTGTTTCAAAAAGGCGTTACTTTTCCTCTAGATGTGAACTGGAATTGGCTCGAGTAAGTTATTCCATTGAAAAGGACGCAGCCTTTAAGCGCTTGCAGACGGTGCATCGGTATCATCAGACAACCTTCTCAATCTCTCTGAAATGATTTCAGAAACATGCTGTCGAAATTTTGAAAGGCTTAAACAAACATGCAGCTTTCAAGGAACATTCTGTAACTTGATGCGATGTGGCGAGATTTAGAACATCGCAGAATTAGCTGACATGTCAGCCATAGCTCCAGTAGATATGCTGGAGTTTTTAATAATGAACTGCGTTACGTGGCGATATTGCTGGCTAGTTCTGGATGCTAACAGGAGGTGATGTGGAAGTTCAGCCTGGAGAAACGCCGACGTGATTGACAAAAGACAGCGCACTCTACTCATAGTAAGTCACATTGATTGTGTGTGTGTGTGTGTGTGTGTGTGTGTGTGTGTGTGTGTGTGTGTGTGCGCGCGCGCGCTTGTGTGTGGAACTTGCTACTACTATGCCTCAGTTGGTTGGTTTGGAATTCACCCGCCGTGGTGTTTTGTTTTGTAGCCAAGTCAGTTTGAGATGCTTGCTGCTCGCCGTCCAATACCTCATGTGCACACGCAGTTGGTGTGGCGGTGGTGGCATTTGGGCAAAATGATACACTGCAATCTTACTGTCTACTTTTATGTGTGTCTGTGAGGGAGCGACTGCTACCTCTCTGTCAAGGATGTGTGCGTAACGAGCGGAGTGGAGATGATGAGGCACGAAGTCGGAAGTATCAAAAATAATTAGGCCTTTTTATTTACCTTTTCACCAGACATTAGAAAATAAATGTGCACGTGGGCATCAAAACACATGGACAGGACACTTCTGGCAAACAAAATACGACAGTCTTCAAAATTACTTCTGCAGCATCAAAGTCTAACAGCACAACGCTCTGCTTACACCGATATGCAGCAGTTGTACGCGAAGCCACCTCCTACTGGTTACCAGGTGCTTCTCAATCAGGGTCACTCCCATCAACGATTTGACTACAGCTTAAAAACACCCATTTCCTAGGGCCAGCCAATTATTCACTAATTCAATTACTCACTCAACGCTGCATGACTAGACTAGCCTACGCGATTGGTCTCACAATTCCTTCCGACCATCGCCAAACAAAAACAGCCAGTTTAAACACAATACTCAAAACATAACCACATAGAACGCAGATTGCCCAAGTACACATTCATAATCGTCACAAATAATAAACATGACAAAATCCCCACACATTTCCCCTCCCAAAAGTCACTGATGGAATCCTGCCATTGACTGTGCGCGCCTCCAGTGGCGGACTTAGCAATTTGGGGGCCTAAGGCGAAGTTAGCTAGGGGGCCCATCGGCCCACCAGCCCACCGGCCCACCCAAGTGTGTACCCCCCCCCCCCTTGAAAAATAATAATAATAGCCTAATAGGCTTGCTTAGAGATGCTTAGCTCACAGCATCTTCTGTATCACAGATACACAATTCAAAAACTAAGCTCTCTACAACAGTCAGAAGACCAGAAGACCTCTTGAACATAATGTGCTTGGGCCAAGTTTTGCTTTAGACATTTAGACAGCATTCAATGTTGAGAGAGGCCTATTCAGCATTGCAATATTCACATGCACATCAATCAATTACACATGGGCATCAAAGCCTTCTCTCTCTCTCTCTCTCTCTCTCTCCTCTCTCTCTCTCTCTCTCTCTCTCTCTCTCTCTCTCTCTATCTCTCTCTCTCTCTCCTCTTTCTCTCTCTCCCTCTACCCAGACCATTGCAGTGGCAAACACAGATCAAAGTTCAACGACACTGTGAGAAGGTGAAGTTTCCCTCCCCCTTCTCACTGGCTAAGTTAGCCTATTTTTAAAACTCACGAACGGTGTATTTATGAACATTTGTGTTTACTGAACTGTCGGGACTTTGGCGAGCGAAAATACACGCGCACACACTCGTACACGCGCACACTCGCACACCTGCGCTCGCAATGAAACACTTTCTCCGAACATTGTCATGGCCATGGGCGGAGGCGCGCACAGTCAATGGCAGGATTCCATCAGTGACTTTTGGGAGGGGAAATGTGTGGGGATTTTGTCATGTTTATTATTTGTGACGATTATGAATGTGTACTTGGGCAATCTGCGTTCTATGTGGTTATGTTTTGAGTATTGTGTTTAAACTGGCTGTTTTTGTTTGGCGATGGTCGGAAGGAATTGTGAGACCAATCGCGTAGGCTAGTCTAGTCATGCAGCGTTAAGTGAGTAATTGAATTAGGGAATAATTGGCTGGCCCTAGGAAATGGGTGTTTTTAAGCTGTAGTCAAATCGTTGATGGGAGTGACCCTGATTGAGAAGCACCTGGTAACAGAGGAGGTGGCTTCGCGCACAACTGCTGCATATCGGTTTAAGCAGAGCGTTGTGCTGTTAGACTTTGATGCTGCAGAAGTAATTTTGAAGACTGTCGTATTTTGTTTGCCAGAAGTGTCCTGTCCATGTGTTTTGATGCCCACGTGCACATTTATTTTCTAATGTCTGGTGAAAAGGTAAATAAAAAGGCCTAATTATTTTTGATACTTCCGACTTCGTGCCTCATCATCTCCACTCCGCTCGTTACGCACACATCCTTGACAGAGAGGTAGCAGTCGCTCCCTCACAGACACACATTAGACAGTAAGATTGCAGTGTATCATTTTGCCCAAATGCCACCACCGCCACACCAACTTCGTGTGCACATGACGTATTGGACGGCGAGCAGCAAGCATCTCAAACTGAATTGGCTACAAAACAAAACACCACGGCGGGTGAATTCCAAACCAACCAACTGAGGCATAGTAGTAGCAAGTTCCACACACAAGCGCGCGCGCGCGCGCGCACACACACACACACACACACACACACACACACACACAATCAATGTGACTTACTATGAGTAGAGTGCGCTGTCTTTTGTCAATCACGTCGGCGTTTCTCCAGGCTGAACTTCCACATCACCTCCTGTTAGCATCCAGAACTAGCCAGCAATATCGCCACGTAACGCAGTTCATTATTAAAAACTCCAGCATATCTACTGGAGCTATGGCTGACATGTCAGCTAATTCTGCGATGTTCTAAATCTCGCCACATCGCATCAAGTTACAGAATGTTCCTTGAAAGCTGCATGTTTGTTTAAGCCTTTCAAAATTTCGACAGCATGTTTCTGAAATCATTTCAGAGAGATTGAGAAGGTTGTCTGATGATACCGATGCACCGTCTGCAAGCGCTTAAAGGCTGCGTCCTTTTCAATGGAATAACTTACTCGAGCCAATTCCAGTTCACATCTAGAGGAAAAGTAACGCCTTTTTGAAACAAAATATCTCACGAGGTATTCATTCAACAAAACTTGGGGTTATCAGTGCTGCGGCCATTCACAGATCCATCAGTGGGGATAGCCACAGTAGTTGACCTGCTAGTGCTACAGTGTAGGGCACCGTTTCCTTGTCGCTGTCCGATCCACGGAGATAGTCCAGGCTTCTAACATGTCATGTCGTGGGTTATCCAGTTACCGATGTTGGAGTTTTAAAACATTTACGCACAGTGTTATCCATATTCAGGAAAGCACAAAACTCGCATGTCTGTTCACCACCTAGAAATGTCAGTCACCTCGCTTGAGTCGCTTCCGTCTTCAGCGCGTTCGCGGAGGGACCTGCTGCGCATATATGGGCAGCAATGCGCACTCACAGTGCACAGTCACAGTCCGAATGCGCTGTAATTACGCATTGTGCGCATTTGAGCTGTGCAGATATGCACAGGCATGTTGTGTGGGAACGTAGCGAATGTTTTGGAACTCGTTTCGCGCACATGGCATGCATGGATGGAATATTCCATTTTAACACGAAAGAGAGGGGTGTGCACGGGATCTGTATTTGTTTGTAATGTATTGTGTTGCTCTTATTTCCAATGGAAACATACAAAATTCATTATTTATGAAAATTACCATTTATTTGTGAATTACTGTCCAAAGGGGCCCCAATTACTATGTGAAATTTTCCGCTCCCAGTCAGATGGGGCCCCTAAATTTGGGGGCCTAAGGTGGGGCCTAAGGCGGTTGCCTAGCAACGCCTCTATGCAAGAACCGCGCCTGCGCGCCTCCGCCCATGGCCATGACAATGTTCGGAGAAAGTGTTTCATTGCGAGCGCAGGTGTGCGAGTGTGCGCGTGTACGAGTGTGTGCGCGTGTATTTTCGCTCGCCAAAGTCCCGACAGTTCAGTAAACACAAATGTTCATAAATACACCGTTCGTGAGTTTTAAAAATAGGCTAACTTAGCCAGTGAGAAGGGGGAGGGAAACTTCACCTTCTCACAGTGTCGTTGAACTTTGATCTGTGTTTGCCACTGCAATGGTCTGGGTAGAGAGAGAGAGAGAGAGAGAGAGAGAGAGATAGAGAGAGAGAGAGAGAGAGAGAGAGAGAGAGAGAGAGAGAGAGAGAGAGAGAGAGAGAGAAGGCTTTGATGCCCATGTGTAATTGATTGATGTGCATGTGAAGATTGCAATGCTGAATAGGCCTCTCTCAACATTGAATGCTGTCTAAATGTCTAAAGCAAAACTTGGCCCAAGCACATTATGTTCAAGAGGTCTTCTGGTCTTCTGACTGTTGTAGAGAGCTTAGTTTTTGAATTGTGTATCTGTGATACAGAAGATGCTGTGAGCTAAGCATCTCTAAGCAAGCCTATTAGGCTATTATTATTATTTTTCAAGGGGGGGGGGGGTACACACTTGGGTGGGCCGGTGGGCTGGTGGGCCGATGGGCCCCCTAGCTAACTTCGCCTTAGGCCCCCAAATTGCTAAGTCCGCCACTGACGACATCTCACCTGGCCCGTGGACTACTAGGGCCACATGCAGCCCAGGTGCAGTCTCCAACGGCAGCAGTATACATTTCAGTTTTGATACGGCAGTACAACACGTGATTTACTTGCAAATCTCTTGCTTGTCTTGTGCATTCACGTTAAAAGTGGTTAAGTTTTAGGTTGGAGGAACATGTTTAAAAAGTGTTTGCAGACTACTGGTTTGAAGTGTCATTTCCTTGTTATTGATGGCTGAAAATATTCGGCCCGACTTAAGTTCTTGGTTTCAAAATGTGGCCCAGATGAAATTCTAATTGCATAGCACTGCTGTACACCTTCATCCTTGGCAGAAGAGTTGTTGAGCAAAGCAACAAACCTGACATCGCTCCACGGTTCTGCAACCTATAATTGTATAATTCGTATAATGTGGATGAAAGTGTTGGTTAATTGTAATGCAATAACAGTGTAATATCTTGGGTAAATGACACCCATCTAAAATGACTATGTGACAACCATATACTGGACAGCTGTGATTATAATTGTAATAGGGCTATTCAGATGTGGCACAGCTGTCCCCTTTGATGGCCTGGGCTGTTTAGGGCTCTGTGGGGGGCCAAGCAAAGGATGCTTTACAACCCACTCCGTCAAGGGCATAACCAGGTTTGGTCTCAGCCAGGGCCGGATTAAGATGACCTGGGGCCCTTAGGCTACAGATTGCTGTGGGCCCCCCGCAAGGCAAATTCACATAGACAGTGTCCTAATTACGAGTTAGGAATGAAGTATAACATGTCTACCAACTGTCAACTGACAGATGATTTTTTCATTATTGCATCTTGTCACAATTGTGCAATTTTTCACTTTCGGCCAATCAGGGGCCCCCTGGCAGGTGGTGGCTGCAGCCATATCTAGCCTGTGCATTAATCTGGTCCTGGTCTCAGCTGTGGTTGGGACTTCATGCTACATGCAGCCTACATGCTGTGGAAACTAGAGATGTACAGGATCCAAGATCCGGCAGGATAATAGGGTTTTTCAGACTATCCGGATCCGGCAGGATCTTAAGCAGTGGATCCGGTATCCGGCAGTTACCTAAAAATCAGGATCTGGGGCATCTCTACTTTTTACGTAGCCTAGGCTTTTCAGTCAGTCTTTCACAACCCCAATCGCTGCATGGAGTGAAAGCTCTTTGGAAGCGGCCGTTGAAGGCAGTGTGGCAGTAAGCCAATGAGTCAAAAAAATAGTTTGCGCCAACGTCATAAAAAGGGCCCACGTGTGCGAGTTGGCTATGTGTTTCAACCCTTTCGTAGGGTCCGGTATCCGGTTCCGGATCCGGCAGGATCTTAAGCAGTGGATCCGGTATCCGGCAGGATCCTAAAAATCAGGATCCGGTGCATCTCTAGTGGAAACCGAGCATGGCTACTAACTAAAATGATACTCTTGAGTTTGTAAGATGTGAATAAGATGGCAAATTTCAGAAGGGTCTCCTCTGTCCTCCCAGAATATTGGTTGTGACATGTCCCTCTGGTCCATTATGCAAGAACCATGTCCTTGAACTCAGCTTTGCATACTTGATATGCACCGCACACAGTTATGGGAGTTATGAAGTGCCTTGGGGAAAAATATACAGGACACCAGCTGATCAGTCTCACGGTTACAGGATCCATATGACGCCATATGTCGTGCAAAATTTTGCCATGCCCTTGAACATTCATTCCGTTTTCTGCTATTTGACATTTCTACACTTTTTTGTTAAACTGTAACCGAACTTGCATTGGGTGAGGCATGATCTGAATTCCTTTGTGTGTACTGTGTGCACTGTGGTGTGCTGGGTATCACAATTTAAAAAAAATTAGACTTGCATTTTAACTAGTAGGAGCTCTGAATGTAGGCCTACTCAAATTAATAACGTTGCCCGCAGAAATGCTGAAGTTCAGGGATGAATGTTCCGGGTCATGTTAACTCTAATTACATTTTTACTGACAGGCCGCCTTTGGTTATTTAGCATCACTTGCTGTCAACACACAACCACCCCAAGTCATCATCTGCCTAAGTAGCACATGCAGAGAGGACGACAGGGGGGCAAAGGGATCAGTTGTCCCGGGCCCAGGGGAAAGGGGGGGACCCAGAATTGAGTCCTGATTACATTGTATGTGTTGGGTGACAGGCCCTTTCAGAGGTCTTTGCTCGGGCTTCTGGTCCTGGCTAAAACTATCAGTGACCCTGAGCAGCACATGCATTTGTGAACGATAAGGTTGGATTACAATTTCAGTCATTATCTGTGACATGTGAAGCGCCGCATAACACGGTTATGTAAAGAGGAAACTGGATTTGGCGGTTGTGGTTGACTCCGGGCTGCTCAGAGATTGGTTTTCATTTTTATGAGAGACATGCATCATCTCTGCACAAGATATGTGTGTGGAGAGAGGAAAGTAGGGACCGGGGAAAGAATACATGACACTACAGTAGTGTGTGTGTGTGTGTGTGTGTGTGTGTGTGTGTGTGTGTGTGTGTGTGTGTGTGTGTGTGTGTGTGTGTGTGTGTGTGTGTGTGTTGAGTGTCAAGAACAGACACCTGCTGTGAGCTCCCTGATCATGCACAGGTGCCTGGGCGTTGGGATTGGGTGACTGCCATCTTCTCATGTTGATCATGCATGCATCCCATTTGTGTTTATAACATCCATCAATAATTTAGTTATTGCCATCCTCAAGCTGGGGTGCACTATGCTAGTAGAAGAATGATTTCAATGATCAACATTGTATTTTTTAACCTTTTTGACAGAATTCAAGTGCCATGCAGCTCCCCTGAATAGGCCTAAACCACATTTGGTATTGAAAGGGTTGAGGAAAGTAATGTTTCGGAGAGCACAGGAAAACACTTGATATGCAGGTCCTTTTAAAAAGTAAAAGTGAGAAAACATGTACTATCATTTAGTTATCGTACAGCTCTGTAATGTCGTATCATTTAATGCATTCCTCAAGAGCATTCCTGCTCTGAATAAAAAATACTGAAAAGCAATGACTACCTATGGCCACAAGAGGGCATCATTTCCCCGATAGAAATACAAGTAGTCAGTATAATACTTGCTAATAGCTGACCTTTGTAAGTAATAACCACACAATGGTAACAATGACACCTTATCGGAAAAAAAATACAGTGGGCGCAATAGCATGGTAATAATCCAGTTGTATCTTGTCAAATATTTGTAGGAAATAGTTGAGTTTAGTTTAACTGCACATTGGAGTCTGGTCAAACACAATTTCAATTTTCTTGTTGCTTGTTACATAGATGTTTGACAATTTAATACACTTTGACTTCGAGTTGACTGCAGCCGGTTATGTTATACTGCCAATGCTACATATGAGATACAATGGGCACAAATGAATAAGTATTAATAATGATGTTATTGTGTTTTCCTTTATGGTAACACTTTAGAATAATGGATGCAAAAAAGCATTATAAAGACTTAATAAATAATTAACTATTGATGAACAAAACATTAACAAACGTTTGTAAATGACTAGGAAATGTAAACAAATACTTGTAAATGACTAGGAAATGCTATGTTAATATTTTATATTTATCAAACATTTACAAGTTGCTTGTAAATGAATAAAATACTCTGTTATAAGGTGTGTAAAATCTTGCAGATATCATTTGAAGATATTTTTATAAAGCATTAATAAAGCTTAGTTAATAATAAAACATTTGTTTTGTTTTATTCATCATTAGTTAATTATTTTACTAAGGAATATTATTATAAATTGTTACCCACTTTATTTGTAGGCCTATATTTATGTGGTGCTGATGAAATGCTTAGTTTTTGTACAACTCGAAGTTGACTGCTGCAAAGCCTTCTGCAGTACTACATTAGCCTGGTGAACCAGCGCCACCCGCTGGACGACAAAATGTTTTGTCTACGGGTGGGTCTGGCCTCGCATAATGATTCAATGAAGCCAGAATGCCATGAATCTGGCAAACCAATTACAACGCAAAGATGTGTTTTGAATCAAAGCAGGCAGGGTTTTGAGGGAAGGTTGTTCTCATCAACAATCTTCGGATGTATTATGCATCGAGGCCAGACTAAATTAGACATCCACATTTAGTCTGGTTTATCAGGCTAGTACTACATCAAAGATTTCAACATGGTAGGCCAAGTTAAATAGCAGCACCAATGCAACAAAGCGGCATCAACTCTGGTTTCCTAAATGGGCGTGACTTTCCCATTGAACTCCAGTCATTCTCCTTGTCTAACTTTTGTCCTAAAAGGGGAATGGCTGCCAGAGGATTGCAGTTTAGCACTGCACATCATATGGATGGATCCCCGAAGAAATTCTGCATAAATTGCCTCTACTTTATCAATCATTTCTGGTTATATTGCCACTGCTACACACTATAAGATACAATTAACACAAGTTGATTTTTATGATCAATATTATCGATATTATAAGTATCAATATTATATGTAGGCCTGTGTTTATAATGGTGCTGATGAGAGAGACGCTCAACTTTTGCAAAACTAGAAACTGAGGCGAAGGCCTCTGCAGCTGGTGATGTTCTATTGCCACGGCTACATATGTTCTATTGCCACCGCTACAGCCACTTCAGAGCCATTACCCTCCCTCTTCATTAGCACTTTTACAAGAGACCACAAGAGCTGCTTTTACCCACGACAGCTGGACCCAGAACAGCTCTAAATGACAACCCCCTCAACTTCTCCCCCTTATTAAACTGCGGTAGTAGCCTATTTGCGTGTATGTGTGTCGCGTGTGTGTGTGTGTGTGTGTGTGTGTGTGTGTGTGTGTGTGTGTGTGTGTGTGTGTGTGTGTGTGTGTGTGTGTGTGTGTCTGTGCACATATTGTATGTATATTGTGTTTTATTGGTGTTGCTGTGTGTGTGTGTGTGTGTATGTGTGTGTGTGTGTGTGTGTGTGTGTGTGTGTGTGTGTGCGCGTTTGAGTGAGTGAGTGAGAGAGAGAGAGAGAGAGAGAGAGAGAGAGAGAGAGAGAGAGAGAGAGAGAGAGAGAGAGAGAGAGAGGGAGGGATGTGACCAGGTGTCAACAAGTACTGCTTTTACCCACGCCAGATGGCCCCAGAACAGCTTTAAATGGCGACCCTCTCAACTTCCATTCTTTATCAAACTGGGATTTGTGTGTGTGTGTGTGTGCGAGCGTTCGTGTGTGTGTGTGTGTGTGTGTGTTTGTGTGTGTGTGTGTGTGTGTGTGTGTGTGTGTGTGTGTGTGTGTGTTCGTGTGTTCGTTTGCATGCGTGTGTGTGTGCGTGTGTGCGCACGTTCGTGTGCATGTGTGTATGTGTGTGTGCGCTCGTGCGTGTGTGTGTGTGTGTGTGTGTGTGTGTGTGTGTGTGTGTGTGTGTGTGTGTCTGTGTGTGTGCGAGCGTGCATGTGTGTATGTGTGTGTGATGTGACCAGGCATGAATAATGACTGTTTTTCCAAATGCCAGCTGGCCCTGAAATGGCTTTAAATGACGACCCTCTGCCACTTGAGTGGGTCTTGCCTGTCTCGTCTGATGTGTAGTTGGCCTGTAGCGCAAGTCAGGAGAAAAAAAAACACCCTCCAGACCTTCCTGCCATCTCTGCCTTCCCTGCCAAGTTGGCTGCCAATTCTTCTCAGCTGCCCTATGTGTCATGATTGCCACCCAGGGTGTCAGACACACCCCCTTTTTGCCATGGCCAGAGGAGGAGGATAGCCTACTCTCACTTTTGAACTGTTGGCATGTGGGTCCGCGCACATGTTTGATTTTCTGTGCATCTTGTCTCCAAGTCTTCATTGTCTAAAGTCTATCAAATACAAACAACTCAGCATACTGTAGCTGAGAAGAAGGAATTTACAAGATCTGTGTATTGTTGACTTTTTTGGTGCTTGTCTCATACAGAATTGACTGTAAGATTCTGCTGACAGTATTTAAAGCATTAAATGGACTTGCCCCCAGTTACATCTCTGACATGCTCTCTTTTTATGCCCCTGCTCGAACTCTCAGGTCCACTGATGCCAAGCTGCTAAGGATCCCCCCCGCAAAGGAAGATTGACGGCGCTGCGTTCGTGTGCTATGCGCCCAAGAGATGAAATGCCCGTTCCTCCCCATCGAGATCCGATCAGCCAGCTCCGTCGACTCCTTCAAGAAGCAGCTGAAGACCCACCTTTTCACCCTTGCCAACTCCTAGCTGTCAAGGCGTCCCAGCGTCCCAGCTGCCGCAGCGTCCTTACTGTTCACAACCAGCCCTGGCAGGGGGCTCCCCTAGGTGGCCGATGGTCTCTGCCTCAGGTTTCTTCCTGGCTATACAGGGGCGGTTCCAGACATTTATTCTTGGGGTGGCAAAGGGGTGGCGAAGTGTATTTCAGGGGGGCATGCTCCTACACTAAGGGAAAAATATAAACACTATATAATCGACACACACACTTATGTGATACAGTGAATCCCTTAAAGTGAAACCCTGCAACCTAAAGTTCTATGTCTGAAATGATGTCAAGCATTAAGGCTATTAGTCACATTCAGGGCTCTTAATTGGGGTGGCAAATCATGTTTCTGGGGGGGCAAATGCCACCCCCTGCCACCCCTTAGAACCGCCCCTGTGGCTATAAGGGTTTTTTCTCAAACCTCATTGAGCTTTCCCCCCCTGCAAACTATGAATCAAGTGAAAAGGGAGTTTTTCCTCACCCCTGATGCCACCAGGGGCCACATCTGAGTGCCCAAATTCAGTGTGACTATCTATGACTTATGCTGGTCCCAGCCACTATGGACCTTACGCCTCTAAGAATCCTGGTCCCAACCTATGTGGACCTTATGACTCTACAATCTCTATCTATCTCTTCTTCCTCTGCCTTCCTGCTGTTTCTGCCTCTCTTCTCTACCTCTTCTTTTAATTCCATCTCTAACAATGATGTTTTTCCCATTTTTTAAGCACTTTGAGTTACATGCCTTGTATGATACAGTGCTATACAAATACAATTATTATTGTTATTATTATTGTATTTCTGACAGCAAATTTAAAGATGTCCTGTGATGGGCATAGCCAGCATCTTACTGCAGATGGGGTCACAGGCAGCCCTATTGATTATTTGCTGAAAATACTCAACTATCATAACAACACTGCTATGACATTACACAGATTCAGACATAGCAATTAAAATTTTGATGACAGTGGGGTTATATCATAGGCTCTGCGCTAAGGGGTTAACATAACTTTTAAAATCTATGGGTATGGCATGGAATGCACTGAATTATAAAATAGAGGCGTTAAAAGGAATATTCAATATTCCTGAGAAAACATTGCCAAGAATAAAAGCACAGCGAAAGAACAGCGCAAAGACACTAAATGAGTCTTGGGTGGCAGCACAGTACAGTAATATTGGGATAGTTGGCATAGCACATTGAGGTCACCATGTCTAAAGTGTGTCACTATACAATTATCTAAAGTCTCAGGAGAATGACTCCCAGAATGGATGTGTTAATGGTTATTATATATACCCCATAAGAACTTTGAAAAATGGAGCAAGTAACCCCCACCAGCAATGCAAAATAAATAATGTCAGACACAGACAGATCTTTAAAAAAAAATGTACTGGAACACTTCCTCTCAACTTTTAAATTGCATTTTCTTATTTAATAGCCTTTCTCTATATGGCAGTTATGTTCGGCTTTAAAGATTAACATGTGACAAATGGCTCCTTGAATGGTAATTCAAATAGCTTTGGCATTTTCAAAGGATGCCATTTCAGAAAGGAGTTCATGCAGAGTTAAATGCAAGTGGAGGCTCAGTCTTAACCACTCACGTTGTGTTCACCAAATGCTGCCTTTCAGTTTATTCTTTTTCTTTCCTCTTCTCATCTATTATTTTTGGAGGGTCACTGGTTTGGAGAGATGTAGCAGCGTGTTTCACTCCATTAATTAAAACCTCACATGTGCAGATTGACTTGCATAATCAAAGTCAAAGTCAAAGTGGACTTAATTGTCATATTATGTGCTCAAAAGTGGGTGCTCTTTACTTCTCCCCTTCTCAAACATGTGTGTATGTCACCCTTTCAGTACTTAATTATTGTTAGCACACAAACTTCTGATTATCTATTTGAGTTGGTGCCACTTGGTAAACGTTAAACTGCCACTGTTGGCACAACGGCTCCAGCCTCACCTGGTCTACATTAGACTATTGGCCTGAATGGCCCCAGTAGACAGGCTTAGAAACAATTAGGGCACTTGCATGGGCTGTCAGACATTGTAGCGTACACCTGGTAGTATGGTTTTCACATACAGGTAGGCCTGGCTCGGTAGAATCTAGTGGATTGAGCTCTGAGTGGTCTGATAGTGTGGGCTGTCCATAACTTGTAATGACTAAAACTGAAGCTATGGGGCCAAATCAACATTCATTCATTCATTCATTCATTCATTCATTCATTCATTCATTCATTCATTCATTCATTCATTCATTCATTCATTCTCTCAGCCTGGTGTGAAAGTATGAGTGGAGTGTGTGGGTAGGCTGTAGTCTGGTCTGCAATTCAACATGGAAAAGGGAAATCAACATTATTTAGCCAGTTAGCCGTTTTGTCTTGAATTATTAACACAAATAATATTATTATTTAACAGAGAATGTTCACTGATTCATTATGTAGTGCACTGTGTGTCAATGCAAATGAAAATGCAGTTTAAATACTTTTAAATAGAGAGTATAGTCAAAACATAACCATAACCATGTCATACACTGCAACACGATTCAGTGCTGTCCTGTGTGCTAAATTGTCTGACAGTTGGCAGTTATGCTGTTGTTGTGTATAAACGCTGCCAGAGTTCTATCCCTCACAGATGTTTCTATTTACAGCCCACCACCTGATGGAATGAAGGTTGACATTTAAAATGGCTCTTTCAAAACACAACCAGCCATTGCTCTGTCTGTCAATGTCTGAACGGTTTTGCGAAACATCACTTTAGAGTCACTGCATTGCTTACGCTTCAATAAAGTCCTAGGGAGGGGATATTTCAGAAAGAAGCAACTGGGAAATTGTCAGAAGGCCCTCAATGCAATGCAAAGTATGTACAAAGCTTCATTTCAGATATTTATTTTTTATTACAAAAAAATAAAGAAATTTTGATTGAACCATGTTGTTTGCTAGTATGGTATCTACAGTGCACATATTTCCTTCCCTCATTTCAAAGTGTTATATTGAATTATTCATCTTATTTTTAACTGTTTATCACAGTGAGTATGGAGACAGTAGGCCTATGTATTTGTAAAAATGCTCTTTGCACTTTAGCTGCGCCAGGAGTGTGGTGTCACTTCTGCCATGGTCCTGCAGTGGTTGTATGAGGTGTTGTGGTCCACCACTGCAGTTATACCCCTTGTGTGTATATGAAGAGTTCAGATGCAAAACCCTCTAACTCCATTTCTGAAGACCTGCACTTCTATATTTTTAGAGAACCCTGTTGTTGGTTTGGTTTACATTCATGTACTTGATAATACATATAAATAGTTATATTACATAAATAAAATAAAAAATAAGCAATTTTGACAGCTTTGTATTAAATAAAAATGAATTAAGATTATTTTCTGAAAAGGCACTTAGGGGGTTTTGCATCTGAACTCTTCATATGTTGTATGTGTATTAGTCAAATGTCAAAAATGTATTTATTCTTTGTGTAGCCTACATGTGTTTTTTAGACCCCATGTTTATGTGTGTTGTGTCTTGTGGTTCTGATGTAAGGACAGCCATCTTCTCTTTTAAACTGCAAACCCAGTTTACCTTCGGGTACCAATAAAGTTGAACTGAACTGAACTGAACTGACAGATCGGCCTGTCAGTTTGAGCGTAACCATTTTCAGAGGTTGACATGTTCTCTTACCTTGTCTGAGTACAATGAGTGGTATGTAAACTAACAAGGGTCCTTCATTGTATTACAACAAGCACCCTTAATCAGAATAGTCGTCATCTCAAATGCCATGATTCATTTGCCACATTTCATTTACATGTAGGCTATGCTCACACGAGGTCAATACTCAAGGAAAAGTTGTTTCATTAAACAAATAGGGCAAGTCTATACAGAAGGTGTGCCACAGACATGAAGATATAAATTCATGCATATGCAACACATATGCCTCAATAATTAATTACAAATATTGAAATGCTTTTTTGAATGTGTGTATGTGAAAATGTGTGTAATTCTGGCTATTTATCAACTTTTAACAGACAATAAAAAAACTTGCAGAGCATTCTACACACAGTAATACAATACAATGGCTTTATTTGCCACATGCATAGACAAACTGTGGAGGAACAGCATGTATTGCTATCCTTGCAGTAGCACATCATGACCACGGGGAGGCAGCAGGGGCCCAGATACATTTCACTCCACAACAAAGAGAAGAGTTTCCTGTGTTTTATTTTAAGAAATCTAAAAAAAGAATATAAATAATCATATTATTATTAATCCAACCACTTAATAATCTTTGGTTAGGGATACCGGTGAGGTCAATATTGGGTGTGTGGCTGCAAAATGATGGTGATATAATTTCATCACATTGTTCATGTGATTTTTAAAAGGGATGTCACTTGTGCTCAAAGCCTTTTTGGTGCTCAAAATCCACCAAAGGCCAATGCAATCCAGCTGGTCCACTTAAAAAAAAATAGGGCAGAGTTGACAGGTGCAAGGTTTGACTCTGAAGAAGAAACACAGAGTTTAAATATCACTCATTATGTTTACACCACCACAACAAAACCAAAGAAAGTTTTTGAATGTTCATGTGGCCTTGACCTCATAGGCATGATGGATGTTGACAACCATGAGGGCAATACAGTTTATGCCTGCAAGTACAATATTTAAAGGAATCTGACACAACATGCAGGCTATCTGAACAATAAAAGGCTATTCACAGGCACTGTACCGCTTAATAATTTAAGGCAGGGAGACAAGACAGAACAAAGTTTCCGGGTTAAGGGAAGTTTTCCAAATTTAGACTTGACGGAATGCGTTATTACATTTTTGCTTATGATTTTGTTCTTGTAGAGATAGATGCACCTGTCAGGTGAAATGTGAATGTGTATGCCATGTCGTTGTGTGCAATGTGTGTGCATACATGTTTAAAATGTGTTAATCTGTCTCTCACTCACTCACTCGCACGCACGCACGCACGCACGCACGCACGCACACACACACACACACACAGAAATAATAAATCCAATCATTATAAGATTAAAAACATTTTATTCCATCTTGTTGAATTAATATAGTAGATTACTAAAACAAATTGAAATGTGTTCATATGGCAGCTACAGTGTCCTAAAATAAAATAAGTGTGTGTGTGTGTGTGTGTGTGTGTGTGTGTGTGTGTGTGTGTGTGTGTGTGTGTGTGTGTGTGTGTGTGTGTGTGTGTGTGTGTGTGTGTGTGTGTGTGTGTGTGTGAAAGAGAGAGAGAGACTAGAGGCCTACTTGACACTAAGGCCTACTTCACACTCTGTAGATTCTGCACATACTGTACTGTATTTGAAAGACAGGGTGGGTGCTGAACGTTTAGTTACATTTCCAAAAGAGTAATAATAAAATAAATTAAAAACGTTGGACAGCGCCCGGGGTTTGAACTCGCGTCCGGTGAACCGGCCATGAGATGTTAGTCCGCTTGGATTGGAGAAGTAACCCCTGAGCTAGCCAGCGCAATGCTGTAGCGGCAAACAGGATAAACTTGTCCTTGTAAAGGCCTACGTCACAGGCCAAAGTCCAAGTGTGAAGAAAAACAGGGCGGAGACAGACAGGCTAAGACAGACATGCTACTTGATACTCAGCGGTGTAATGGCATGGCGTGTTTTAAGCCATTATTCCACTTTTACTTGATGTATTATTTTTTTCTAACCCACCTTTCTAATGTTTTGTATGACTTTCAAATTCAATGGTGAATTAAAAATGTGAGAGAGAGAGAGAGAGAGAGAGAGAGAGAGAGAGAGAGAGAGAGAGAGAGAGAGAGAGAGAGAGAGAGAGAGAGAGAGAGAGAGAGAGAGAGAGAGAAGCAAAGATAGGGAGAGAAACATAGTAATTTGTTATATTTTAACCCTTGTGAGGTGTTCATGTTTTGTTACATACAAGGTGTTCGGGTCATTTTGACCCGGGCATATAGAAAAAATAACAAAAAATGGAAAAAATCATAGCTCACGTTCATGTTCCCTTCATCCTGCTTGAGAATTTCTGTGTGTTCAGTGTGTTTTTGAGAGAGAGATATACAGAGAGAGACAGATCAGGAGACGGTGAAGAAAGTGAGTAAACTCAATCCAAGCTCTCGGATTGAGCCACTAGTGCTCTTCTCGTGTAAGGTTGCAACATTGATGCACAACTGGAGGACCGAACAATATCTGCACTCCTTTCCCCACATATTTCACCATCTGCCTTGTCTACTCAACATGTGTATTGTATCAAAGAAAATTTTGATGTATAAGCCCCCCCCAAAATGATACAGGTCAAAAAGACTCTTTAACATCTTATTTAATTTACTTAATCCTCTTTGTCCCTGATGGGACATAAGGCTTCGACGATCTGCCTCCATCTGGACCTGTCTTGAGCAGCATGCTGTGCCTCTCCCTGGGTTCGATTCATCTCCTTCAGCTCTGCCGTCGCCGTATGCCGCCACGTGTTCTTGGGCCGCCTTACTTCCTTTTCCCAGGAGTCCATCGTAGTGTGGGAACACCTGTGTAATAAAAATGTGTAGTGGGGGTTAGCAAGTGGGGTGATTTTTTTTTCCAGATTAATGTTCCTCACTGAAAATGAGCCAAGGCCCTCAGTGGGAAAGAATAATAACAGGTACTATTTTTCTCAAAAAACAAAAAAAACTGAAAACAGGTCAAAAAGACCCAAACACCTTACTAGGCTTAAAAAAAACATAATTGTGCTTTCACAAAATACACTGTGCACAGAAGTCTGTGTGTGAGTATACAGGACGTAGAGGGCTATGTGTATATCATTGTCCTCATCTTTATCTTTATTATCTAGCACATGTACTGTATTTTGTAGTATGTGATCTGTTTTGCTGTCTGCCTCTCTTGTCTCCCTTTTTCCATCTCCCATGTTACCTTTAGTAGTGCTAGCTTTTGCTTTCAGTACACTGTCATCTGTACGGACATTAGGACTCAATGGATACACATATTCTAATTCAGGGATGGGCACCTGGAGGCCTGGGGGCCACACGCGGCTGACCTCCTCACTCGGGGCGGCCCATAGATGAACATCGCTGTCGGGGCTGACACACCCAATGACCCAGAGGAAGACTACTGATGATGAATACCCGTTAATTCAAAGAATAATAACACCTCATTCAGTTTTTTTCTGGAATCTGAATCAATAATTCTTCGTGTATAAATATAGAGAAACTGGTATTTTTCATTTTGAAGCTTCTCTCATACCCAATTAGTTGACGTACGTGGCCATGTAGCCCTCTGATGGAAGTGATGAAAAACGTTGGCCCTCCTTATAATGAAAGTTGCCCATCCGTGTTGTAATTGAATCCATTTGTGGCATATACTCCATCAAACAAAAGCATTTCAGGTGTGCAAGCCTCTAGAACTTGAAACCGCTTTTGTCTGATTCTAATGCACAATCTTTTCACCCTTACTCAAACGACACAGACTCTGCCACGGAGCCTCCTAAGATGCTCAATGGCCTAGGCCCGAAATATATTGCAGATATGCTAGAGCAGTGGGAGCCACACTTTACCATGACAAGGCCCCCCATATACTGGTAGATAGATTACAGCCAAGGCCCTCTTACATGGACACCACTTTTCCTGTGCGCCCCCTTTGACAACTATAGTCTAGGTCTGTGGGGCAATACCCTATTAATACAATATTACTTATGTTCAGAGATGCAAAATATTATGATTATAATGTTCACAACTAATGGGAATATTGTTTAGCTTATTGTTTAGCCCTGGACCTCAGAAGGCAAAAGGAAGAAAGGGAGGCCAAAAATGACATGGCGACGGACCATCGAGAAGGAGCTCCAGCAGCACCATCAGAGCTGGGGGACCATCGAGAAGTTGGCTACCGACAGATCGAAGTGGAGAGACTTTGTTGCTGCCCTATGCGCTGAATGGCGTGATGGGGTTAAGTAAATATTGTTTAGCTTATTTATTTTGGTTTACGTTATTCAGTTTATTCCATCATTTATATTATTTTGCTATATTTTCCCAGCCAACCATGCCGCTGCGCCCGTAGCACCCCTCCGCAGCCCCCCAGGGGCACCCACTTTGAAAACCAGAGCATTGCTAGAGCATTATCATCCTTAAAAGATGTCTTAAGTATTCAGATTCTCCTTGTCTGGGTGTGCCTGTAAAATCCAGACAGCGTGAAATGCCATTTAGCCATTATGCTGCTGGAACCGGCTTTAAGCTGAAATTAGAACTTCATCAACCATGGCATGCAGAAAACACCTTAATTTTCATCTGCTTCTGATTAATTCATGGAGTTATTTACTCTTGTCCCTTTACATAATACTAGCCACAATAATTCTCTCTCTCACTCTAACACTAACCTGTCAGTGAGCAAATGTTTTTGCACTTTTACTTTTACCATTAACAACAAAACTACCCTAGCAAAAGGGGTCAAAACATGTGGGGTCCAGGATTTGCGCCCAACATGGAGTGAGGGTGCCAGAATGTGGATGTGCTCCATTAGAAGTGGCCTCACGAAGCTAGATTGGTGTAGTACACACTCGCGCGCACACACACACACACACACACACACACACACACACACACACACACACACACACACACACACACACACACACACACACACACACACACACACACACACACACACACACACACTTATCTTATTTTAGGACACTGTAAATGCCATATGAGCACATTTCAAATTGTTTTAGTAATTTACTGTATTAATTCAACAAGATGGAATAAAATGTTTTTTTAATCTAACAATGGTTGGATTTATTATTCCTCCCCCCCCCCCCCCCCACCCCTCTCTCTCTCTCTCTCTCTCTCTCTCTTTCGAGCACATTGAATAACAACTGTGCATGATAATGGATTATACAAATACTTTTGATATTGCTATTGCTAACTCTGTTTACTATGCCCAGATGACCTGCTGACCTTGTGCCCTCACTTGGTACATGGCATTTTGTACGATTGTAAGCATTAAGGTATTCACAAGGTAAGAGTAGAGCTGTGTGTATGACCAGAGACAATAGAGGGAGGGCCATCTTTATCTTATCCAGGTGTCTGAATGTATCCTTGACATACCTCTCTCTCTTCCCTCCCATTGCCACCTTTAGTGCCAGTTTGCTGTCTCTACACTGTTGAGTTGACTTTTTTGAGAGTGTGACAGGAAATGAGTGGGAGAGAGAGCTGGGAGAGGCTCTGGAAATCATCTCGGGCCTGTATCAAACCACATCATAACAGTGCGGTGCCTTCTTGAGCCAAAGCCAATCCCTTGTTTTCTTTTCCTTTTTTTCCTTTTTCTTTTTTTTGTACCTAATTTGGAACTCGGCATGTTATAAGGTTATGTCAATCATTAATGTATTCAAAAGATGAACAAATTACTCAGGACAAAGGGAATTTGTGTATATATATAGAGATATATATATATATATATAGAGAGAGAGAGAGAGAGAGAGAGAGAGAGAGAGCGCGCGCGAGAGAGAGAATAACAGACAGAAAGAGAGAAAGAGAGAGAGAGAGAGAGAGAGAGAGAGATA
>NC_085879.1:12668508-12851008 GCF_034702125.1 Engraulis encrasicolus
GTGTTCCTCCACTGAGTAGTAACGTGACGGTTCACATCATCATTATGGACCAAAACGACAACACTCCTGTGATAGTGTCTCCGTGGCGTGCGCACGGTTCAGTAGTGGAGGAGAAGATTCCCAGGTCCACTGATAAGGGCGCACTGGTGGCCAAAGTGATCGCCATCGACACAGACTCCGTGCACAACTCCAGAATTACATACCAGTTTCTACAAAATACTGACGCTACTTTATTCAGCCTGGATCAGTACAATGGAGAGATCCGAACCATGAGGATGTTCAGCTACAGAGACGCGCGTCACCAGCGCTTAGTGGTGATCGCCAAGGACAATGGAGAGCCTGCGCTCTCTGCCACTGTGACCATCAAACTCTCCACGGTGGAGACCGCCATGAAGTCCTACTCTGACATGACTGAAGTCCCAATAGAGTACGACATCTTTTCGGACTTGAATCTCTATCTGGTGATTGGACTGGGCTCAGTGTCGTTCCTGCTACTCATCACCATTCTGGTCACCATCGTGCTGAAGTGTCAGAAACCGAAGCCCAGTAAATCACTTCCTCCAAGCAGGAACAGCGTGGCCAGTAGCGTGGACAGGAACTCAGGCTTTGCAGACTCCACTCTGGTCTCCAATGACGCCTACTGGTACAGTATGTTCCTGGCGGAGACCCGTAAAGGGAAGCTGGTTGTGCGCCAACCGGCGCCAAAGGGGCAGAGATACATCGTCTCCAGCCTGCCAAGAAGTATAGGTCTGACTGAGACCAGCGGTTCAGCAACTTCAACGCTACAGGTACGACATTACGCACCACACCAACATTAGCACATATATACGTTTCCTTTTTTCCACACTGTACACACTGTAGCCTATGTTATACTGTAGAAAAGTGCTCTCTGTGCATTTGATGGTGTGTTTTTATGGCTCTGCCACTGTTCTGATATACATGTACACAATAACTGATGCAAAAAAGTAGGGGGTAGACGACATGCAATGACAATATTAACAGAAATAGCTGACTGGAAACAGATGAAAGTTTGTGGATAGAAATTTCAGCAGCCAGTAGGCGAGTTCACACATTATGATGGCGAGCGCTGTCCACACCCGTGGTGCTGAAATGTCAGATTTGTGCCCTGCAGACATACTAGGGTCACACTTTTAAGTGTACGAAACAGTGATCATGAGTTGTACGAGCACCATCTGTTATGGAACTTGAAGTACTTTTTTGTTTGCTAATTCCGCATTCCACTTGTATTTTCTCGAAACGTGGTTATCATGACAGTTAAAAGCTCGAAGACCATGCTTTGCATCTTTGCACTGTCGTCCTTATAGCGCAGAGAGTCGCTGTTCTCTAGTAAAAGGCTGTGGGATTTCTTTTACGCCACGACACTCAGTCAGAGAGCTCCCATTGTCGTTGTGCGCGGTGAACGTCGTTGTCTCATAACAGTCTTGAATATGGATACATAATCGTTTTTTTGGATCACGACTCCACGCATTTGTATTTTGTGCGTTTGTGAACGTCCACATGCACATCTGTCCTTATATTCTAACTGCAACGAGTGGCAAATGCAAACAATGGCACTGGACTTATACTCAACACCGATGGCATGGAAGAGGTACGTCTCCGTTTTTCTTTTTCTCTTTCCAGCGCTATCTGTGTTTGCAGTAAATCACTATTCTATTCCCGAAGAGATGGAAGTGGGATCCGTCGTGGCTAATTTAGCAACTGATCTGGGACTGGACGTCAAAACATTAAGTAAACGCAAGATGAGGCTCGACATCATTGCGAACAAAAAATACTTGGATGTGAACAAAGAGACTGGCGAGCTCTACATTGTAGAGAAGCTGGACAGGGAATATTTATGCACCACAAAGGCTGTTACAGCGTGCATTCTCAAGATGGAAGTTATTCTCGACAATCCAGTTCGTATATTTAACATAGAACTGGAGATATTGGACATAAACGACAACTCACCGCTTTTTCGGAGGGATACCATACATTTAGATATATCTGAGGCAACCCCCTCCGGAGAGCGCTTCTCTCTCAGCAATGCCGTGGACCCCGACACAGGCAGTAATTCTATTAAGACTTATTATTTGGGGGAGAGTCCAGATTTTGATATAGAGATTCAAACTGGTAGAGACGGGTCTAAATTTGTGGACTTGATTTTAAAAAGAGCTTTGGACAGGGAAGAGCAGGCTACACATAATCTAATCCTCACTGCTGTTGACGGAGGAGTGCCCGCGCGCTCTGGCACAGCTAGCATCATTGTTCGCGTGCTTGACACAAACGACAACGCCCCTAAGTTTGACAAGGACAGCTACACGATTAATCTCCCAGAAAACTCCCCAATAGGCAGTTTAGTTTTAAAAGTAAATGCCACCGATTCAGACGAGGGCACCAACGCTGAGATAACTTATTCGTTTAGCCTCTACACCTCAGAGAAAACACAGCAGACGTTTAGTTTAAACGAGAACACTGGTGAAATTAGAGTTAAGGAGACGATCAATTATGAAGATTTCAGGATTTACGACATGGAGATCATAGCGAAGGATAAGGGAGTAAATCCTCTAACTGGCCAATGTAAAATTACGGTTCTGATCACTGACATGAATGACAATCATCCTGACATATCCATTAAGTCTTTCCAAAGTCCCATTAAAGAAAATGTAGCAATAGACACGGTCATAGCTGTGGTTAGTGTGAGTGATAAAGACTCTGGGGAGAATGGCGTCGTGGATTTACGCATTCCTGACAATATGCCCTTCACACTTAAACAATCAGCTGATAACTATTATGAGCTGTTTGTGTCAGAGACGCTGGATCGTGAGAAAGTCGCCGAGTATGACATCACTTTTACAGTTACTGACAGAGGCTCTCCTCCGTTGTCAGACAACGAAACTATTACTTTGGAACTACTCGACGTTAATGACAATGTGCCACGATTTCCTCAAACATTTTACACCATCCAAGTGATGGAAAACAATGCACCAGGTGCTTTACTAAGCTCACTGTCCGCATTCGATCCAGATCTCCACGAAAACCAATATCTAGTGTATTTCATTATAGAGAAAGACATCGCCAATACTTCCATGTCCATGCTGTTTTCCATAAATCCAGAAAATGGAAACCTTTACGCACTGAAAACATTTGACTATGAAATAGAGAAAGAGTTTCTTTTCCATATTGAAGCCAGAGACTCTGGAATACCTCCATTGAGCAGTAATGTCACCGTTCACATCATCATCATGGACCAAAATGACAACACTCCCGTGATAGTGTCTCCATGGCGTGCGCACGGCTCTGTCGTGGAGGAGAAAATTCCACGCTCCACCGACAAGGGCGCACTCGTTGCCAAAGTAATAGCAATTGACACAGACTCTGTACACAACTCCAGGATATCATATCAGTTTCTCCAGAACACCGACGCTACTTTGTTCAGCCTGGATCAGTACAATGGAGAGATCCGAACCATGAGGATGTTCAGCTACAGAGACGCGCGTCACCAGCGCTTAGTGGTGATCGCCAAGGACAATGGAGAGCCTGCGCTCTCTGCCACTGTGACCATCAAACTCTCCACGGTGGAGACCGCCATGAAGTCCTACTCTGACATGACTGAAGTCCCAATAGAGTACGACATATTTTCAGACTTGAATCTCTATCTGGTGATTGGACTGGGCTCAGTGTCGTTCCTGCTACTCATCACCATTCTGGTCACCATCGTGCTGAAGTGTCAGAAACCGAAGCCCAGTAAATCACTTCCTCCAAGCAGGAACAGCGTGGCCAGTAGCGTGGACAGGAACTCAGGCTTTGCAGACTCCACTCTGGTCTCCAATGACGCCTACTGGTACAGTATGTTCCTGGCGGAGACCCGTAAAGGGAAGCTGGTTGTGCGCCAACCGGCGCCAAAGGGGCAGAGATACATCGTCTCCAGCCTGCCAAGAAGTATAGGCCTGACTGAGACCAGCGGGTCAGCTACTTCAACACTTCAGGTAAGCCAAGACAATATCAATTTCACAAATTGCCATTAGCTGCAAAATATGCCACACACAAAATACGCCATTTTAACTCATTTTATCCTGTCTGCTTTTCGGATGTCACAAACAGTCAAATGTGCTGGTAATATAAAACAGAGTATGTGTGGAAGAAGGGAAAACAGCCTTGTGTTTTTTGAATGGTAGAAAGCGAGGATGCAACGTCGCTGTTCGCCACTGTGGTGCTGAAATGATAATGGTCTTTTATGGTGACGAGTGTATCCATCATTCATGGACATATGTTATGACTTAAAATAGTGTTTTTTCATTCAGTGACACAATATTACATATGCGTGTTCTAATACCACATTTCATTGTAACATTTCAGCATAATACGAATATTTTTGAACAAACTGCTCTCAGAGTAGCGTGGTAACTGAAGCGCACCAAACAAATCTGTTATATATAGTTATTACGAGTATTGCACCGTCCATCTATATGCACACAGGGTCGCTGTTCATCAGTAAACATTTGAGGAGGCTCTTTTGTGACGCAATCTCATGCGGTCATATGGGGAGGCGATTCTTTTTTCATTGTTAACCAAACCGAGCCCGAAACACGCAGGTACACAAATGGATTGTCATTCATCTCGAATGTAAGACATTTCAAAAGGCCATCATCGGTTATAGGTCTTGAATGAGTAGGCTATTCTTCTGCGAGCAGAACTTTCTGTTTGGAAATACTGGACGAAAACACGCAGAACAATGGAATACAAAAACGCGCATCCGCGGAGAGGGTATGTGCTTGCTTTCTTGATAATGTCTACTCTAAGCTCTGTCTTCAGCATTACGCATTATTCAATACCAGAAGAAATAGAAATAGGGACGGTTGTAGCAAATTTAGCTGCAGATTTGAACCTTGATGTGAAAACTCTGAGCAGAAGGAAAATGCGACTGGATAACATCGCCAACAAGAAATACATTGATATTAACAAAGACACGGGGGAGCTGTTCATCTTAGAAAGAATCGACAGGGAATATCTCTGCAATACAAAAAGCGCTTCAGCCTGTGTTCTTAAACTAGACGCGACAATTGAAAACCCTGTTCGTATGTTTAATATTGAACTGGAAATACTCGATATAAACGACAATGCACCACATTTTAGACGAGATACTATGCATCTGGACATATCTGAATCAACTCCATCCGGGGAAAGGTTTTCTTTGACGAATGCTGTGGATCCGGATATCGGGTCAAACACCATCAAAACGTACTATCTCAGTGAAAGCGAGTATTTCAATATTGAAATTCAAACTGGGCGAGATGGATCAAAATTCACGGACCTTATTCTAAAGAAATCCCTTGATCGCGAACAGCAAAGTGTTCATAATTTAATTCTGACTGCTGTGGACGGCGGAATACCTGCCCGGTCTGGTACTGCCTCCATTATCATCAGGGTTTTGGACACAAATGATAACGCACCAAAGTTTGATAAGGAAAGCTACACTATTGAACTACCAGAAAACTCCCCTATTGGTAGTCTTGTCGTAAAACTCAATGCGACAGACCAGGATGAAGGTTCCAATGCAGAGATTACCTACCTATTCAGCTTGTATACATCTGAGAAAACACAGCAGACATTCTCTCTAAATCCTGACAGCGGTGAGATCAAAGTCAAAGATATGATCAATTATGAGGATTTTAAGATTTACGACATGGAGGTAGTAGCAAAGGACAAGGGCACTAACTCTTTGTCAGAGAAATGTAAAATAAACATATTAATTACTGACATGAACGACAATCATCCTGAAATTTCAGTGAAATCATTTCAAAGTACAGTAAAGGAAGATGTTGACTTGAACACTGTTATAGCTGTTGTCAGCGTCAGTGATAAGGATTCTGGGAATAATGGTGTCGTGGATATTAAGATTAACGATAATTTGCCATTTGCCCTGAAAGAATCTTCAGATAACTATTATGAATTAGTAGTGGCCAAACCCTTGGACCGAGAAAAGGTACACGAATATGAAATAACTTTCACAGTGACTGATAGAGGCACGCCACCGTTGTCTGACAACGAGACTATAACTTTAGAACTTCTTGATGTTAACGATAATGTTCCCAAATTTAATCAAACATTCTTCACAATACCAGTAACTGAGAATAATGCACCTGGAGCACTGCTGGCTTTAATTACAGCTGTGGATCCTGATCTGCATGAAAACCAATACTTGGTTTATTTCATTATTGAAAAAGAAATAGCAAACACCTCCATGTCCATGCTATTCTCTATCAACCCAGAGAATGGCCATCTTTACGCACTGAAGACATTTGACTATGAAATAGAGAAGGAGTTTCTTTTCCACATTGAGGCAAGAGATTCAGGTGTCCCTCCACTTAGCAGTAATGTCACAGTCCACATCATCATCAAGGACCAAAATGACAACACTCCCGTGATAGTGTCTCCATGGCGTGCGCACGGCTCTGTCGTGGAGGAGAAAATCCCACGCTCCACCGACAAGGGCGCACTAGTTGCCAAAGTAATAGCAATTGACACAGACTCTGTCCACAACTCCAGGATTACATATCAGTTTCTCCAGAACACCGACGCTACATTGTTCAGCCTGGATCAGTACAATGGAGAGATCCGAACCATGAGGATGTTCAGCTACAGAGACGCGCGTCACCAGCGCTTAGTGGTGATCGCCAAGGACAATGGAGAGCCTGCGCTCTCTGCCACTGTGACCATCAAACTCTCCACGGTGGAGACCGCCATGAAGTCCTACTCTGACATGACTGAAGTTCCAATAGAGTACGACATCTTTTCAGACTTGAATCTCTATCTGGTGATTGGACTGGGCTCAGTGTCGTTCCTGCTACTCATCACCATTCTGGTCACCATCGTGCTGAAGTGTCAGAAACCGAAGCCCAGTAAATCACTTCCTCCAAGCAGGAACAGCGTGGCCAGTAGCGTGGACAGGAACTCAGGCTTTGCAGACTCCACTCTGGTCTCCAATGACGCCTACTGGTACAGTATGTTCCTGGCGGAGACCCGTAAAGGGAAGCTGGTTGTGCGCCAACCGGCGCCAAAGGGGCAGAGATACATCGTATCCAGCCTGCCAAGAAGTATAGGTCTGACTGAGACCAGCGGGTCAGCTACTTCAACGCTACAGGTAAGACTACATTGATACTTATGGAGACAACACAAGTTTCATATAGCACTGCAAACTGTTAGGGCGTCAGACTTGCATCCCAGAGGTTGCCGGTTCGACTCACGACCCGCTAGGTTGGTGGGGGGAGTAATCAACCTGTGCTCTCCCCCATCCTCCTCCATGACTGAGGTAACCTGAGCATGGAACCGTCCCACCGCACTGCTCTTGGGGCGCCACTGAGGGCTGCCCCCTTGCACAGGTGAGGCATAAATGCAATTTCGTTGTGTGCAGTGTGCAGTGTTCACTTGTGTGCTGTGGAGTGCTGTGTCACAATGACATTGGGAGTTAGAGTTTCCCAATGGGCTTTCACTTTCACTTTCTTTCAAACAACTGTAAAATGTGCCAGACAACTTTCTGTGCATTTAAGCTTCGCCTCCAGGCAATATTTGTGGTATGAAACAACAACACAGCCAGTTACACAGCCCGTTGTGCTGGTGATATGTAATAGAGAGTAACCGGTATGAGACGTCACGCAGCCTTTTATTCACTTTTTGAATGCTAAAGCCAGACATGGGCGGTCAATAAGAAACACAGTAGACGTGTCGCTTTGAAGCGGCTGTCCAGCACTGTGGTGCTGAAATGGTATTGTTTCAAAGTGCGAATTGTGCATTACTCATGTCATGACAATCTATAGCATTTTTAGGAAATGACTTAGGTATGGATGAATAAACCGACAGTAAATTGTCTACCCCTGTCCTAATACCACGAATCAGCGCACCCTATCAACATTCAACATTAGCCCTACACGTTTACTTTGGAATGACCTGCCCTCAGTGGCACATCAGTTAGGACCAAACCGAATGAAAGCTTGTGCACCGTCCGTGTGAATACACACAGGGTCGCTGTTCATCAATAAAATAAAATTAAGTAGTCTCACTTGTGACGTCATCTTATGCGGTCATACAGGGAGGAGCATATTTTTTCCATTGTTAACCAAAACCGAACCATTACAAGTCTGGGGCTATTCTAGTTGTCATACATCTCAACTGTAAGAGAGCTGTTCCACTTCTAAAGGATTGTAAATCTTAAAACACCATTGCGTTGAGAATTGGACCGTCGTTTATGTGTGGAAATAACCGACGCTAACACGCAGAACAATGGAGCGTGACAAAAACGCGATTCACTGGAAGCGGTATGTGTCTGCTTTCTTGGTCATTTCCACTGTTCTGAACTCAACATTTGCCATTACTCACTATTCGGTTACAGAAGAGATGGAAATAGGGACTGTTGTTGCAAATCTAGCTGCAGATTTGAATTTTGACGTGAAAACACTGAGTAGACGGAAAATGCGACTGGATACTATCGCCAACAAGAAATACCTTGAGATAAACAAAGAGACGGGGGAGCTCTTCATATTAGAAAGAATCGACAGGGAATATATTTGTACTACAAAAGTAGAATCAGCATGCGTGCTGAAACTACACGCCACAATTGAAAATCCTGTTCGAATGTTTAATATAGAACTGGAAATACTCGATATCAATGACAATGCACCGCATTTTCGACGAGACACCATGCATTTGGACATATCCGAGTCCACGCCTGCTGGGGAACGATTCTCTTTGACCAATGCTGTGGATCCCGATATTGGGTCGAATTCCATCAAAACATATCATCTTAGCGAGAGTGATCATTTCAACATAGAAATACAAACTGGTCGAGACGGATCTAAATTCCCAGATCTAATATTAAAGAAAGCACTTGATCGCGAACAGCAAAGTGTTCATAATTTAATACTCACTGCTGTAGACGGAGGGGTGCCTGCCCGGTCTGGTACAGCCAGCATTATCATCAGGGTTTTAGACACAAATGATAACGCACCCAAATTTGATAAAGAAAGCTATACAATTCAGCTACCGGAAAACTCTCCCATTGGTAGCCTGGTTGTGAAACTCAATGCGACAGACAAGGATGAAGGTTCCAATGCCGAAATCACATATCTGTTCAGCTTGTATACCTCTGAGAAAACACAGCAGACATTCTCTCTTAATCCTGATAGTGGTGAGATCAGAGTGAAAGACATGGTTAATTATGAAGATTTCAAGATTTACGACATGGAGGTAGTTGCAAAGGACAAGGGCACGAACTCTTTGTCAGAGAAATGTAAAATAACCATTTTAATTACTGACATGAATGACAATCATCCTGAAATTTCAGTCAAATCATTTCAAAGTACAGTAAAGGAAGATGTTGAATTGAATACAGTTATAGCTGTTGTCAGTGTCAGTGATAAGGATTCTGGCGAAAATGGTGTTGTGGATATTAAAATTAACGACAACTTGCCATTTGCCCTGAAAGAATCTTCAGATAACTATTATGAATTATTAGTGGCGAAACCTTTGGACCGAGAAAAGATGCCTGAGTATGAAATAACTTTCACCGTGACTGATAGAGGCTCGCCACCATTGTCCGACAACGAGACTATAACTTTAGAACTTCTTGATGTTAACGATAATGTTCCCAAATTTAATCAAACATTCTACACTATACCAGTAACTGAGAATAATGCACCAGGTGCACTGCTGGCTTTAATTACAGCTATGGATCCTGACTTGCATGAAAATCAATACTTAGTTTATTTCATTATAGAAAAAGAAATAGCAAACACCTCTATGTCAATGCTATTCTCCATTAATCCTGAAAATGGTAACCTTTACGCACTGAAGACGTTTGACTATGAAATAGAAAAAGAGTTCCTTTTCCACATCGAGGCTAGGGATTCAGGCGTTCCTCCACTCAGCAGTAACGTCACAGTTCACATCATAATCATGGACCAAAATGACAACACTCCCGTTATAGTGGCTCCATGGCGTGCGCACGGATCTGTCGTGGAGGAGAAAATCCCACGCTCCACCGACAAGGGCGCACTGGTTGCCAAAGTTATTGCCATTGATACAGACTCGGTGCACAACTCCAGAATCACATATCAGTTCCTCCAGAACACCGACGCTACATTGTTCAGCCTGGATCAGTACAATGGAGAGATCCGAACCATGAGGATGTTCAGCTACAGAGACGCGCGTCACCAGCGCTTAGTGGTGATCGCCAAGGACAATGGAGAGCCTGCGCTCTCTGCCACTGTGACCATCAAACTCTCCACGGTGGAGACCGCCATGAAGTCCTACTCTGACATGACTGAAGTTCCAATAGAGTACGACATCTTTTCGGACTTGAATCTCTATCTGGTGATTGGACTGGGCTCAGTGTCGTTCCTGCTACTCATCACCATTCTGGTCACCATCGTGCTGAAGTGTCAGAAACCGAAGCCCAGTAAATCACTTCCTCCAAGCAGGAACAGCGTGGCCAGTAGCGTGGACAGGAACTCAGGCTTTGCAGACTCCACTCTGGTCTCCAATGACGCCTACTGGTACAGTATGTTCCTGGCGGAGACCCGTAAAGGGAAGCTGGTTGTGCGCCAACCGGCGCCAAAGGGGCAGAGATACATCGTCTCCAGCTTGCCAAGAAGTATAGGTCTGACTGAGACCAGTGGATCAGCTACTTCAACGCTACAGGTAAGACTACGGTGATACTTACCGAGATAACACAAATTTCACTGTGTAAACAACATTAAATGGACGCTGTGCAGAAAATGGTCAAAAAAGGTACTGCAACTTTGCTGCTCATTGAAACTGGACTGCCTATTGCCAAATTTGATGTTTACATGAAAGTTTACTAAGTAATAAACACATATTTTCTAGTATGGTCCAAGCACAGTCATTTTCGCAGCTAAAAATGACTATTTTTGGAAATTCAAAATGGCGGACCATTCAGTAGATTCCCTTTTTCATGTATGAAAAGTGTATTTTTTCAGTTATAATGAATACTTAGAATTTGATGCTGGTGGTAAGTATTCATGAAAAAGGTAACATTAGTGAATGGGTCGCATGAATTCTGGAAATAAACAACTAAAAATCTCACACAGTGTCCCTATAAATGTGTCACACAAGTTTATTTCGGCGCATTTACACTTCACTCAGTCTGGCTCCATTTGTTGTATGAAAACAGCCAGGTGTGTTGGTAATATACAATAGAGGGTCGACGTATTGAGACGACACCCAGCCTTTTGTTGCTCAATCCTGAAAAGCTAGACATGTCCAAACGAGACACAGAAGAGGCGCTGATGTAAAGTCGCTGTCTGTGGTGCTGAAATTGCAATTTTAAAAGTGGGAGGTGTACACTGTCTTCCAACGTTAGGGAATGGTGTATGAATATGGGCTATAAACCGTCAGTAAATGGCACATCCTGGTCCTAATACCACATACCACTGTACCTTTCACTCTATTCGAATGGTAAATTTAGTATTTTCCATTGATAATTTCAGCCGATGATCAAACTGAATTCGTCCATGTGCACCGTCATTGTGAATACACACAGGGTCGCTGTTCATCAGTAAAATAAACTCACATTGTGACGTCATATCATGCGGTCATACAGGGAGGGGATTCTTTTTTCATTGTTAACCAAAACCGAACTAAAACACGTTGGAGGGCATTCGTTATTTGCCGTGCATCTGAATAAGCTGCCTGCAGAACAAATTCTGGATTACATGTTACATCCTAAATCACCACTGTGTTGCGAAAAGACCTGCCTTGCATGTGTGGAAATAGAAGAAGCTGAGAAACAGAACAATGGAGTGTCACAAATTCGCGCATCGGCGAAGGGGGTATGTGTCTGCTCTCTTTATCTTCATCGCTTTTCTAAATTCCGCATTTGGCGTTACTCATTATTCCATACCCGAGGAGATGGAAATAGGTACCGTTGTTGCAAATCTGGCTGCTGATTTGAATATTGACGTGAAAACGCTGAACCGGAGGAAAATTCGCGTCGATAATATTGCTAACAAGAAATATCTCGACATAAACAAAGACACAGGAGAGCTCTTCATTTTGGAGAGAATAGACAGGGAATATCTCTGTAATACAAAATCTTCTCCATGTGTGCTGAAACTAGATGCCTCAATTGAAAATCCTGTACGGATGTTTAACATTGAAGTGGAAATCACAGATATTAATGACAATGCGCCACAGTTTCGACGAGATACTATGCATCTGGACATATCTGAGTCCACTCCAGCAGGGGAACGATTCTCTTTGACCAATGCTGTGGATGCCGACATAGGGGCGAATTCCATCAAGACCTATTATCTTAGCGAGAGCGAACATTTCAACATAGAGATACAAGTTGGGCGAGACGGATCAAAGTTCCCGGACCTCATCTTAAAGAAGGCACTTGATCGCGAAGAGCAAAGTGTTCATCATTTAATACTCACTGCTGTGGACGGAGGGATACCCGCACGATCTGGGACAGCCAGCATTATCATCAGGGTTTTAGACACAAATGACAATGCACCAAAGTTTGATAAGGAAAGCTACACAATTGAACTACCAGAAAACTCCCCCATTGGCAGTCTGGTTGTGAAACTAAATGCAACAGACCAGGATGAAGGCTCCAATGCCGAGATAACGTACCTATTCAGCTTGTACACATCCGAGAAAACACAACAAACATTCTCTTTAAATCCTGATACCGGTGAGATCAGAGTGAAAGACATGATAAATTATGAGGATTTTAAGATTTACGACATGGAGGTAGTAGCGAAGGACAAGGGCACTAACTCTTTGTCAGAGAAGTGTAAACTAACCATATTAATCACTGACATGAATGACAATCATCCCGAAATTTCTGTCAAATCATTTCAAAGTACAGTGAAGGAAGATGTTGAGTTGAACACAATCATAGCTATTGTAAGTGTTAGTGACAAGGACTCTGGCGATAATGGTGTTGTGGATATTAAAATTAATGATAAATTGCCATTTGCTCTGAAAGAATCTTCAGATAACTACTATGAATTATTAGTGGCAAAGCCTTTGGACCGAGAAAAGGTACCTGAGTATGAAATAACTTTCACAGTGACTGATAGAGGGACGCCACCGTTGTCTGACAACGAAACTATAACTTTGGAACTTCTTGATGTTAACGATAATGTCCCAAAATTTAATCAAACATTCTACACAATACCAGTGACGGAGAATAACGCACCTGGAGCACTGCTGGCTTTAATTACAGCTGTGGATCCTGACCTGCATGAAAATCAATACTTGGTTTATTTCATCATTGAAAAAGAAATAGCAAATACCTCCATGTCCATGCTATTCTCCATTAACCCAGAGAATGGTCATCTTTACGCACTGAAGACGTTTGACTATGAAATAGAGAAGGAGTTTCTTTTCCATGTTGAGGCTAGGGATTCGGGTGTCCCTCCACTTAGCAGTAACGTCACAGTCCACATCATCATCAAGGACCAAAATGACAACACTCCCGTTATAGTGGCTCCATGGCGTGCGCACGGATCTGTCGTGGAGGAGAAAATCCCACGCTCCACCGACAAGGGCGCACTGGTTGCTAAAGTGATAGCAATTGACACAGACTCTGTGCACAACTCCAGAATCACATACCAGTTTTTACAAAATACCGATGCTACATTATTCAGCCTGGATCAGTACAATGGAGAGATCCGAACCATGAGGATGTTCAGCTACAGAGACGCGCGTCACCAGCGCTTAGTGGTGATCGCCAAGGACAATGGAGAGCCTGCGCTCTCTGCCACTGTGACCATCAAACTCTCCACGGTGGAGACCGCCATGAAGTCCTACTCTGACATGACTGAAGTTCCAATAGAGTACGACATATTTTCGGACTTGAATCTCTATCTGGTGATTGGACTGGGCTCAGTGTCGTTCCTGCTACTCATCACCATTCTGGTCACCATCGTGCTGAAGTGTCAGAAACCGAAGCCCAGTAAATCACTTCCTCCAAGCAGGAACAGCGTGGCCAGTAGCGTGGACAGGAACTCAGGCTTTGCAGACTCCACTCTGGTCTCCAATGACGCCTACTGGTACAGTATGTTCCTGGCGGAGACCCGTAAAGGGAAGCTGGTTGTGCGCCAACCGGCGCCAAAGGGGCAGCGATACATCGTATCCAGCTTGCCAAGAAGTATAGGTCTGACTGAGACGAGTGGTTCAGCTACTTCAACGCTACAGGTAAGACTACAGTGATACTTATTGAGATAGCACAAGATTCACATAGGAGTGCAAAAAACTGTAAAATGTGCTTCACTTCCAGGCTGTATTTGTTGCATGGTATGAAAACAAGAACAAAGTCATTTATACAGCTGGGTTGTAATATGTAATAGAGAACCGGCCTGAGACGACACGCAGCCTTTTGTTCATTTTTTGAATGCTAGAGCCGGGCATGGGCAGTCAACAAGTCACAATAGACGGGTCGTTGTGAAGCTGCTGTCCAGGACGGTGGTGCTGAAATTGTAATGTTTCAACGTGCCAAGTGTGCATTACTCATGTCATGACAATCTATAGCATTTTTAGGAAATGACTTAGGTATGGATGAATAAACCGACAGTAAACTGCACATGCTGGTCCTAATTCCACATATCATTGTACCCTTTACCCTGTTAGAATGTGAAGTTAAGTCATAGAGGTAGAAAATAACACTAGAGGTGACCCCGCCCCCCTTATTACGGCAATCCGTAGCGGCCATTATCTGAACGTACAAGTAGATCAGAGAAATGGAAATTAATGGAGAAGGAGGCTCACCTCTGTCAAAAATGGCTTAATTGTGTGAAAATGTCCATCAACACACAAGGGCAAGAGTTGAAGTGTGCTGCTAAATATGTTCAATAAAATATATAATTTGATTTTTAAATGTACTTTATCGACTCAAATGATTTAAGTAGGATATAGGATACAGGAAGAATAGCTGGGTTTGCGCCCAGCTAATTGGGATCCTAATAAACTAAACTAAACTAAACTTTTGCCTGACATTTCAAATCCGGTCTTTGATGGATGTGTTACTTCATATTCACAGTTTTAGTCAATTTTTTGACAGGGATGGGCGTGTTCTCCATTGACTTGCATCGACTGAAGGTGCCTACACTACCTACGGAAGTTGGGAAGCTCCATGTGCCATTTCCCAGTGCTGTCGCAAATTGCTGTGTCACCTCTAGTGTTACTTTCTACCTCTATGAGTTAAGTACTTTCCATTGATTATTTCAGCCGAGGATCAAACGTAATGCGTACATGTGTGCACCGTCCGTGTGAATGCACACAGGGTCGCTGTTCATCAGTAAAATCATCTGAAGTCGTCTCTCTGTGACGTCAAATTTTGTGGTCATACAGGGAGGGGATTCTTTTTTCATTGTTAACTAAAACCGAACCGTAACAGGTCTGAGGCTATTACATGAATCACTTGTCATACATCTCAAATGTATGAAGCTGTAGCAGTCATTCTGGATTGTACATCCTAAAACAGCATTGCTTTGAGAATCGGACCGTATTTGATGTGCGGAAATACTAGACGATAACACGCAGAAGAACAATGGGGTGTGACAAAAACGCAATTCACTGGAGACGGTATGTGTCTGCTTTCTTGATCTTTTCCACTATTCTGAACTCAGCGCTATCCATTACGCATTATTCAATACCAGAAGAGATGGAAATAGGCAGCGTTGTTGCAAATTTGGCTGCAGATTTGAACCTTGACGTGAAAACACTGAGCAGAAGGAAAATGCGACTGGATAACATCGCTAACAAGAAATACCTTGAGATAAACAAAGAGACGGGTGAGCTCTTCATCTTAGAAAGAATCGACAGGGAATATATATGTAATATGAAATCAGAATCAGCATGTGTTCTGAAGCTACACGCCAATATTGAGAATCCTGACCGAATGTTCAACATTGAGGTGGAAATACTGGATATCAATGACAATGCGCCGCATTTTCGAAGAGACACAATGCATTTGGACATATCCGAGTCCACGCCTGCTGGGGAACGATTCTCTTTGACCAATGCTGTGGATCCCGATATTGGGTCGAATTCCATCAAAACATATCGTCTTAGCGAGAGTGATCATTTCAGCATTGAAATACAAACTGGTCGAGACGGATCTAAATTTCCAGATCTAATATTAAAGAAAGCACTTGATCGCGAACAGCAAAGTGTACATACTTTAATACTCACAGCTGTGGACGGAGGGATACCTGCACGTTCTGGTACAGCCAGCATTATTATCAGGGTCTCGGACACGAATGATAATGCACCGAAGTTTGATAAGGAAAGCTACACAATAGAATTACCGGAAAACTCCCCTATTGGTAGCCTAGTTGTGAAACTAAATGCAACAGACCAGGACGAAGGTTCCAATGCAGAGATAACGTACATATTCAGCTTGTATACATCCGAGAAAACACAACAAACATTCTCTTTAAATCCTGATAACGGTGAGATCCGAGTCAAAGACATTATAAATTATGAAGATTTTAAGATTTACGACATGGAGGTAGTAGCACAGGACAAAGGCACAAATTATTTGTCAGAGAAATGTAAATTAACCATATTAATTTCTGATATGAATGACAATCATCCCGAAATTTCAGTGAAATCATTTCAAAGTACAGTAAAGGAAGATGTTGACTTGAACACAGTCATAGCTGTTGTAAGTGTTAGTGACAAGGACTCTGGCGATAATGGCATTGTTGATATTAAAATTAACGACAACTTGCCATTCGCCCTGAAAGAATCTTCAGATAACTACTATGAATTATTAGTGGCAAAGCCTTTGGACCGAGAAAAGGTACCCGAATATGAGATAACTATCACAGTGACTGATAGAGGCACGCCACCGTTGTCTGACAACGAGACTATAACTTTAGAACTTCTTGATGTTAACGATAATGTTCCCAAATTTAATCAAACGTTCTACACGATACCTGTGACTGAGAATAATGCACCTGGAGCACTGCTGGCTTTAATTACAGCTGTGGATCCTGACCTGCATGAAAATCAATACTTGGTTTATTTCATTATAGAAAAAGAAATAGCAAACACCTCCATGTCCATGCTGTTCTCCATTAACCCAGAGAATGGTCATCTTTACGCACTGAAGACGTTTGACTATGAGATAGAGAAGGAGTTTCTTTTCCACGTCGAGGCCAGGGATTCAGGTGTACCTCCACTTAGCAGTAATGTCACAGTCCACATCATCATCAAGGACCAAAATGACAACACTCCTGTGATAGTGTCTCCATGGCGTGCGCACGGCTCTGTGGTTGAAGAAAAGATTCCCAGAAATACAGACAAAGGATCTCTCATATCTAAGGTGATTGCTATCGACACAGACTCCGTGCACAACTCCAGAATCACATATCAGTTTCTCCAGAACACCGACGCTACGTTGTTCAGCCTGGACCAGTACAATGGAGAGATCCGAACCATGAGGATGTTCAGCTACAGAGACGCGCGTCACCAGCGCTTAGTGGTGATCGCCAAGGACAATGGAGAGCCTGCGCTCTCTGCCACTGTGACCATCAAACTCTCCACGGTGGAGACCGCCATGAAGTCCTACTCTGACATGACTGAAGTTCCAATAGAGTACGACATATTTTCGGACTTGAATCTCTATCTGGTGATTGGACTGGGCTCAGTGTCGTTCCTGCTACTCATCACCATTCTGGTCACCATCGTGCTGAAGTGTCAGAAACCGAAGCCCAGTAAATCACTTCCTCCAAGCAGGAACAGCGTGGCCAGTAGCGTGGACAGGAACTCAGGCTTTGCAGACTCCACTCTGGTCTCCAATGACGCCTACTGGTACAGTATGTTCCTGGCGGAGACCCGTAAAGGGAAGCTGGTTGTGCGCCAACCGGCGCCAAAGGGGCAGCGATACATCGTCTCCAGCCTGCCAAGAAGTATAGGTCTGACTGAGACGAGTGGTTCAGCTACTTCAACGCTACAGGTAAGACTGCAACGATACGTATCGAGATAAAAAACAAATTTCACATACAGCAGTGAGGACAGCTATACAACTTGCCACACAATTGTCTTTCTAGGCTATTCACTCTTCTCTCTCAATCTGTTTGATGTATGTTAACAGCCAGGTGTGTTCGTAACATGCAACAGATGGGAAGCTGTCTGATAACACAAGCAGCCTTTTATTTTTAAAACCAAGATAGATGTGAGCAGTCAACAACACTATGCGGGGTGCTGTAAAAGTTGCTGTCCAGTGTTGTGGTGCTGAAAGTATAACCTTTCAAAGCGTGCCGTGTTCAAGGTATTCGATTACGACTTCATGGAATCACATATGTATATGAACAGTACTGCATTTCTTTGTCTTAATACAACGTGTCACTGCAACCTGTTAGCCTTGTAAGTTCACTGTCTTATCTACCCTCAGTGGAAGCTCAGGGGTTGGTTCATACGAGGACTAAAATGCGTACATGTGCACCGTCCTTGTGAATGCACATAGGGTCGCTGTTCATCAGTGAAATACACTAACATCGTCTCTCTTGTGACATCATCTTCTGCCGTTATATAGGGAGGGGATTCTTTTTTCATTGTTAACCAGAACTGGACCCAAACACGTTGGATGACAAGAATTCGTTGGCGTACATTTCAAATTCACTCAGCTGGTAGAACTCCTGGATTATACATCCTAAATCAGAATTGTGTTGCGAATCGGACAATCTATTGTTTGTTGAAATACCAGCCCCTAACACACAGAACAATGGAGTATCACAATAACGCGAGCCGCTGGAGATGGTATGTGTCTGCTTTCTTTATCTTCATCACTTTTCTGAATCCGGCATCTTGTGTTACTCATTACTCTATACCAGAAGAGATGGAAATAGGCACCGTTGTGGCAAATTTGGCTGCAGATTTGAACATTGACGTGAAATCACTAAGCAGAAGGAAAATGCGACTGGATAACATCGCTAACAAGAAATACCTTGAGATTAACAAAGACACGGGGGAGCTCTTCATCTTAGACCGAATAGACAGGGAAAACCTTTGTACTTCCAAATCAGAATCGGCATGTGTGCTTAAAGTAGACGTCTCATTAGAAAATCCTGTTCGTATGTTTTATATTGAACTTGAAATACTGGATATCAACGACAATGCGCCACATTTCCGGCGAGACACTATGCATCTGGACATTTCAGAATCCACGCCTACTGGGGAACGATTCTCTTTGACCAATGCTGTGGATCCTGACATAGGGTCAAATTCTATCAAAACGTATTATCTTAGCGAGAGTGAATATTTTAGCATAGAAATACAAGCCGGCCGAGACGGATCTAAATTCACGGACTTGATTCTAAAAAAAGCTCTTGACCGTGAAGAGCAAAGTGTGCATAATTTAATACTCACAGCTGTGGACGGAGGGGTACCTGCCCGGTCTGGTACAGCTTCGATTATGATCAGAGTTTTAGACACAAATGACAACGCACCGAAATTTGATAAGGAAAGCTACACCATTGAACTACCAGAAAACTCTCCCATTGGTAGTCTTGTTGTAAAACTCAATGCGACAGACCAGGATGAAGGTTCCAATGCCGAGATCACATATCTGTTCAGCTTGTATACATCTGAAAAAACACAGCAAACATTCTCTTTAAATCCTGATAGTGGCGAGATCAGAGTCAAAGACATGGTAAATTATGAAGATTTTAAGATTTACGACATGGAGGTAGTAGCAAAGGACAAAGGCGCTAACGCTTTGTCTGAGAAGTGTAAACTAACCATATTAATTACTGACATGAACGACAATCATCCTGAAATTTCAGTCAAATCATTTCAAAGTACAGTAAAGGAAGATGTTGAATTGAACACTGTCATAGCTGTCTTCAGTGTCAGTGATAAGGACTCGGGCGACAATGGTGTTGTAGATATTAAAATTAATGATAAATTGCCATTCACCTTGAAGGAATCTTCAGATAACTATTATGAATTAGTAGTGGCCAAACCCTTGGACCGAGAAAAGGTGCCCGAATATGAGATAACGATCACAGTGACTGATAGAGGCACGCCACCGTTGTCTGACAACGAGACTATAACTTTAGAACTTCTTGATGTTAACGATAATGTTCCCAAATTTAATCAAACATTCTACACGATACCAGTAACTGAGAATAATGCACCTGGTGCACTACTGGCTTTGATTACAGCTGTGGATCCTGACCTGCATGAAAACCAATACTTGGTTTATTTCATCATAGAAAAAGAAATAGCAAACACCTCCATGTCCATGCTATTCTCCATTAACCCAGAGAATGGCCATCTTTACGCACTGAAGACGTTTGACTATGAGATAGAGAAGGAGTTTCTTTTCCACGTTGAGGCTAGGGATTCAGGTGTCCCTCCACTTAGCAGTAACGTCACAGTTCACATCATCATTAAGGACCAAAATGACAACACTCCTGTGATAGTGTCTCCATGGCGTGCGCATGGCTCTGTGGTTGAAGAAAAGATTCCCAGAAATACCGACAAAGGATCTCTCATCTCTAAAGTAATTGCCATCGACACAGACTCTGTGCACAACTCCAGAATCACATATCAGTTTCTCCAGAACACAGACGCTACATTATTCAGCCTGGATCAGTACAATGGAGAGATCCGAACCATGAGGATGTTCAGCTACAGAGACCCGCGTCACCAACGCTTAGTGGTGATCGCCAAGGACAATGGAGAGCCTGCGCTCTCTGCCACTGTGACCATCAAACTCTCCACGGTGGAGACCGCCATGAAGTCCTACTCTGACATGACTGAAGTCCCAATAGAGTACGACATATTTTCGGACTTGAATCTCTATCTGGTGATTGGACTGGGCTCAGTGTCGTTCCTGCTACTCATCACCATTCTGGTCACCATCGTGCTGAAGTGTCAGAAACCGAAGCCCAGTAAATCACTTCCTCCAAGCAGGAACAGCGTGGCCAGTAGCGTGGACAGGAACTCAGGCTTTGCAGACTCCACTCTGGTCTCCAATGACGCCTACTGGTACAGTATGTTCCTGGCGGAGACCCGTAAAGGGAAGCTGGTTGTGCGCCAACCGGCGCCAAAGGGGCAGAGATACATCGTCTCCAGCCTGCCAAGAAGTATAGGTCTGACTGAGACCAGCGGGTCAGCTACATCTACACTGCAGGTAAAGTATTAATTAACCTAATAAATGTGCTTTAAGTACTTCACTTTGTCCAAAGTTAAGTAGGTTTTTCCAAAGTGTGTGTTCTGTACATTGTGACAGTGACATTGTATTTTATTTTCTGCAGGGCTGCATTCTTACACACATGTGCAATTTCATGGTTCTTCCAACACCAGTTTTCTTTTACAAAATACAGAACTACATCTTGTATATAGGTGCTGTTTTTCAAAGGGTTTGATATACTATTGGCAGTCTGAGTGTCACGTCGCTGTTTATTCGCTCAGAGTCGCTGTTCTCCTTGAAAAGGTGCTGAAGTTACACGTCAGACCCGCAAAGGCAGTGCGTCATCACATGCATTTCGGAAACACAAAGCCCTGATGTCTGAGTACTTCATGTGTAGGATATTTCGAATTTGAATTTAGTTGAAGAGGAATAAACGCTGTGTGGATTTCATATCGACTGCTCAGTTCTATCGCTGCACTTTTTGCGTAAAATGCATATTCCTATTTCGTTTGCGCAAAGGACGAGGTATGTCTCTGTCTTTCCAATGTTCTTCTCTGCTCTCAGTCTAGTAGCTGCGGTTACACACTATTCCATTCCTGAGGAAATGGAGGAAGGGTCGATTGTTGGGAATTTAGCGAATGATTTGGGATTAGACATAAAAACGTTGCGTGACCGAAAAATACGCTTGGATATTCTAGCCAATAAGAAATATTTGGACATAAATAAAGAGACGGGGGATCTATACATTGCCGAAATAATAGACAGAGAATATATATGCTCCACCAAAACAGTTTGTTTTCTAAAACTAGACGCCACTATTGAAAGGCCTGTAAGAATTTTCAATATTGAATTAGAAATATTGGATATCAACGATAACTCACCACAGTTCCGCAGGGGCGTGATACATTTGGATATCTCGGAATCCACACCAGTGAGGGAGCGGTTTTCTTTGAACAATGCAGTCGATCTTGATGTCGGAGAGAACTCGGTACAGAACTACTTCATAAGCGAAAGCGAACATTTTAATCTTGAAATTCAAACAGGTCGAGATGGTTCCAAATTTGCAGACCTGATTCTGAAAAAGTCTTTAGACCGCGAGGAGCAAGCTGTCCATAACCTAATTCTCACCGCTGTAGATGGCGGCATCCCTCAGCGCTCTGGCACAGCTAGCATAATTGTCCGTGTGCTAGATACAAATGACAATGCCCCACAATTTGACAAAGAAAGCTACACAATTCACCTAACTGAAAACACACCTATTGGCAGCCTGGTTGTGAAGCTGAACGCATCTGATAAAGACGAGGGATCTAACGCTGAGATTGAATACTCGTATAGCCTCTACACATCGGAGAAAACGCAAGACACGTTCAGTTTAAATCCAACTACCGGTGAGGTAAGAGTTAAAACAATGGTTAACTACGAAGACTTTAGAATATACGATATGGAAGTTATAGCAAAAGATAAAGGAACCACTCCTTTATCAGGTCAATGTAAAGTGCAGATTCTAATCACAGATATGAATGATAATCATCCAGAGATATCGATTAAGTCATTCCAAAACCCCGTAAAAGAGGATGTTCCAATTGGAACAGTTATTGCCGTGGTCAGTGTGAGCGACAAAGACTCCGGGGACAACGGCATTGTAGACATTGCCATACCCTCGAAGTTACCTTTTGCTCTGAAGGAGTCTTCAGATAACTATTACGAACTTGTAGTCTCAGAACCACTGGACCGTGAGAGCATGTCAGAATATGATATCACGTTTACAGTGAAAGACAGAGGCTCCCCTCCGTTGTTTGACAACGAGACCATAACGCTCGAGCTACTGGACGTTAACGATAACGTGCCTCGGTTTCCTCAGTCATTTTACACAATAACCGTCGTGGAAAACAATGCCCCTGGCGCCTTACTAAGCTCACTCACAGCGTTGGACCCTGACCTCCATGAAAATCAGTACTTAGTTTACTTCATAGTGGAAAAAGAAATTGTCAACACGTCAATGTCAATGCTTTTCTCCATCAACCCAGAGAATGGCAACCTTTACGCACTAAAAACGTTTGACTATGAAATAGAGAAGGAGTTCCTTTTTCACATCGAAGCAAGGGACTCAGGTATCCCACCACTGAGCAGTAATGCTACTGTTCACATCATTATTAAGGATCAGAATGACAACACTCCTGTCATTGTCTCTCCGTGGCGTGCGCATGGATCTGTTGTGGAGGAGAAAATCCCACGCTCCACTGACAAGGGCGCACTGGTTGCCAAAGTAATAGCAATTGACACTGACTCTGTACACAACTCCAGGATAACATATCAGTTCCTGCAGAACACAGACGCTACATTATTCAGCCTAGATCAGTACAATGGAGAGATCCGAACCATGAGGATGTTTAGCTACAGAGACCCGCGTCACCAACGCTTAGTGGTGATCGCCAAGGACAATGGAGAGCCTGCGCTCTCTGCCACTGTGACCATCAAACTCTCCACGGTGGAGACCGCCATGAAGTCCTACTCTGACTTGACTGAAGTCCCAATAGAGTACGACATCTTTTCGGACTTGAATCTCTATCTGGTGATTGGACTGGGCTCAGTGTCGTTCCTGCTACTCATCACCATTCTGGTCACCATCGTGCTGAAGTGTCAGAAACCGAAGCCCAGTAAATCACTTCCTCCAAGCAGGAACAGCGTGGCCAGTAGCGTGGACAGGAACTCAGGCTTTGCAGACTCCACTCTGGTCTCCAATGACGCCTACTGGTACAGTATGTTCCTGGCGGAGACCCGTAAAGGGAAGCTGGTTGTGCGCCAACCGGCGCCAAAGGGGCAGCGATACATCGTATCCAGCCTGCCAAGAAGTATAGGCCTGACTGAGACCAGCGGGTCAGCTACATCTACTCTTCAGGTAAGACAAGTTGGAGCTTTGTGTGCAATTGCAAAAGGATGAACCTTTGTACAAATGGCACAAGTGCTCATGTCGTTTGTTTCGGCCATAGACATCGCAAGGCTGTAAGGCAAACTTTGCTGACAAATGTGTTAACAATTTGTCATGTTGGGGTGCTGATAATTCCAAGTCAGTAATCACTAACTGAGGAAAAAAAACCTGGTAACTCTGCTGCCTGATGATCTGGATCTGATGGAGGGCCTAGTGACCCACAGTAACAGAAGTTTGTGTGTGTGTGTGTGTGTGTGTGTGTGTGTGTGTGTGTGTGCAGCAAAATTGGCAGGCCGTGTGTCTCAATACTGACATAAAAAGTAACCACTTGCTGTTAAGTATCTGATTATCTGTTGCCCTGCTCATCTAGTGCTGGACCTGGTGCCCTGGTGTGTGTGTGTGTGTGTGTGTGTGTGTGTGTGTGTGTGTGTGTGTGTGTGTGTGTGTGTGTGTGTGTGTGTGTGTGTGTGTGTGTGTGTGTGCTGTATATGAATACACAGGTTTCCTATCTCCATCTGTCTGTGGCTCTGTGCTCCACAGCCTCTGGCACATCATTCAGTCAGTCAGTCAGGCGGTCACCTGTAGATCAAACAGGCTGCTGTACACCAGGCCGTGCGGGCTGCATGCAAGCTGGTGCTCTCTGCTCTATGACCTATATATGATGTCTGATGTTACTGTAGCGGACATGGATGCTATGAGGGTGGCCTGCGCTAAACTGTGCCCAAGGGAAGACTGCACTGTTGTGTAATGCTACAGGAAAAAAATAACCCATTGTTTCCTACGTTTAAAAAAACCCAAAACATACTGATTACTTTAGTCGGTATGGCCAAACATACACAATGTTTGGTCAGAGTGGTTTTATACTCGGAACGACTACATACTCTAGTTTAGGCCGGCTGACAGCTGTGTTTCAGAGTTGCATTTACATACAGAAATCATTCAACGTGTTCCTAACATGCTAAGAGATTTTGCTTGTTTGATGTTGGGCTTTGTTTGGGTTTTTTTGCTATAGAATACATTTGGCTTACATTACAACCATGAAATCGATCACAAAAAGTATGCATTAGATGTGGTTTTATTTTCATTTTGTCGTACCAAGTACATAATGCAATCAATGATGACACAACTTTATTCATGACTTAATTTACAACCATGACTAACCAATAATCTCTAATTGATTAAGGTTCCACAGCAGGAGTGGTAAGTACAAAACAGCAGCAATGAAGAGGATTGTTGTTTCAATCGGTTTGGAATTGACTGTGTGAATATTTGTCTGTGTGTGTGTGTGTGTGTGTGCGCGCGTGTGTGTGTGTGAGAGAGAAAGACAGAGAGAGAGGGACAGAGAGAGAGGCTACATGAAAGATAATATTGCCATATTGCATTTTTCCTTCTTCCTCTAACATTGTGTCCTTCCCTCTAGGCTGTCTGTGTATCTGACCAGAGCTCACATTCTCATCATATTCATACGTTTCACTGTTAGCCTAACATTATCATGAACTGGTATACCTAGCTTGCACACACTATGTTACGAGACCAAACCCTTTCTATAATTAAGTGCTCAGCTCTGTGTAGTAAACTACCATTTGCAGCAAATATCTTATTTTAATTCTTGCCAGCCATTATTCAGAAAATCTTCACACACAGTGTATTTTGCAGTGCAACTTTGGACATTTGTAATTGGACACTTACAGGGTAGGACCAACACCATGTTCAATTCAAAAGTGTAGGTGTTCAATTACAATCAGAAAAGGTATTTTGCTGCTCTGCTGCTAATTCAGGACTACTATATTTAGACAGTCACAACAGGACCCTAACAACACAAGATCACAAGATCACAAGACCAATCTATTTCTGTGCTGTTCATGATAATCTGCTGCTCATTGTTCATTGAAATGCCTGTTTCTTCTTTTGTTTCCGCTCTAAAGTACTCAAAATGAGAGAGATCCCTTCTCACAGCTGGAGGTATGCAGCCCTTTCTTGGCCCTTAGAGGAGGACCTGAATGATGATGATGATGATGCACAACTTTGATGTTACCCGCACAAAAGTGTTTGTCTTTTGCTCTCACCTTTTTTTTTCTTGCCGCCTTTTTATAGTGGGTGGAGTTGCTTTTTTCTGTTGCAATAGATGGAGAAGGAGCAGAGGATTTTGTTTCAGTCCCTTTTTGTATAAACCTCTCACGGCATAAATTCGCTCTGTATGGCCTAACTCACGATTGGCTCACATCATTGCCTTCGTTTGTATTTGTTTTGACGATGGATTATCCTTATGACATCACAACCATACCTTGGTCTATTTCACCATAACCCGACCACATGCATGTCGCTCTGGATGCATACGGTATACAGTATATAGGCCTATTTTAGCATAGCATGTTTTGCTAGTCAGAGGGTATGTCCCCTCTGCTCAAACTACTTTCTTAGATGATCCGATGCGTTGTGGATATTATACACTGAACATAATATAGTGATAATGTACGTATGATTAGTTAATTGACTGAGGCCATGATGATGCATGAGCTTCTTGCTCACCTTTATTCCTTGTTGTACATATACATCATGCTACTCAATAGTCAGTCTGCCATTAAGAACTTACTTAGTCAAATAGGGGTCACTAGAAATTATTTTTGAATACTTGTTTGCCCCCTCCAGTGTTAATTAAACATGTTTGGGAAATTAAAATGAATCACTGCCTTTTGAAGACTCACAACTCCTAGGCCTTTACCCACATGTCTGTGCATGACATTTACTGATGTCCGTCTGTATATTCTATATGAATGGGTTCTTAGTTCTGCTCCTGAGCTCACCTGCACTGCCTATGCAGCACCTGTGCCTACTGTACACTGTACACTAGTGCTGACCTCAGCTGTTGACCTCTTGACTAGCTTGACACTCTGTAGATGCTGTGTCTGATCATTTCATTTTATCCAGGTCATCTTGGTCAAAAGAGCTCAATCATAAAGATTAAAAAAAAAAAGTTTATGGTGCTTTTAACTAAACTTTTTTTGTCTCTGGACTTTGTGAAGATTTCTAAAGTTAAGTTTTTTGTTTGTTTGGTTGTCCAGTGGCTCACAACTCCTGTCAGCTAATTGAGAGGAGTGTTATACAGAAGACATAACTTTAGTTATAGTACTTGGATCAGGCCCAGGTACAAACATTTGCAGTGCAAGAGGCGTTTCTCAGGGGCAGGACCAAGAACCCTTAGTGTTGTAGTACACCATTTGATGGGAGTTCCAACAAAGTCAGTGTACTTGCCTTGTGTGTGTGTGTTTGGATGGTTGGTAGATCGTTTTGTGACAGTGGTTTGTTTTGTTTTTGTTCGTTTGAACGAAATGGTCAACTGTTCCGTTTGGACCCTGGTGAATTTCCTGTTCACTGACGTGTTCTGTTACGTGACCCCCCGACTTTGTTTTATGTGAGGATTGATCTCAAGTGTTAAACACCTCCCCACACCTCCCTAAAAGTAACACCCCAGTCCCACCCGATCTCACCTGGCAGGTCTCCATCAACCTCACTCTCACATTCAGCTTCATACAGTCTACTCGCATGGAACGCATCAGTGATTCACCCTACCTCACCCACCCCAACACCAAACCCCACCATGTCTCTCTGAGGACACCCTCTCACCCCCTCCCTGAACCCTTAAGTCCTTTATGATATCTCCATGCCTGAACATCCCCTCCCCTACCACCACCTTCCATTTGATTTGATTGACAGGCTACCCCAGCTGCATGAGATGTGTTGTGACGGCTTTGGTGGGGCCTACTGTGTTGTACAGTGGGGGCAAGGAGAGCTGCCCGGACGTGTGTATGTGTATGTGTGTGGGGTGGGGTCTAATGCTTGTTTCTGTGTTCACCACCAGGCGTCTACAACCACCAGTAGCAGTTCCTCGTGAGGCCTCTCCCTTGCTATACGACCATCGCTGGAGGGACGTCAGGAGGAACGTGAACATCCGAACATCCTGACCCTTTGACCCCAAACCTGACCCATGTCCTTCATTGACACTGGCTCCTTGTGAGGCCCCTCCCTGCCTACAACACCATCGCTGAGGAGACACCAGAAGGAATACCAACTGAAATTCGAAAACCTGACCCTTGACCTCAAACCTGATTCATATCCTTCATTGACACTGGCTCAATTTGAGGCCCTTTCCTGTGGACACTATCATTGCTGGAGAGATATCAGGAGGAATACCCCCAGAATGCCAAAATCATGACCTTTGACTCAAAACATGATCCATGTCCTTCAAGGACCCCTCTGGCTACAATGACGCTGGAGAGACATTGGACGAATACCCGCCAAAAATTCCCACCATGAACCTTGACCCGAAATCTGAATCTGAGCCTGAAGATGCCCCTCCTAGGCCCAGATTTGGCTTCACCACTGCATGAAAGGGAGGTCATGTGGAGTACCCCTTAAAAATCCTCACCATGTCTCTGACTCTGTCCCTAACCCCCTCAACTCCCTTTCCATTTGTATAGGACAGTGCCACTAGGGAAACATCAAGAGGAACATCATTTGACATCCGTAATTCAGACCCAAAGCCTGACCATCATCCCCATGGCCTTTGGGCCTTATGCAGGCTTCCTTGCCCTCCTGGACTGTGGAAAATTACCCCAGTGGACCCTGAGGCCCACCTGTCCCTATTCACAAACACACATACACACAAACGCACACACACACACACACAGGCATGCATATCCCTCCTAAAACACACACACACACACACACCTCCAGAAGGCACTACAACGCTGGAACACTATCACCATGGACACACACACACACACACACACACACACACACACACACACACACACACACACACACACACACACCAAAGCCTCTCCATCCAGCCAGGCCGTCCTCACATGCAACACCTGCATAGTATCAGCTGTGATGCTTGTGTTCCTTTGTTTCCATGTTGATCACCAGAATGGATTAAGGACAATTAGGACGCTTTGCAATGGATGTGGACATTACATGGGAATACTGCAAATACTACAAAGATCGCCAGTGCTGGAGATGCATCAATGAATACGGAATCATCTGTGGGTGAGGAACTTGAAAGGGCAGCATGCAGGTGATATTGTCTGGTCCCAAAGAGTTGTGTTATGTGGATAGAGAGAGAGAAGGGGAGATGAGAGAAAGTGTGTGTGTGTCCGTGTGTTTGTGTGTGTGTGTGTGTGTGTGTGTGTGTGTGTGTGTGTGTGTGTGTGTGTGTGCATAAAAAACAGAGGGTGGAGGGGACAAGGAAATCTACAGTATAAGAGCAAAAAAGAGGGTGTCTTCAGAATATGTACAAATTACCATTATCAGCTTATTGAGCATGTATTTGTTTCTACAAAATGCCTGCAACAGTCCACCATATTCAGTATGTACTGGACAGTATACAGATTCATCCAGTATAATCTAGTATAATAAGTCTCGCAAGGTGTTAACTCATGACTCATAACACATTATGCAGCATCTGAAGTGAACCACTCCACAGTACAAAGTGTACCTTCATTGTTCTACTGCTTCAGCAGGTTATCAAGATCTCATCCTTCACATTATGTCAGATGAAATCAGGCTGTACACCTCTTCTGCAGTGCTGGACATAGCTCTAAAACACACATCCTCCACTTCTTCCTTTGTCTGCTTCTCATGTACAGAGGCGCATGCAGTACACATACGTACACTCACATACGTACACACACACACACACACATCCCTAATAGCCCCCTAATATGGCTTTGCTGGTCCAACTTTTAAATATTTATAAACACCTCGATGCTGGGCGTCAATGCTTGCCCTTATTAGTAAATCTTGAGGCTGATATCTGTTGTAATCACTGACAGCAAGCCTCTTGATCAGCAACGAGCTTTACAAAAAACAACAATCAAGCACGGTTAAAAAAAATGACATTCAGATGGTCAGGCCAAATTCCAGGGTGCTGAGAAAGCCTTAGTGTAGTAAGGAATGCTTCACCACTGGGCCCAGTGTTAAAGGGGTATGCCACTATTTTGGGGCTTAATACAGTTAAAATCGTTGGCCAAGGTTTATAAAGGTGGTAAAGTGTCTTATTTTTTATGTAAGCCGTTGTCTTGCTTTAAGACAAGTTAAAAGAGGGAGCATGTCGCTAAGCTAGTGAAAGTCAATGTATCCGTGTAGCATGCTACAATGCTACACGGATCCATTGACTTTCACTAGCTTAGCGACATATTCCCTCTTTTAACTTGTCAACGCTTAACATGAAAAATAAGACACTTTGTCACCTTTATAAACCTTGGCCAATGACTTTAACTGTATTAAGCCCCAAAATAGTGGCATCCCCTTTAACTGACCCATCCTTCTCCAGCTTGTGAAAACACGAGACTCTGTCTCAACTCCCCCTTCATCTCCATCTGGAGCCTGTGTCCTCGATCGACCTTTAAATCAGTTTAATCTCCATGACATGCACATCCATGCTGTGATTGGTTTTGGTGGTGGTTGTCCAGGGCTGAACCGGTGCAAAAAAAAGTTTTAAAAAATAAGGCCTGGGCAGCCCCCTCTAAATTTAGGGCCAGTCTCTAAAAAAAATGCAAAAAAATATATATAGACAGCTGAGGGTTGCTGGCCCACCTGGTAATACCCGTAAGCCCGATTACCAGTCCAGGTTAGTGGTTGTGTTTAGCGCTCTGAGTCAAACTCATCACGAGCAACATACAAGTATATAGTGACAGTTCTGTTTTAATGCTATTTTTTTTAAAGAAATCTTAATGATTTTGTTCAGTATGACTGTTAAAAATCAATTATCTGATTGTTTGGCAATGTAACTAATGTGCTTTGACTATACAGTAATGCTTTAATTACATTACAACTGAAGATGGTAGCGTGCAATGCAAAACAGTTATGTTCATTTAATGTTTTGTTTACATTTTTGGATGTTCTTTTTTATTGTTGTATAGAAAAAAACACACAGAAGTAAATATTTAGGGGGAAAATACCAGATATTTTGTAACGTCAACCCAAACTTCTACCGCTGCTTTAATTTTCTTGTGCAAGCTTCTAAAAGTGCTTTGTGTATGGTATTATTATTATACTTGTGGTGCAATATATAGGTGTCTTCATTTTTTATATTTAGTATTATGCTGTGTTGTGTGTCAATGCTAGGCTGTCCTTTTTATCAGTCATGGTAATGATGCGTATGCATTTGATAGACTTCCTGGTGAGACAAGCAGAGGGTCTGAAAGCTCTCTCAGGTCAAGAGGTATGCATCAGTGGTGGAACAATTGCACACAAGGGCCCAGGGCAAGATACTTAGGGCCATCAATACAGTAGGGCCCTGGGGCAAATACCCTGCTCACCTCCCCTGTAGAGACTGAAGTTTCTGTTTACGGTATGTTAACATTGGTGAGTGGGAAAGTGGTCTCTGTGTTCATTCCAATCTTTGAATTAGTGAAGCACACAACAAAATAGTTCAGTGGTGGTTCAGCCAAAGATTCTATCAACCTTCTCTGGTTCAGCTGTATTGCAATGGGTTGTGATCAAACTGCAAAGCCCTAGTCCTACCAGCCCAAAGCCCTAGCCTCAGGCCATAGTTGACCAAATCATAGATAACAGCCTGTGTCTCACGTTTAACCGTGAGTATGTACAAGCACAGTGACAGCATTGTCCCACGCACAACTACTACAAGCCAGTTACTTCTGCTTGAAACAGGGCAGAAAGCTCTGCTGGTGTTTTTGAGCCTATGAATGCCTGCATCATTCTGCAGCTATTGCTCAACGATTTTGGGAGCGGTTGCGCAATCACTGGGTAAGGGGGAGTGACTAGAGAGAAAACAGCTGTGGCCTCTAGAGCTGTTTATACTAAAAATGAGAAACACATGGGGAAGGGGGATGACATTTCCTGGAAGGTCTCGCGGGGCTGATTTCCACAGAAATGGTCAACGAGCAACAACAGCCTTTGTGAGCACTGTTATTTGGTAAAGGGTAAGCAAGGGCTGTTCTCGAGAAAGGCAGGCTAACTCTCATCTCTTTCTAAGAGGTCGCCGCTGCTAGAAGTAGGTCACTAACACGTGTGCACACACACACACAGGGCTCGTACAGGCCACAATGATTAATTCAGCTCACCACTTTTTTTGAACATGGGAAATGGAGCACCTATTTATACATTTCAGGAGCAGGGTGGGCAGGCCCAAGAAAACTGGCTGTGCTGCATGACAGCTATGGGAGATAACACTGCCCTTCTGGCCCATGTGCCCCACAACTTCCCTAGCCCAGTGGTTCTTACCTGCCAACACCCCTTTGACCCCATCATAAGCCTGCCAACATACTCCTTAATATTAAAAAACCCAAAGTAGCCCACGAATTTGCAAACGAGAGTCCCCCTCTCAGCTGTCTCCGCCTCAATGCTCCCTAACGTACCCTGGGGGGCTGTAGAGCCCCCATCGAGAAACACTACCCTAGCCCATAATGTCCATGTGCCAGGGGCCCACACAACAGATGTTGATTTGGGGGGGATAATGAATTAAATGGGCAGCTGACTAAGTAAGTGTATTGCTTATGATCAGACAGCCGGGATGATGTCATTGCCTTTTTCCACACAAAGGATGAGAGAGAGTGTGGGTGGACAGGGGAAGGTGTCGGGAGGAAGGGGAGGTGTGGGGAGAGAGCTCATTTAGGGCCCAGCCTAAGCACCGAACATCCAGTACCTGAGGTAGCGTTTCAGACCCTCACAGCTATTCTTTTTATTTGAATTTATTTTATTTTTTCAGTGGAGTGTTTGTTGTCTTCTTGATACATACAGTATGTTTTAGGGGTGGGGGATGGGAGGCAAAAAAAAGCAACAAGCAGTGGGCCGCATGCTGTCCACAATTTCACTCACAACGTTTTTTTAATCAACAATAGAAATATTAGAGCATTTGATGTCAGCCAATCAAGTGTGACACCATCCCATTTCAATGAGTTGGTACAGTATGTTAATCCATTTTCTTGCTACAGATGGGTTTGTACGAAATGACCTTGGAGAAAGCATGAGGAACTGAGACACACTTGGTTACCTTGGGCAGCCAAAAAAAATCCTTGTGGGGAAAACAAGAACATTATCATCAGTCTTATAGGGATAGCCATGGTATCGGAGGGTATAACTGTGCTTAAGACAGGGGTATGTTCTCATGTAATGGCTGTATGTTTTTTGTACATGGTAGCTGTATTACAGCTTATAGATGAAGAAAATAACAATGATGCGTATATATGAATGATATGATCAATGTTGTTAATCAGTCATCTAGCTTTTATGTTTTTAGATGGCTGCAAGCTCCAGTATGTTTGTGCTTGCTTACACATGAATGGGTCTGACTGTAGAGGAAAGTGAATGTGTGTGTGTGTGTGTCACAAGCATGTCTGCCATATCACGGTGTGTTATTTACTTTGAGTGAACAAAGAAAAAATTACCAGTAGGATTTTTGTTATGAGTGATCAAATTCAACCTTTGGGGATGGTGTCTCATTTCTAAGCGAACAATCTTTTTTTTAAATAAAAGTATGACAAAAATGACAATTATACTGTATGTAGCTACTGTATGTACTAGATGTAATCAAATACAGTTGGACATTATACAATTAAACCTGTAAATATGACTGTGTGAATAAAAGATGAGTAAAATGAGTGCCTGTGTGGCTGTAAGTGTGTGTCTGGTATGCAGTATTCTGCCACTACTCTCCTCCTGACCCAGTTTCCTGCCTCTCCCACTCACTCACACACACACACACACACACACACACACACACACACACACACACACACACACACACACACACACACACACAGAGGAAAGGAGGGGAGACTGCAGCATCGCCACTGCTCTGTGCACCGCTGAGAGGCTGATGCAGCGAACACACACACACACACACACACACACACACACACACACACACACACACACACACACACACACACACTGCTGTGTTTGCATCCATACCCTTTCATAGCTCTCCCAACCCCCATCCAAATCACTGTGTGCATCCAATCCCCCAAACCAGACACACCCTTCTCTCTCTCTCTCTCTCTCTCTCTCTCTCTCTCTCTCTCTCTCTCTCTCTCTCTCTCTCTCTCTCTCTCTCCCTCTCCGGCTTTCACACATACTGTACACACTGAACAGACGACGCTATGCAGAATTTGAAAGGCTGGATGTTACTAGGCGACAGCAGTCTCCCCTTCACAATGCTGACATATTACAGGGTGGGGCTCTATGTATGCATGTGCACACATAGAAGACTATAGAATCCTTTCTGTCATCGTATTATTATTTTGTTTTTTAAAATATAACATGATGCAGAACAGCACACACAAAATTAGGGCTGCAATTCATTTTAGGCAGACATGGCTAGGCTGTGGTCCCCCTCCCCCACCCTCGTATCCTTCCCGTGCGCCTGCCTGCCTTCTTGCCTCAGCACCACTGACAACGACCTGCCTCGCGCAAGGGCCCGTTGCCATGGAAACGCCGTGCCGGCCGGGAGGAGAGAGAGGAGGGGGAAGAGGCTGCGCTTCCCCTCCCCGGCAGACTGTAACACGATGCTGTGACACCCACCCCTCCTCATTTTACCACAGAGCCGCATTTAGCCTGATGCCACCTGGTGGCGTGAATGGGGAAATATTTAGAAGATTTTGGAGCACAGTTAGACTGTTTCATAAGGGATTTAATAATAGAAATTCCGAGAAAAAAAATGTTAAATGAACATTGTGTCATTTCTTTTGTCTTTGTTGCGCCTCGTCATTCCCCCATAACAAAAATGTGACCATATGTGTAAACAGAATTTATAGAAATGCATAAGTCCGCTTTACTATTGATTATGCCTACTTAATTAAAACAATTATGTAATATTGTGAATTTCAGACAGCACAAATAAGATACCATTTACCATTTGACCAGCATGGTACGATATATCCAACCGGCAAAAGCGTATTATCCACATGTTCATGGCAATATGCAAGACACTGGGATGATGAGGAGGAAGTGATGAAGTCACATGGTCTGCACAGGCGCACACCCACCACACAGAGTCGCTGTTCACTACTGATAGATTGTGGCGTTCACCAAGGCTGGTTAAGCCAATGGCGGGGATGCTGAGCATATCTACATCAGAAGGCTGCATTTAGAGGGCATCTCCATTGTCTACTTCCAAGGCAATGAAGTAGTCACAGTAACACACACTAGAAGAGCTGCACACCATGAATGTACAAATGTGCCAATCACCTTGTGCATGTTGCCCTTCCACAAATTTAAAAGCAAATAGACCTAATGTATTTTCACTCAATTATATTTACATATCAGATGAGTTTTCTTTTTTTTTTTAACTCATCAGCATGTATTTGACTCTGCACTAAGATTTTATCAGACTTAATATTATAAATGTTGGTAGTGCTAAAATGCTCAGCCTTCATCCGAAGTACGGCACTGGTCCCTCTTCCTGCCCCGTGGTCCATTCCAGCCGCAGAGAGGCGCTATTCGCTCACTAACTAGGGCCTCGTTTCCGAAAGGGCCTTAAGTACTACTTAACGCTACGTGCTACTTAAGTTCACACGTAACACCATCGTAGAGCTCACGGAGCGTTTCCCAAAGCCAACTTAGCTAAGAACCATCGCAGGTTGACACGTAACTCTAAGAGCAATCCACGAGTGGTCTAGAGTAGTCTTAACGCGCTAAGATTGATCGTAGCGGCATGGCACAGTGGAGACACCCACAGGATATGAAGGGAAAAGAAGAAACCTGCGCATAAGATTGCTGTTTTAAGACGCGAGTGGCATGGCACAGTGGAGACACCCATAGGAAAAGAGGAAACTTGCACTTCAAGATGATGTTTTAAGACGGGAGTGTAAATATCATGGCAGCACAGTTGACACTGCAACGAAAATATGAAGGTAACATTAATTGTGGATGTGTAGGCCTATAATAAAAGCAATGTGTTTGGAAATATGTTACAGGTAGTAAAATAGTTCGACTGTGTTTGATAAACCTGGGCATAATTAAACTGTGATAAATCATAATTTGTGTGGGTGCTTCATGAACAAGAACAAGGCAAAATGAATAAGGGGCTTCGGAAACCAGAGACAAGAGTGTTGATGAGTGGTGATGAAACTTTATTTGTTTTATATTTTTTTAAAGAAAAATGGTCAGCGAGTTGTTGCACCCTCTTTCATTTTCAAGTAGCCTAAGTAAGGGAAGGCGACGCAGAAAATACATGATAGTTGTAGGCGAAGGGTAAGCTATAAAAAGGCAGCGATGGGGATTCGTGTAGATTTTTTGTTTTAATAACAGCAGACTGCCGTGCAAAAATGTCCTCACAGTTGTGAAAGCCGCACGGTAGGCTACTTTGCGCACCGCTCACCACATGTGCCAAGCTCTGCTCTCCCTATTCCGACTCTAGTAGGCTAAGCAATAACAAAAAGGCAGCGAGGGGATGTGTCAATGTTGATGGACATTGTTTTTCATAACAGACGTGCTCCCGACAGTTGTCAAGCCTTGAACGCCTTGAGGTTGTAACTTTGAGCATCCCAATTTGGAACTCCAACTAGGCCTACTTGTCTTCTTAAATAGGCCTATTAAGCTGCAGTAGCGAACTGCACGCGCTTTATCTGGGTCTTAACGGCGTAGCTCATGGTTATTACAGTCAGTTGGGAGTTTTGCATGATTTCATTGTTTGTGTGCATTTTATTTCATTTGCCAACAATAACTCCTATCAATAGTTGCAAACAGCTACAAATGTATTCCACCTTTTATGGAGAGCAACTTTTGACACTTACACACGCCTTACTTTTTGTAAATGGTTTAGCAGCAGATGACGGCGCAGTTCACTCCGAGGACACTTCAGCACCACGTAAATGGACAGCGATCCTTAAGAGCGACGCTACGAATGATCTTAGAGGCTGTGCACGCGCGTTCATGTACGAATGTCTTTGGGAAACAGTCGTAGAAAATCTAAGAACATTCGTAGGATCACTGGTTAACGACACACGTAAGGCTAAGAACCATCGTTATAGTGAAACGAGGCCTAGGTTAGCTGGGTGGATCACCGTCAGCCTCGCTGTCAGATGCATCTTGGGGAGGAGAGGGAAACAAAAAAGAACAGACGACGGAGAGGACAGACCAATAATGCCTCTATACCTGCCTTACCATCCATTATTACATAGGGACATGAGTTTTGTCGACAGTTTAGGACAAATCTTTAAATGAAATCTTCAGCATGGAGAATGGAAGTGGTCGAACTAGATTGCCAGGAGGCTTGCTCATTCATTTTGTCTGTTTGTTCTTCTTTCTGGCGTCGAGAGGCGTCGAGGCGCAGATCCGTTATTCTATTCACGAGGAATTAAAGGTTGGATCCACGGTTGGGAATATCGCTAAGGATCTAGGAATTGACTCTGCCACGTTATCGGATCGGAACTTGCGGATTGTCCAAACGGGAATCAAACAGGAGCTCTTTCAGGTAAACCAGAGAGACGGTGCTTTGTTCGTCAGTCAAAGGATAGATAGAGAAGAGCTATGTGGCAAAACCAGCCCGTGCCTGGTGACTCTCAAAGCCGTGATAGAGAATCCATTAGAAATGCACCAGATTACTGTTGAAATCACAGATGTAAACGATAATCGTCCTTCGTTCACAGATGAAAACTTTAAGTTAGAAATACTGGAATCTGTGACAATAGGAAAACGATTGCAACTGGAGGGGGCACACGATCCCGATGTAGGTACGAATGACCTGCAGTCTTACAAACTGAGCCAAAATCCGTATTTTCGTTTAGAAACAGAGGATTCTGGGGACGACGGTAAAATACCCTTTTTGGTTTTGCAAAAACAACTAGACAGAGAGCAAACTGGGGAATTGACGCTAGTGTTGACAGCTTCAGACGGAGGTAAGCCACACAAATCAGGAACTTTAAATATAACAATAATCGTGTCTGACATAAATGATAATGCACCTGTGTGCAATAAATCAAAATACACTGTCAATGTGAAAGAAGACGCACCAGAAGGGACATTTCTCGTGCGAGTTGGTGCCTCGGATGCAGATGAGGGATTGAATGGCGAAATTGTGTTTTCACTACGAGGCAAATTCAGAAATGGCGCGTCTGACATTTTTAGTCTCGACAACAAAACTGGGGAACTGTCAATCAAAAGCGGCCTTGACTTTGAACAGAGACAGTTGTATGAGCTTAAAATACTAGCCGCAGACAGAGGAGCAGTTTCCCAGTCCACGCAATGCACCGTAATAGTGAAGGTGGAGGATGTAAATGACAACAAACCTGAGATTGACATCACATCCCTGTCCAGCCGCATACCGGAAAACGCACTGCCCGGTACAGTGGTTGCGTTGATGGGGGTGACGGATCAGGATTCAGGAGTCAACGGACAGGTAGTTTGCTCTGTACCCTCCGACCTGCCGTTTGATCTCAAGCCGTCATCAGATGGCAACTTTTACTCGCTTATAACCAAAACGCACATGGATAAGGAGTCCCAGGCAACATACAACATTGAAATAACAGCAAAGGACTTGGGCACACCTCCATTGACCACTACTAAGGTCATACAGGTGGACTTAGAGGACATAAACGACAACACTCCTGCATTTACTCTGAGCCCTTACACATTTTATTTGATAGAGAATAACAAACCTGGCATGTCCATATTCAGCGTGAGCGCGCACGACCTTGATGAAGGGGATAACGCACGCGTGTCATACTCACTGGACAGAACCAATTCGGGTACCAGCGTCACATCTTTCTTGAACATCAATGAGGAGAACGGAACCATTTATGCCCTGAAAAGTTTTGATTTCGAGACGATGAAAACATTCCAGTTTCACGTCATTGCCAACGACTCTGGGTCACCCCCCCTTAGCAGCAACGTCACAGTAAATGTGTTTATCCTGGACCAGAACGACAACACACCTGCCATTCTTTCTCCAGTAAGCGCCAATGGGTCAGCAGAAGGTGTAGAAGAGGTACCCCGCAATGTGAAACCAGGATACCTGGTGTCAAAAATCAGGGCCTACGACGCAGACGTGGGTTACAACGGCTGGTTACTTTTTTCCCTGTTGGAAGTCAGCGACCACACTCTGTTTGGCTTGGAGCGTTACACCGGGCAGATTAGAACCATGCGTTCCTTCACAGAGACTGACGAAGCGCGCCACAAACTGGTCATATTAGTCAAAGATAACGGAAACGTTTCCCTCTCAGCCACAGCGACTGTGATGGTGAACTTGGTCGAGCCCAAAGAGGCTTTTGCAGCATCCGATGTCCCAAGCTCCGTAGACAACGAGGAGGAAAACAACATTACATTTTACTTGATCATAACTTTAGGCTCAGTTTCAGTGCTTTTTGTCATTAGTATAATAGTATTGATAGCCATGCAGTGCTCCAAAGCCACGGATTACTCGTCAAAATACCTACAGGACACTAATTATGACGGAACTTTATGCCACAGCATCCAGTACAGATCTGGAGACAAGAGGTACATGCTGGTTGGACCCAGAATGAGTATCGGCTCCACTATAGTTCCTGGCAGCAATGCAAATACTCTGGTGGTACCTGACCGACGTTCAAGAGCTCCAGACGAGGTAAGACTTGCTGTGTGTGTGTGCGTGTGTGTGCGTGTGTGTGTGTGTGTGTGTGTGTGTGTGCGTGTGTGTGCGTGTGTGTGTGTGTTACTACTTTGTATGCGGGTCTGCCTTACAAAACTATAGAAACATGGCACAGAAATGAAACCATGCGTATTTTTTTTAATGAAACCATGGTGTATTCTTATGACTGCGAATATGCAGAAACTCGCAAATACACAGACTTACTTAAAGCGCTTCAGACTGGTGAGGAAGTCGCACATGCACGGTAACTGACAACGCTTTTCAAACTGGTCAGCGACTAGCTGCTTGTGTTAACCGTATGACCGCTGCAGAACCATCTAGTATGGCAGTAAATATAGGCTACATTTCTGGGACATGTGTGGTTAGGACGAGCACAACAGAGCCAAATACCTGTGTTGACTTGTCAGGCAGGTGGCAATTCAAATAGTGTAATACCAGTGACATTATAGTTTAGTAGCCTATTTCAATGTCTAAGATACGACATAACAGATAAACCCAAGCACCACGTTAAAGTATGTTCACATCTGTCTGAAAAGGTTTGTAAGTTAAAGAGTAATTTGAGAGTCTTACTTTTTGAAGCGCGTATTGGTTATTGTGTGTATGCACAATTTACCATGTTTGTGTGTGGGCGTGTGTTGGCACTTGGCAGTGACCATCTGGAGCTGACCATGGTCCTGAAGCTGTCTCAGCGCAACGATTCAACTACCGTTGCTATGTACTGGGGAATAGGACAATCATCTCCCACTCCTTGTGTATTGATTGCTTTGTTGCTACTGTACAAAAAGAGAATCATTGCTTTATTGGTCTGAGTACAGTGTAGCGTGTGTGTGTGTGTGTGTGTGTGTGTGTGTGTGTGTGTGTGTGTGTGTGTGTGAGAGAGAGAGAGCGAGAGAGAGAGAGAGAGAGAGAGAGAGAGAGAGAGAGAGAGAGAGAGAGAGAGAGAGAGAGAGAGAGAGCGCGCAGAGGGTTGTAGAGTCACTGTCCTCGGTGCTGAAATGTTGTTAGTAGCGCAAAAATCCAAATAACCGTCAAGAAAGGTTTTCATCTGAAATTGTACGATTTTTGCATTTAATCCGCACTACTGACAGCTGTGTAACACATGTCATGAATATTGCACAAATGCACGCTCAAATGAACAGCATATTAAACTTTCAACATAATGTTGCAATATAGGAAGACTAGGGATAGTTTGTGACCATGTCGTTTAACCTCAAAATCACCATACACAGTAAATTTGCCAGTGTTAATTTTGCAGTGTTAAGGCTTATTAACACTATTGGAGTAATTCCAACACCAAATGGAGTGAGGTGTTATCCAGTGTCAGTGACAAATGAAGTTGTTAAATTGTGTGGAGTTAGAAGTACTCCAGAGAGCCCCCACCTCCTCAAGGTGATGGAGTTTGTCTGCGCCATTGTATGCTCCCCGAAACTGCTTTACTCTTTATAGTGTTAGCTTAACACTATAAATCTAACATCAGTGTTTAACACTGATCTGGAGCAGGACCAAATAGACACTAGAACAGTGTTGATTTTACCTCTTTAAGTGTTATTTTAACACTACAAAATTTACTGTGTAAACACGTAATCTACTACATAAGAGACCACGTGGGGTCACTATAACACAAGTAAACCTGGCATGAGGAGAAATGTAAATGACGCCCTCTGATGCAGTGGGCGTGCGTGTGACGTGAGTGTGCTTTGCAAAGAGCAGTAGCTCCGAACACGGAGGACGCGTTTGTTTAATCATCCGAGATTCTACATTCTGTTAAATTAGCACTGTCAAACAGTAATGACTTGAGGGGTATATATTGATAGTTTATATCGGGGCGTACTCATTTTGGATGTTTCGCGATGGGAGAGCGAGGACAAAGGCGCGTATGGGACTGTTGTTTCTGGACACTGTATTTCTTTTTGTTGCTACGTAGCGGGGAGCATGTTTCAGCTCAGATACGATACTCCATACCAGAGGAGAACAAAGAGGGATCGGTTGTTGGACATATTGCGAAAGATTTGGGGTTAGATGTTACCACTTTGGTGAATAGAAGATTACGCATCGTTTCCGGCACCGAGGACTCTCTTTTCCAGGTAAATGAGAACAATGGGGACCTGCTCGTCAGTAAGACTATTGATAGAGAGGCCATTTGCGATGGGCAAAGCGCTTGCCTGATGAATCTAAAAATGATTGTCGATAACCCTCTGGAAATACATTATGTTGCGGTTGAAATCACGGATGTCAATGACCATTCCCCCAGTTTTCCTGAAAAGGAGAAACGACTCGAGATAGCCGAGAACAGATTACCGGGAGCAAGATTTCAGCTTCAAGCAGCACGCGACCCAGACATTGGAATGAACAGTGTGCAGTCATACAAATTGAGCCAAAATGATAACTTTGAGCTAAAGCTATTAGAGAGAAGCAAAGTGAAAATCCCGTACTTAGTGCTAAAGAAACCCCTTGATAGAGAAACCAAAGCCGAGCACAGCTTTTGTTTAACGGCGTATGATGGGGGCACTCCCCCTAGATCAGGAACTCTGAATGTAACAGTAACGGTCCTTGACATAAATGACAATCCACCAGTTTTTAGTCAAGAGCTTTACACTGTGACTATACCAGAAAATGCTGAATTTGGAACTGTTGTATTAGCAGTTACAGCGACTGATATTGACAAGGACGCAAATGGCGAGTTAGAATACATTATGGGCACAGACTTAGACCCAGCACTATTCGAGAAATTTGATTTAGACAGTGTAACCGGTGAGATACGAATAAAAGGCGCCCTTGATTATGAAGTCACTGACCTGTATAAACTAGATATTCAAGCAATAGACAAGGGCCAACCACCTCTGAATGCCGAATGCGGTGTTAATATTAAAATACTAGATGTGAACGATAATGCCCCAGTTATTGAAGTAACATCACTCTCTACTCAAGTTTCTGAAGACGCAAAACCTGGTACAGTTATTTCACTTATTAGCATAATAGACAAAGATTCAGGAATGAACGGAAAAGTAGTATGCAGTCTGTCTGGGGATGTGCCATTTGAGCTGAAAGCGTCAGTGCAGGATAACATGTTTTCCCTCGTCACAAAACGCAGTCTTGACAGAGAGAGCCTGTCATACTATGACATCACCATAAATGCGTTCGATTTGGGTCAGCCAGCACTTTCCACATTCAAAACGTTGAGTGTCCAGATATCAGACGTGAATGACAACTGTCCAGAGTTCCAGCAGAATCCTCTTGAACTTTACATGTATGAAAACAACGTACCAGGTGCGTCCATCTTTTCTGTAACTGCAACAGATAAAGACGTAGATGAGAATGCTGCAATATCCTATCAAATTGCCAGGGGTGGCCACAGCGAAATGACATCATTTCTCAACATCAACGCAGATAGCGGGGCTATTAGTGCGCTCAAAAGTTTTGACTTTGAAGCTGTTAAAATGTTCAATTTCTGCGTAATAGCAAAGGACGCTGGACATCCTTCTTTAAGCAGCAATGTAACTATACATGTTTTTATTCTGGATCGGAACGACAACACTCCGGTCATCTTGTCCCCAGTAAGTGCAAACGGATCAGCTGAGGGCACTGTTGAAATCCCGCGCAATGCCAACCAGGGATATTTGGTCACTAAAGTGAGGGCGTCAGACGCTGACATCGGATACAACGGATGGTTATTATTTTCAATACAAGAGGTTGCCGACCACACGCTGTTTGGTCTGGACCGTTATACTGGACAGATACGAATGCTGCGCGCCTTTGCAGAGACTGACGAAAGTGAGCACAAACTGACTGTGGTTGTGAAAGACAATGGCAACGTGTCGCTATCAGCAACAGCCACTGTGCTTGTCAGAGTGGTGGAGCCAATGGAGGCCTTTGCAGCCTCTGATATTAAAAGTTCCCAGAACGTCGAGGAGGAAAACGACATGGCATTTTACCTAATGATAACGCTTGGAGCTGTGTCCATACTTTTTGTGATAAGCTTAGCTGTCCTGATTGCCATGCAGTGTTCCAAACAAGCGGACTACTCGTCCAAGTACTTGCAGGACACGAACTATGATGGAACTTTATGCCACAGCATCCAGTACAGATCTGGAGACAAGAGGTACATGCTGGTTGGACCCAGAATGAGTATTGGCTCCAATATAGTTCCTGGCAGTAATGCGAATACTCTGGTTGTACCTGATCGCAGGAGTAGAACTTCTGTTGAGGTAAGAGCTGGTTTCATTTCTAACTCTAACAAGTGAATGTGCTATACGTTGTTTCCCCCAGAAGGAAGCCAATGTTTTTGAGTTGGTTTATATTGTCACATGCTGCTTAAAGAAATATGTGTAATTGTTTTGGAATGGTCTAAATGACTGAATTGTAACGCAAAAAGGGCAGTGTGTGTGTGTGTGTGTGTGTGTGTGTGTGTGTGTGTGTGTGTGTGTGTTTTCCCTTCTCAGTGTCTTTGTACACTTTACATTTATCTATGTACGTAGATTGCAACAAGACACCGCGTTGCTCTCCGTGGTCCTGAAAGCTCTATACGGGTTTGGTTGGTCAGTAAAATGAAGATAGATACTTGCGTCCAGTTCAGAGGTTTTTTCCCAACCAGTCTGTCTAAAGATAAACATGCCAAGGTTTGTTCGACACACGGTGTCAGTATTGGGTTTGAAGGGAGTGGTCCCTCATAATATCGAGGGAGAGGTGAGTCAAAAATGTTATCTCATTCTTGCTGATGGCTGGTTTTGGTGGTAGTTGAAACATTTTCTTCTCACAAAGACAGGTGTGTGTGTGTGTGTGTGTGTGTGTGTGTGTGTGTGTGTGTGTGTGTGTGTGTGTGTGTGTGTGTGTGTGTGTGGCATTTGGTGTAGGTAGGCATTTTGTGGTCAAAAGGTTGCGTTGCCTATTTGCAGTAACAGTTTTGGAATGAGCTTAATTGTATCGGATTGCATTATCTTGACATATGTGCAGTTTTGTGTGAGTATTGCTCTTCATCCTGAGCGCTAAGACTTTGTCATGTAGCGGGCTTACATGATGGGAAAGTTTCATTATTGGTTATCCCTGTGCAGCGGCTGGCTTATCTCACGCTCATGCTTTCTATCATCCACAAGGTGTCAGTATTGGTTTTGAAGAGAATGAGCCGTGCCCTTAAAATTGGTCTGTGGTTGTGGGTTGTGTCAGTCGCACAATGAAAGCGTAACGGGGCAGTGCGGTGCTGAAGAAAATGCTTTGACAGTCGGATGGGATTTGTACTACAACATGATCTTCCTCCTGTAACTCCGAGCGAATTATTGGTGTTTTCATAAGAGAATCAGTGCGAGGACGTTAACTGGAGTTTAAATACGGATTTCACGCCATGGCAGACGGTGGACAAAGACGCAGAGGGGATCTCCGTCGGATTGTTTTATGCGTCTCCTTGCTGTTGTCTTTCGGGGAGCGGATTTCTGCCCAAATCAGGTACTCGGTGGCGGAGGAGGCGAAACAGGGGACAACTGTCGGTAATATTGCAAAGGATTTAGGAATAGATGCAAGTAGCTTAGTCGAGCGACGCTTTCGAGTCGTGTCTGGATCTAAAGACGCTCTGTTTCAGGTTAACCAGAACAATGGCGTGCTGTATGTTGAAAAGGAAATCGACAGGGAGGCGTTGTGCGATGGTACTGAAGCTTGTGTCATAAATGTGAAGCTTGCCGTAGAAAATCCTTTAGAAATACATCACGTTGCAGTGGAAATAACGGATATTAATGATCATTCTCCTACTTTTGCTGACAAAGAAACGAGTTTAGAAATTTCAGAGAGCACAAACCCTGGTGTCCGTGTTCAACTCCAAACTGCGCATGATCCGGATACTGGGGCGAATGGTGTCCGACTGTATAAATTAAGTCAAAATGAACATTTTGGATTAGAAATTAGAGATAGAGGAGAGGATAAACTCCCCTTCATAGTATTACAGAAACCCCTCGACAGAGAGCGCAAAGCTCAACACAAATTGGTTCTGACGGCTAGTGATGGAGGCACTCCACCAAAAACAGGAAAGCTTAATATAACAGTGTCTGTGCTGGATAATAATGACAACCCTCCCGTCTTCAGCCAGGATGTATATTCCGCAACACTGCATGAAAATGTGGCGGCTGGAACAAAAGTTATAAAAGTATCCGCAACAGATTTAGACGAAGGGACAAATGGTGATGTAATATATTCATTTGGAAGTCATGTAAACTCGAAAATATATGATATGTTCAGTTTAGACAGTAATACGGGTGATATACTTGTAAAAGGTCAATTAGATTTTGAGCAAAATAGTGTGTACAAATTGGATGTCCAAGCTTCTGACAGTGGAACACCCCCTATGGCCGCAGACTGTAGAGTTATCATAAAAATACAAGACGTGAATGACAACCAGCCAGAGATAGATGTGACGTCTCTTTCTAACGTGGTTTCTGAGGACAGTAAACCAGGAACTGTCATTTCCCTCATTAGTGTGACAGATGAGGACTCGGGTCTAAATGGCAAAGTGCAGTGCACCATATCTGAAAACGTGCCATTTGAATTGAAACCCTCAGTTCAAGACAACATGTATTCACTGGTGACAAAAGAACGTTTAGATAGAGAGGTCCAGTCCCATTATGACATCACAATAAAAGCGGTCGATTTTGGACAGCCCCCTCTATCAACATTTAAAACTTTAAATATTGATGTATCCGATGTAAATGATAACAGCCCAGAATTCCCCCAAAATCCTCTAGAATTGTACTTATTCGAAAATAACGCAGCAGGTGCGTCAATTTTCTCTGTCTCTGCATTTGATAAAGATGTAAATGAAAACGCAGACATCAAATATAACATTGTCAGAGGAGATGGATCTAAGACAGACATGTCTTCTTTTCTCAACATCAACCCTGATAACGGGCACATACACGCACTCAAGAGCTTCGACTACGAAACTTTGAAAAAGTTTACATTTCATGTGCTAGCCACTGACTCTGGCAGTCCGTCCCTTAGTGCCAACGCCACAATAAATGTGTATATTCTGGACCAGAACGACAATCCTCCCGTTATCTTGTCCCCAGTCAGTTCTAACGGCTCTGCTGAGGGTGTGGAGGAGATCCCACGCAATGTAAACGGAGGACATTTAGTGGCTAAAGTTAGGGCCTATGACGCAGACACTGGATACAATGGATGGCTACTGTTTTCTCTCCATGAAGTAACTGACCACACTTTATTCAGTCTGGATCGCTATACGGGACAGATAAGGACTATGCGAGCATTCACGGAAACAGATGAGGCTGAGCACAAACTAGTTATTCTTGTCAAAGACAATGGGAACGTTTCTCTTTCAGCAACCGCCACCGTAATTGTAAAAGTTGTGGAACCAAAAGAAGCGTTTGCAGCATCTGATCTGACAACAGCCGTTAACGACGAGGAAGACAACGTCACTTTCTATTTGATCATAACTCTGGGCTCTGTCTCGGTGCTTTTTGTAATCAGCATCATCGTCTTGATAGCTATGCAGTGCTCAAAGTCCACAGACTACTCGTCCAAATACTTGCAGGACACGAACTATGATGGAACTTTATGCCACAGCATCCAGTACAGATCTGGAGACAAGAGGTACATGCTGGTTGGACCCAGAATGAGTATCGGTTCCACTATAGTTCCTGGCAGCAATGCAAATACTCTGGTTGTTCCTGATCGCAGGAGTAGAACTTCAGTAGAGGTAAGAGCTGGTTTCATTTTCGACCGTGAAAAATGTTTATGCTGCTATAACACAAAATACTTTGGTTTCCTTTGATCACTTTACATTGGCTCATTCATGGGTATGTCTGACGAGAGTTATACTTTATTTAGCATGTGTGAGCCTATACCTATGTGTACCATATTTAACTATCTGGATGCACAGGTACACTGTAACAAATAGCTGTTTATTTACGGCAATTCTGCAACAGCATTCTACTGTTTTTCGAAAAAACAGACAACTACTGTGAAAATATTACTTTGAGCCACATATTGAGCATAAACAGTAAGTACTGCACAATAGCAGTATTCGCCGTTGTGGAAAAAACTAGAGATGCACCGGATCCTGATTTTTAGGATCCTGCCGGATACCAGATCCACTGAATAAGATCCTGCCGGATCCGGAACCGGATACCGGATCCTACAAAAGGGTTGAAACATATAGTCTACTCGCACACGTGGGCCCTTTTTATTACGTTGGCGCAAACTATTTTTTAGACTCATTGGCTTATTGCCACACTCCCTGCAATAGCCGCGTCCAAAGGGATTTCACTCCATGCAGTGATTGGGGTTGTGAAAGACTGAAAAGCCTAGGCTAGACATGCACCAGACCCTGATTTTTAGGTAACATGCCGGATACCGGATCCACTGCTTAAGATCCTGCCGGACCCGGACCCTGTGAAAAACTCTATTATCCTGACGGATCCGGAACCGGAACCGGATCCGGTGCATCTCTAGAAAATAACAAGTTATTTTAGGCAGCACCATTGAAACCCATTCAACCTCCACTTGTCCGTGATCACCATCTAACTTCAATACCACCTGAAGAACTGAAGTCATTCTGACTGGTTAAAGATTATCTGATACTATCAAGCATGATGCAATTCCTAAGGAAACTGCAATACTTAAAAAGTGCTTGATGCAGCAAAGTGGGAGTAGCACATGCATTTTGATAGTGATGAAAGTGTGAATGGCTGAAACATTTTAAGAACTTGTAACACTCTTGCAACAAGCAGCCCCATCTAAACCAATCTGCTAATCAGTGCCTGGCCTCACCTGAGTAGGGCTGTTATGCCATTATTCAATTATGGGCGTCACCTGCCAAGGGCCTGATGACTCTGGTCACATGGTACTCTTGCACCTGTATATAAATCTGGACTATCAACACTTCAGTTGCTTGCCTGCCTGCTGGCTGGCTTGCATGGCACAGCATAGCACTTGTTTGCCTACAAGCTTGCCTACAAGCTTGCTTACATGCTTGCACACTTTCCTCTTTGTGAAAGCTTGCTGTATGTGGCATCATTTGTGGCATTGTTGCATATAATGTGCCTGCTGCAAATGAGGCATTGCTTTGAGAGCTAGCTTGTAGTGCTGCTTGTTTGCTGTGCTACTTGGTGCAAAATATTTTTTTAAAGACTGACCAATGCTATATTCATCATTGGCTCATCAAGAGATACAGTAAAAAGCCCACCTTGCACACCATCATTGTAACATAGCACTGCGTACTCTGAAATTTTATTCATGCCCACACTTTCAAAGGACCACCGCAAACCATTTTCTCAATACAGCATTGCGCCATAGTATCATGCTCAAGGCACTCCAGTCATGGTGAACGATGGGAGGGTGGTGTGGTAACATGGCCAGGGTACCACAGTTATAGAGAATGATGGGTGGGGTGGGAAGTTGCCATGGCCATATTCATGAATACAACTATGACCCAGTATTTGCCTGTCATCACACAGTACAATTCAACTTTTTAACTGAAATGTACTGTTATTTTTCTGTAGAGTACTGTTATTTAACAGTTCAACTGCTGCTGAAAAAATGTTATATACTGTGATACATTAAACAGCAATGAGCTGTATTTGATTTTTGGTGTGAAATAACAGTAGAATTACAGGTAAATATAATTGCCAGTAACTGCCGTTATTTTGCAGGGAAATTTTCTTAGAGTGTAGAGTAGAGTATAATTTATTGTTCCCAGGTTGTAAACAACACGCATTGGTCAGGTTTTTGGTCTTCTTCGCCATTCTGCGTTCATTTTGTTGTGAATGCATGACCACCTATGTGTATCCATGGGTTCGGTTGGTTTGATACAGGAGTGCGTAGCACATCATACACATTGTTCACAACATGGTTTCACAACCACATGTTTAGTTTCCAAGTGTGTGTAATTGAAACAAATCGGAACGGTTTACAGCTATTTGTCCAGATTACACCAAACATTTTGTGTGTGTGTGTGTGTGTGTGTGTGTGTGTGTGTGTGTGTGTGTGTGTGAGAGAGAGAGAGAGAGAGAGAGAGAGAGAGAGAGAGAGAGAGAGAGAGAGAGAGAGAGAGAGAGAGAGAGAGAGAGAGAGAGAGAGAGAGCCTTTTACGCATACCGTCTGTGCGCTAACTAAGCTGCCAGAGCTCTCCGTGGTGCTGAAAGTTCCTGGTAAGGAGTGCAACGTCATCGGCTTCGGTATTTTGGATATTCTTTACACCAGCGGTGGGGAACCTTTTTTATTCCAGGGCCCAATTAAAATTCCTCCAAGGGTAGCAAAGGTCCTTCAAGGGTCGTACTATGAACACAAACCAAGATTTTGCCTCTGTACTGTAGGCCTTTATTGAAGGCAGATGCCTTTAAAATAGACCTCTCCTTCTCTGGGTCCCCTTAATATAACTTAATTGTATTGGAAATGTATTTCTTTAGATTCCTGTACAAAATGTCATATTTCCTGTGAAGCTTTATCACATTAAAATGAATTCGGGGCCAGATAAAACGGCCTCAAGGGCCGTATACGGTATAGGTATAGACCAGGGATGGGGAACCTATGTCTCGAGGGCCGTTTGCCGTTTTATCCGGCCCCTGATATAATTCTAATGTTATTCGGCTTCACATGAAATATGACATATTTTGTAAAGGAATCAAATGCATTTGCAATATAATTAAGTTATATTCAGGGAACCTAGAGAAGGTTGTGTTTGTTTAAAAGGTGTCTGCCTTCAATGTCGGCCGAAAGTGAAAGGGGAAATCCTGGTATGTGTTCATAGTAGGGCCCTCGGAGGACTTTTACGGCCCTCGGATGAATTTGAATTGGCCCCTGGAATGGAAAAGGCTCCCCACCCCTGGTATAGACCTATATGTCTACCGTGCGTATTACACAAGAGAAATATGCCAGTTTCAGTTCCTATGAAAGTGGACTCTGGTAAAACATAAACTCTGACTCTGGTTTGTTCAACATCCACACGGTGTCAGTGTTGGCTTTGAAGGGAGTGGTCCTCCTTATTACGTTCTTTTTTGTCTCAGTCTCATTCACACACAGATGGTGCTACAGAACGGCGGTGCGCCTGGAAATGCTTACAAAAATAGCTGATTATTGCTATCGCCAGGTTATGCTGACCTCTTAACTGACTATGTTTTGCTATATTCACGAAGACAGAATTGGATATTAATCGGACGACCGAATATTTTTCGCGATGGCAAACGCTGGACAAAGGCGAGGAGGGCTGTGGAGGATTGCTTTATGCTTTTCGCTACTGTTGTGTTTCGCTGAGCGGATTTCTGCACAAATACGCTATTCTGTTCCAGAGGAGGCAAAGAAAGGAACAGCGGTCGGAAACGTTGCTAAGGAGCTGGGATTGGACGTGAGTAGTTTGGTTCAGAGGCGATTTCGAGTCGTGTCTGGATCTAAAGACGCACTGTTTCAGGTTAACCAGAACAATGGCGTGCTGTTTGTTGAAAAGCAAATCGACAGGGAAACACTATGTGATGGCAACGATGCCTGTCTGGTAAATTTAAAGATAGCTGTTGACAACCCTTTAGAAATACATCACGTTGGCATTGAAATAACTGATCTAAACGACCATGCACCAACCTTTGCCGACAAAGACACAATATTGGAGATCACAGAAAACACGCTACCGGGCGCGCGTTTTCAACTGCAAAAAGCACACGACCCTGATTTGGGAATAAATACCGTCCGCCTTTATAAATTAAGCCGAAATGAACATTTTGATTTGGAAATAAGGGACAGAGGGGAGGATAAACTCCCCTTTTTAGTACTACAGAAACCTCTCGACAGAGAGAGGAAAGCGCAGCACACATTAGTTCTGACAGCTACCGATGGGGGCAGTCCACCCAGAAAAGGTACATTGAATATAACCGTTTCTGTACTTGACATCAACGACAACCGTCCTGTCTTTAGCCAGGATGTATACTCAACGACACTAAACGAAAACGTTGCTGCTGGAACAACTGTGATACAAGTGTCTGCAACTGACCTAGATGAGGGAACAAACAGTGAAATTACGTACTCCTTTGGCAGTGGAATGACTGCAAAGATTTTGGACACCTTTAATTTGGGCAGTGCCACAGGGGAAATTGTAGTAAAGGGTGAAGTAGATTTCGAGAAGAATTCTGTTTACAAATTGGACATTCAGTCTTCTGACAATGGCCAACCACCTGCAACCAGTGATTGTAGAGTTATTGTGAAAGTTCAAGATGTAAATGACAACCAACCGGATATAGAGGTGATGTCACTGTCCAACGTGGTGTCTGAGGACAGTAAACCAGGAACTGTCATTTCTCTCATTAGTGTAACAGATGAGGACTCGGGTCTAAATGGCAAAGTGCAGTGCACCATATCTGAAAACGTGCCATTTGAATTGAAACCCTCAGTTCAAGACAACATGTATTCACTGGTGACAAAAGAACGTTTAGATAGAGAGAGTCAGTCCCATTATGACATCACAATAACAGCAGTCGACTTTGGCCAGCCAGCTCTTACCACATTTAAAACTTTAAACATTGACATATCAGATGTAAACGACAACAGCCCAGAATTTCATCAAAATCCTATTGAACTGTATTTATTCGAAAATAACGCAGCAGGTGCATCTATATTCTCAGTTTCTGCATTTGATAAAGATGTCAATGAAAACGCAGACATCAAATATAACATTATCAGAGGAGACGGATCTAAGACAGACATGTCCTCTTTTCTCAACATCAACCCTGATAACGGGCACATACACGCACTCAAAAGCTTCGACTACGAAACTTTGAAAAAGTTTACATTCCACGTGCTAGCCACTGACTCTGGCAGTCCGTCCCTTAGCGCCAACGCCACAATAAATGTGTATATTCTGGACCAGAACGACAATCCTCCCGTTATCTTGTCCCCAGTCAGTGCTAACGGCTCTGCTGAGGGTGTGGAGGAGATCCCACGCAATGTGAACGGAGGACATTTAGTGGCTAAAGTTAGGGCATATGACGCTGACACTGGATACAATGGGTGGCTACTGTTTTCTCTACATGAAGTAACTGACCACACTTTATTCAGTCTGGATCGGTACACAGGACAGATAAGGACTATGCGAGCATTCACTGAAACAGACGAGGCTGAACACAAACTAGTTATTCTAGTCAAAGACAACGGGAACGTTTCTCTTTCAGCAACCGCCACCGTGATTGTAAAAGTTGTGGAACCAAAAGAAGCGTTTGCAGCATCTGATCTGACAACAGCCGTTAACGACGAGGAAGACAACGTCACTTTCTATTTGATCATAACTCTGGGCTCTGTCTCGGTGCTTTTTGTAATCAGCATCATCGTCTTGATAGCTATGCAGTGCTCAAAGTCCACAGACTACTCGTCCAAATACTTGCAGGACACGAACTATGATGGAACTTTATGCCACAGCATCCAGTACAGATCTGGAGACAAGAGGTACATGCTGGTTGGACCCAGAATGAGTATCGGTTCCACTATAGTTCCTAGCAGCAATGCGAATACTCTGGTTGTACCTGATCGCAGGAGTAGAACTTCAGTTGAGGTAAGGGCTGCTTTCATTAATAACTGTGAGAGGTGATGTTGCTGCTCTGACACAACACAAATTGGTTTCCTTTCATGAATTGACGTCCAGGCGGTTGGCATATGATTTGCCTAGTGAGCCTCTACCTATGTGTACCACGTTAACCTATCAGAATATACCGGTTTTAAACAACACCCATTGGTCAGGCCATTGATATTCTTTTCCATTCTACATTCATTTATTGTGTGTACATGGTTTACAAGTCATGCACAGGTTTGCGTAGCACATCATATGCATTGTTCACGAGATAGGTTCACACACACATATCTATTTTCCAAGTGTGCGTAATTGTTACAAATCTCGATGGATTATGGCTATTTATCGAGATGGCACTATACAGTTACGTGTGTGTGTGTGTGTGTGTGTGGGGGGGGGGGGGGGGGGGGGGGGGGNAGTGAGTGTGTGTGTGTGTGTGAGAGAGAGAGAGAGAGAGAGAGAGAGAGAGAGAGAGAGAGAGAGAGAGAGAGAGAGAGAGAGAGAGAGAGAGAGAGAGAGAGAGCCTTTTACGCATACACCCTTTGTACCAAATTAGCTGACGCGGAGCTCTCCGTGGTGCTGAAAGCCCGCAACGCCATTGGTTTTGGCATTTTTGAATATTCTATCAGGGCAGGGGTGGGGAACCTTTTTCATTCGATTTCCCACTTAAAATTCCACCTAGGATTTTGCCATGCACTTTAGGCCTATATTGAAGGCAGCCACCTTTAAAACAGACCTCAGCTTCTTTAGGTCCCCTTAATATAACTTAATTGTATTGGAAATGTATTTCTTTAGATTCCTCTACGAAATATGTCATATTTCATGTGAAGCTTCATAACATTAACATTCTATCGGGGGCCAGATAAAACGGCCTTAAGGGCCGTAGGTCTGCCGTGCGAAAAACACAAGAGAAGAAATACGCTGGTTCAGTTGCTATGAACGTGGAGGCTGGTAAAACATACAAACTCTGACTTGGTTTGTTCAACATCCACACGGTGTCAGTGTTGGCTTTGAAGGGAGTGGTCCCTTCTTCTTACGTTCTTTTTTTTTGTCTCGGTGTCATTCACACACAGAACGAGCTACGGGACGGTGCTGCGCCTGGAAATGGTTACAAATAATAGCTGATTATGGCTATCATCAGGTTATGTTGACTTCTTCTCAACCGACTATGATTTGCTTTATTCACAAACACAGAAGTGGATATTAATCGGACAACTGAATATTTTTCACGATGGCAGACGCTGGACAAAAGCGAGGAGGGGAGTTATGGAGGGTTGCTTTATGCTTTTCGCTTCTGTTGTGTTTCGCTGAACGGATTTCTGGACAAATACGCTATTCTGTTCCAGAGGAAGCAAAGAAGGGAACAACCATAGGAAATGTTGCAAAGGATCTGGGATTGGACGTGAGTACGCTTGTCCAGAGACGATTTCGAGTCGTGTCCGGCTCTAAAGACGCTCTGTTTCAGGTTAACCAGAACAATGGCGTGCTGTATGTTGAAAAGGAAATCGACAGGGAAACACTTTGTGATGGCAACGAAGCTTGCCTTGTTAATTTAAAGATTGCCGTTGACAATCCTTTGGAGATACATCACGTTGGTATTGAAATAACTGATTTAAACGACCATGCACCCACATTTGCTGATAAAGAGACGACACTGACAATTACAGAGAATACACTACCCGGCGCTCGTTTTCAACTGCAAAAAGCTCATGACCCTGATCTAGGACTAAATAGTGTGCGTGTGTATAAATTAACCCAAAATGAACATTTTGATTTGGAAATAACAGACAAAGAGGAGGATAGGCTTCCGTACTTGGTGCTACAAAAACCTCTAGACAGAGAGAAGAAAGCGCAGCACACTTTAATTCTGACAGCTACCGATGGGGGCAGTCCACCCAGAAAAGGGACTCTGAACATCACTGTGTCTGTATTAGATATTAACGACAATCGCCCTGTGTTTAGTCAGGATGTGTACTCAACAACATTATTTGAAAACATAGCTGCTGGGACAACAGTGATAACAGTGTCTGCAACTGATTTAGACGAAGGAACAAATGGTGAGGTTACGTATTCATTTGGCAGTGGCATGACCTCAAAGGTATTTGATACCTTTAATTTAGGTAGCACAACAGGGGATATCATAGTTAAAGGTGACGTAGATTTTGAGAAGAATGCTGTGTATAAATTACATGTTCGGGCCTCTGACAATGGCCAGCCACCTACTACAAGTGACTGCAGAGTAGTAGTGAAAGTTCAAGACGTAAATGACAACCGACCCGATATTGAGGTAATGTCACTGTCAAACTTGGTCTCTGAAGACAGTAAACCAGGAACTGTCATATCCCTCATTAGTGTAACAGATGAGGACTCGGGTCTAAATGGCAAAGTGCAGTGCACCATATCTGAAAACGTGCCATTTGAATTGAAACCCTCAGTTCAAGACAACATGTATTCACTGGTGACAAAAGAACGTTTAGACAGAGAGTCTCAATCCCATTATGACATCACAATAACTGCGGTCGATTTTGGACAACCCCCTCTGTCAACATTTAAAACTTTAAACATTGACATATCAGATGTAAATGATAACAGCCCAGAATTTCAACAAAATCCTTTTGAGTTGTACTTATTCGAAAATAACGCAGCAGGTGCGTCTATATTCTCAGTCTCTGCTTTTGATAAAGATGTCAGTGACAACGCAGACATCAAATATAACATCATCAGAGGAGATGGATCTAAGACAGATATGTCATCTTTTCTCAACATCAACCCTGATAACGGGCACATACACGCACTCAAGAGCTTCGACTACGAAACTTTGAAAAAGTTTACTTTCCACGTGCTAGCTACTGACTCTGGCAGTCCGTCCCTTAGCGCCAACGTCACAATAAATGTGTATATTCTGGACCAGAACGACAATCCTCCCGTTATCTTGTCCCCGGTCAGTGCTAACGGCTCTGCTGAGGGCGTGGAGGAGATCCCACGCAATGTGAACGGAGGACATTTAGTGGCTAAAGTTAGGGCATATGACGCTGACACTGGATACAATGGATGGCTACTGTTTTCTCTCCATGAAGTAACTGACCACACTTTATTCAGTCTGGATCGGTACACTGGACAGATAAGGACTATGCGAGCATTCACGGAAACAGACGAAGCTGAACACAAACTAGTTATTCTAGTCAAAGACAATGGGAACGTCTCTCTTTCAGCAACAGCCACCGTGATAGCAAAACTTGTTGAACCAAAAGAAGCGTTTGCCGCATCAGATCTGACAACCATCGTTAACGACGAGGAAGACAACGTCACTTTCTATTTGATCATAACTCTGGGCTCTGTCTCAGTGCTTTTTGTAATCAGTATCATCGTCTTGATAGCTATGCAATGCTCAAAGTCCGCAGACTACTCGTCCAAATACTTGCAGGACACGAACTATGATGGAACTTTATGCCACAGCATCCAGTACAGATCTGGAGACAAGAGGTACATGCTGGTTGGACCCAGAATGAGTATCGGTTCCACTATAGTTCCTGGCAGCAATGCAAATACTCTGGTTGTACCTGATCGCAGGAGTAGAACTTCTGTTGAGGTAAGGGCTGGTTTTATTTAAACTGTAAGATATGTTGTTGCTGCTCTAACACAAAACACACATTGGTTTTCTATTACGACGGTACGTCCAGGCGTTTGGCTCATTCATGGGTATGTCTGACGAGGGTCATATGTGTGAGCCACTCTACGTATGTGTACCATGTTTACCTATCGGGATGTAAAGGTTGTAAACAACACGCATTGGTCTTCTTTGCCGTGCATTTATTTTGTGTGCATGAGCCTATGTTTATGTGCATCCATGGGTTGGGTTGGTTTATACATCAGGGTGCACAGGTTTGCGAAGCACATACGCATTGTTCACGAGGTGGGTTCACAACCACTTTTTTATTTTCCAAGTGTGCGTAATAGTTAAAAAGCTCGATGGCTTATGGCTATTTCTCGATATTGCACAATACCCCTTTGGAATAAATACTATCGGTATTGCACAATACAATTACGCATGTGTGTGTGTGTGTGTGTGTGTGTGTGTGAGAGAGAGAGAGAGAGAGAGAGAGAGAGAGAGAGAGAGAGAGAGAGAGCTTTTTACACATACCGCGTGTATACAAACCAAGCAGTAACGGTGCTCTCCGTGGTGTTGAAAGCCCCTGGTAATGGATGCAACGCCATCGGATTCGGCATTCTAGATATTCTATTAGGCCAGGGGTGGGGATTGAACCTTTTTCATTCGAGGGGCCACTTAAAATTTATCCTAGGGCAGTAAAGGTCCTCCAGGAGCCGTACTATGAACACAAACCAGGATTTCCCCATGCACTTTAGGCCTATTTTGAAGGCAGTAACCTTCAAAAAAGACCTCAGCTTCCCTAGGTCCCCTGAATATAACTTAAAGGGGTATGCCACTATTTTCGGGCTTAATAAAGTTGAACTCATGGGCTGGGGTTTATATTGGTGGTAAATTGTCTTGTTGTTCATGTTAAGCCTTGTCTTGCCATGTAGCATGCTACACGGACCCATTGACTTCCACTAGCTTAGCGACATATTCCCTCTTTTAAATTCTCTTAAAGCAAGACAACGCTTAACATGAAACATAAGGCACTTTACCATCTTTATAAACCCCAACCAACGATTTTCACTGCATTAAGCCCCAAAATAGTGGCATAAGCCTTTAATTGTATTGCAAATGTATTTTTCAGATTCCTGTACAAAAGATGTCATATTTCATGTGAAGCTTTATAACATTAAAATCATATCGGGGGACAAATAAAACGGCCTCCATAGGTCTACCGTGCGTAAAGCAGAAGCGAAATATACCGGTTTCAGTTGCTATGGACGTGGAGTCTGGAAAAACAAACTCTGACTCTGGTTTGTTCAACATCCACACGGTGTCAGTGTTGGCTTTGAAGGGAGTGGTCGCTTCTTATGACGTTCTTTTTTGTCTCGGTCTCATTCACACACAGAACGAGCTACAGAACGGTGCTGCGCCTGGAAATGGTTACAAATAATAGCTGTTTTTTGCTAACCACCAGGGCATATTGACCTCATAACCGGCTATGTTTTGCTATATTCACGAAGACGGAATTGGATATTAATCAGACGACTGAATCATTTTCGCGATGGCAGACGCTGGACAAAGGCGAGGAGGGGAGTTATGGAGGGTTGCTTTATGCTTTTCGCTTCTGTTGTGTTTCGCGGAGCGGATTTCTGCACAAATACGCTATTCTGTTCCAGAGGAGGCAAAGAAGGGAACAGCGGTCGGAAACGTTGCTAAGGATCTGGGATTGGATGTGAGTACTCTTGTCCAGCGACGATTTCGAGTCGTGTCTGGATCTAAAGACGCTCTGTTTCAGGTTAACCAGAACAATGGCGTGCTGTATGTTGACAAGGAAATCGACAGGGAGACGTTGTGTGATGGCACTGAAGCCTGTGTGGTAAATTTAAAGATTGCTGTTGACAATCCTTTAGAGATACATCACGTTGGTATTGAAATAACCGATTTAAATGACCATGCACCAACTTTTGCTGATAAAGAGAAGAGAATAGATATCAGGGAATCCACCCTTCCTGGTGCTCGAATTCTGCTGCCTACCGCACGTGATCCTGATTTGGGGATAAATGGAGTGCGTTTGTATAAATTGAGCCAAAATGAACATTTCAGTTTAGAAATAAGAGACAGGGGAGATGAGAAACTCCCCTTCTTAGTACTACAAAAAGCATTAGACAGGGAGCGGAAAGCGCATCACATTTTGACTCTGACTGCAACTGATGGGGGCAGTCCGCCTAGATCCAGTACGCTTAACATAACGGTTTCTGTATTAGATATTAATGACAACCACCCCGTTTTTAGCCAGGATGTATATTCAACAACACTGACTGAAAACGTCTCACCTGGCACGACTGTAATAAAAGTATCGGCAACGGATTTAGATGAGGGCACAAATGGTGAAGTGTCTTACTCATTCATAATCCCAGAGGTATTTGATACATTTAGTCTGGATAGTAGCAAAGGGGAAATTGTAGTTAAAGGCGACATTGATTTTGAGAAGAATACTGTTTACAAATTGGATATTCAGGCCTCTGACAAGGGCCAACCACCTGCAACTAGTGACTGCAGAGTAATCATTAAAATCCAAGATGTAAATGACAACCAACCGGATATTGAAGTAATGTCACTTTCCAATGTGGTGTCTGAGGACAGTAAACCAGGAACTGTCATATCCCTCATTAGTGTAACAGATGAGGACTCGGGTCTAAATGGCAAAGTGCAGTGCACCATATCTGAAAACGTGCCATTTGAATTGAAACCTTCAGTTCAAGACAACATGTATTCACTTGTGACAAAAGAACGTTTAGACAGAGAGGTCCAGTCCCATTATGACATCACAATAACAGCAGTCGATTTTGGTCAGCCACCTCTATCAACATTTAAAACGTTAAACATTGACATATCAGATGTAAATGATAACAGCCCAGAATTTCAACTAAATCCTCTTGAACTGTATTTATTCGAAAATAATGCAGCAGGTGCGTCTATATTCTCTGTCTCTGCATTTGATAAAGATGTCAATGAAAATGCAGACATCAAATATAACATTATCAGAGGAGATGGATCTAATACAGACATGTCTTCTTTTCTCAACATCAACCCTGATAACGGGCACATACACGCACTCAAAAGCTTCGACTACGAAACTTTAAAAAAGTTTACATTTCATGTGCTAGCTACTGACTCTGGCAGTCCGTCCCTTAGTGCCAACGCCACAATAAATGTGTATATTCTGGACCAGAACGACAATCCTCCCGTTATCTTGTCCCCAGTCAGCGCTAACGGCTCTGCTGAGGGCGTGGAGGAGATCCCACGCAATGTAAATGGAGGACATTTAGTGGCTAAAGTTAGGGCATATGACGCTGACACTGGGTACAACGGATGGCTACTGTTTTCTCTCCATGCAGTAACTGACCACACTTTATTCAGTCTGGATCGGTACACTGGACAGATAAGGACTATGCGAGCCTTCACTGAAACAGACGAGGCTGAACACAAACTAGTTATTCTAGTCAAAGACAACGGGAACGTCTCTCTGTCAGCAACGGCCACCGTAATTGTAAAACTTGTGGAACCAAAAGAAGCGTTTGCAGCATCAGATCTGACAACAGCTGTTAACGACGAGGAAGACAACGTCACTTTCTATTTGATCATAACGCTGGGGTCTGTCTCGGTGCTTTTTGTAGTCAGCATCATCGTCCTGATAGCTATGCAGTGCTCAAAATCCACAGACTACTCGTCCAAGTACTTGCAGGACACGAACTATGATGGAACATTATGCCACAGCATCCAGTACAGATCTGGAGACAAGAGGTACATGCTGGTTGGACCCAGAATGAGTATCGGTTCCACTATAGTTCCTGGCAGCAATGGGAATACTCTGGTTGTACCTGATCGCAGAAGTAGAACTTCAGTTGAGGTAAGGGCTGATTTAATTAATAACTGTAAGGTGTGTGTGTGTGTGTGTGTGTGTGTGTGTGTGTGTGTGTGTGTGTGTGTGTGTGTGTGTGTGTGAGAGAGAGAGAGAGAGAGAGAGAGAGAGAGAGAGAGAGAGAGAGAGAGAGAGAGAGAGAGAGAGAGCTTTTTACACATACGCAAACTAAGCAGTCACTGAGCTCTCCGTGGTGCTGAAAGCCCCTGGTAATGGATGCAACGTAATATGTCTAGCTCTTTGGTATATTCCAGTACGTCTGCCGTGCGTATATCGCTCAACTTTAAATAAATACGCATACCATGTGTACCAAAGTCAACACAGTGGTCTCGGTGCTCTCCGTGGTGCTGAAAGCCCCTGATAATGGATGCAAAGGCATCGGCTTCAGTATTTTGGATATTCTATTAGGCCTACCGTACGTAAAACACTAGAGAAATGCATCAGGTTCAATTGCTATGGAAGTGCTGGCAAAACATACAGTCTGGTAAAACATACACTCTGACTTGGTTTGTTCAACATCCACACGGTGTCAGTGTTGGCTTTGAAGGGAGTGGTCCCTTCTTATGACGTTCTTTTTTGTCTCAGTCTCATTCACACACAGAACGAGCTACAGAACGGTGCTGCGCCTGGAAATGGTTACAAATAATAGCTGACTAATTCTAATCACCGGGTTGTGCTGACTTCTTAACCAACTATGTTTTGCTATTTTCTCGAAGACGAAATTGGATATTAATCAGACGACCGAATATTTTTCGCGATGGCTGATGCTGGACAAAGGCTAGGAGGGGAGTTGTTGAGGGTTGCTTTATGCTTTTCGCTGCTGTTGTGTTTCACTGAACGGATTTCTGCACAAATACGCTATTCTGTTCCAGAGGAGGCAAAGAAGGGAACAGCGGTCGGAAACGTTGCTAAGGATCTGGGATTGGATGTGAGTACTCTTGTCCAGCGACGATTTCGAGTCGTGTCTGGATCTAAAGACGCTCTGTTTCAGGTTAACCAGAACAATGGCGTGCTCTATGTTGAAAAGGAAATCGACAGGGAGACACTATGTGATGGCAATGAAGCCTGTCTTGTAAATTTGAAGATTGCCGTTGACAATCCTTTGGAGATACATCACGTTGGTATTGAAATAACAGATTTAAACGACCATGCACCAACCTTCGCTGCTAAAGTGAATGTATTGGAAATAACAGAAAACACGCTTCCCGGTGCCCGCTTTCCTCTGCAGAAAGCGCATGATCCTGATTTGGGAACAAATGGTGTCCGTTTGTATAAGTTAACTCAAAACGAACATTTTGATTTGGAAATAAGAGATAGAGCGGAAGAAAAAGACCTTTTTTTAGTATTACAGAAACCCCTCGACAGAGAGAGGAAAGCGCAGCACGATTTAATTCTGACTGCTACCGATGGGGGCAGTCCACCCAAAAAAGGAACTTTGAACATTACAGTTTCTGTTTTAGATATTAACGACAACCGCCCTGTATTTAGTCAGGATGTGTATTCAGCAACATTAAGTGAAAATATTGCGATTGGAACAACTGTGATAAAAGTATCGGCAACTGATTTAGATGAGGGAGCAAATGGTGAAGTTACCTACTCCTTTGGCGATGGCATGACCTCCAAAGTTCAAGAAATATTTAATTTGGACATCTTAACGGGAGAAGTTATAGTTAAAGGAGATTTAGATTTTGAGAAAAATGCTGTTTACAAACTGGATATTCGAGCCTCTGACAATGGTCAGCCACCGACAACTAGTGACAGTAAAGTTATAGTTAAAGTTCAAGATGTAAATGACAACCAACCAGACATAGAGGTGATGTCACTGTCAAACTTGGTATCTGAAGACAGTAAACCTGGAACTGTCATATCCCTCATTAGTGTGACAGATGAGGACTCGGGTCTAAATGGCAAAGTGCAGTGCACCATATCTGAAAACGTGCCATTTGAATTGAAACCCTCAGTTCAAGACAACATGTATTCACTGGTGACAAAAGAACGTTTAGACAGAGAAGGTCAATCCCATTATGATATCACAATAAAAGCAGTCGATTTTGGCCAGCCCCCTCTGTCAACATTTAAAACTTTAAATATTGATATATCAGATGTAAATGATAACAGACCAGAATTTCAACAAAATCCCCTTGAACTGTATTTATTCGAAAATAATGCAGCAGGTGCATCTATATTTTCGGTCACTGCATTTGATAAAGATGTCAATGAAAATGCAGACATCAAATATAACATTATCAGAGGAGATGGATCTAAGGCAGACATGTCCTCTTTTCTCAACATCAACCCTGATAACGGGCACATACACGCACTCAAGAGCTTCGACTACGAAACTGTGAAAAAGTTTACATTTCATGTGCTAGCTACTGACTCTGGCAGTCCGTCCCTTAGCACCAACGCCACAATAAATGTGTATATTCTGGACCAGAACGACAACCTTCCCGTTATCTTGTCCCCAGTCAGTTCTAACGGCTCTGCTGAGGGTGTGGAGGAGATCCCACGCAATGTAAATGGAGGACATTTAGTGGCTAAAGTTAGGGCCTATGACGCAGACACTGGATACAATGGATGGTTACTATTTTCTCTCCATGAAGTAACTGACCACACTTTATTCAGTCTGGATCGGTACACTGGACAGATAAGGACTATGCGAGCCTTCACTGAAACAGACGAGGCTGAACACAAACTAGTTATTCTAGTCAAAGACAACGGGAATGTCTCTCTGTCAGCAACGGCCACCGTGATTGTAAAAGTTGTGGAACCAAAAGAAGCATTTGCAGCGTCTGATCTGACAACCACCGTTAGCGACGAGGAAGACAACGTCATTTTTTATTTGATCATAACTCTGGGTTCTGTCTCGGTGCTTTTTGTAATCAGCATCATCGTCTTGATAGCTATGCAGTGCTCAAAGTCCGCAGACTACTCGTCCAAATACTTGCAGGACACGAACTATGACGGAACTTTATGCCACAGCATCCAGTACAGATCTGGAGACAAGAGGTACATGCTGGTTGGACCCAGAATGAGTATCGGTTCCACTATAGTTCCTGGCAGCAATGCGAATACTCTGGTTGTACCTGATCGCAGGAGTAGAACTTCTGTTGAGGTAAGGGCTGATTTAATTTTCGACCGTGAGATGCGCTGCTCTAACACAAAACACATTGGTTTCCTTTTATCACTTAATGTCCAGGCTGTTGACATATTTCCATATGTGAGCCTCTACCTATGTGTACCATGTTAACCCATCAGCAGGTTGTAAGCAACACGCATTGGTCAGTTCATTGGTCTTCTTTGCCATTCTACATTCATGTGTGTGTGCATGAGCCTCTGCCTATATGTATCCATGGGTTAGGTTTGTTTATAAATCAGGGTACAGGTTTGCGAAGCACATCATACGCATTGTTCACGAGGTGGATTCACTCATTCAATACAATTACGCATGTGTGTGTGTGTGTGTGTGTGTGTGTGTGTGAGAGAGAGAGAGAGAGAGAGAGAGAGAGAGAGAGAGAGAGAGAGAGAGAGAGAGAGAGAGAGAGAGAGAGAGAGAGAGAGAGAGAGAGAGCTTTTTACGCATACCGTGTGTACGCAAACTAAGCTGCCACGGAACTCTCCGTGGTGCTGAAAGCCACTGGTAATGGATGCAAGGCCATCGGCTGCGGCATTCTGGATAGTAGGCCAGGGGTGGGGGACCTATTTCATTTCAGGGGCCACTTAAAAATCTTCCAAGGATCGTACTATGAACACAAACCAGGACTTCCCTCTGCACTTTAGACCTATATTGAAGGCAGCCACCTTTAAAACAGACCTCACCTTCTCTATGGCCCCTGAATATTACTCAACTGTATTGCAAATGTAATTTTTAAGATTCCTGTACAAAATACGTCATATTTCATGTGACGGTTTATAAAATTAAAAGTATATCAGAGGGCCGTAGGTTTACCGTGCGTAAAACATGAGAGAAATGCACCTGTTTCAATTGCTATGAAATTGTAGTCTGGTAAACCAAAAGTTCTGACTTGGTTTGTTCAACATCCACACGGTGTCAGTGTTGGCTTTGAAGGGAGTGGTCCCTTCTTATTACGTTCTTTTTTTTTGTCTCAGTCTCATTCACGCACAGACCGAGCTACTGAACGGTGCTGCGTCTGGAAATGGTTACAAATAATGGCTGATTATTAGGATACTAATCACCAGGTTATGTTGACTTCTTAACGAACAATGTTTTGCTATATTTACGAAGACGTAATTGGAAACTAAACGGACGATAGGATATTTTTCGCGATGGCAGACGCTGGACAAAGGCGAGGAGGGGAGATGTGGAGGTTTGCTTTATGCGTTTCGCTCCTGTTGTGTTTCACTGAACGGATTTCAGGACAAATACGCTATTCTGTTTCAGAGGAGGCAAAGAAGGGAACAACAGTTGGAAATGTTGCTAAGGATCTGGGCTTGGACGTGAGTACTTTGGTTCAGAGGCGATTTCGAGTCGTGTCAGGGTCTAAAGACGCTCTATTTCAGGTTAACCAGAACAATGGCGTGCTGTATGTTGACAAGGAAATCGACAGGGAGACACTATGTGATGGCAATGAAGCATGTCTGGTAAATTTAAAGATCGCTGTTGACAATCCTTTAGAAATACATCACGTTGGCATTGAAATAACTGATTTAAATGATAATGTGCCCACTTTTGCAGATAATGAGAAAAGGTTGGAAATGACAGAAAACACGTTACCGGGTGCTCGAATTCAACTCCCAACGGCACGTGATCCCGATGGGGGCATAAATGGCGTCCGTTTGTATAAATTAAGTCAAAATCAAAATTTCGGTTTAGAAATACGAGACAGAGGAGAGGATAAACTCCCTTTCTTGGTGTTACAAAAACCCCTCGATAGAGAGCAAAAAGCGCTGCACACATTAAGTCTTACTGCTACTGATGGAGGCAGTCCGCCAAGATCAGGAGCGCTTAACATAACTGTTTCTGTGTTGGATATTAATGATAATCACCCTGTGTTTAGCCAAGATGTATATTCAACAACACTATATGAAGATGTTGCAGCTGGAACAACAGTAATTAAGGTACTAGCAACAGATTTGGACGAAGGCACAAATGGCGAAGTTACTTACTCATTTGGCAGTGACCTCACATCAAAGGTCACTGAAACTTTTAGCATAAACAGCATCACAGGGGAGATTTTAGTTAAAGGCAGATTAGATTATGAACAAAATGCTGTTTACAAATTGGATGTTCAGGCGTCTGACAATGGCCAGCCACCTACGACCAGTGACTGTAGAGTTATTGTAAAAATTCAAGACATAAATGACAACCAACCGGATATAGAGGTTACATCAATGTCCAACGTGGTGACTGAGGACAGTAAGCCAGGAACTGTCATTTCCCTCATTAGTGTGATAGATGAGGACTCCGGTCTAAATGGTAAAGTGCAGTGCACCATATCTGAAAACGTGCCATTTGAATTGAAACCCTCAGTTCAAGACAACATGTATTCACTGGTGACAAAAGAACGTTTAGATAGAGAGGGTCAGTCCCATTATGACATCACAATAAAAGCGGTCGATTTTGGACAGCCCCCTCTATCAGCATTTAAAACGTTAAGCATTGATGTTTCAGATGTGAACGATAACAGCCCAGAATTCCCCCCAAATCCTCTTGAACTGTACCTATTCGAAAACAACGCAGCAGGTGCGTCAATATTCTCAGTCTCTGCATTTGATAAAGATATTAATGAAAACGCAGACATCAAATATAACATTATCAGAGGAGATGGGTCGAAGACAGACATGTCCTCTTTTCTCAACATCAATCCTGATAATGGACACATACACGCACTCAAAAGCTTCGACTACGAAACTATGAAGAAGTTTACATTCCATGTGCTAGCCACTGACTCTGGCAGTCCGTCCCTTAGTGCCAACGCCACAATAAATGTGTATATTCTGGACCAGAACGACAATCCTCCCGTTATCTTGTCCCCAGTCAGTGCTAACGGCTCTGCTGAGGGTGTGGAGGAGATCCCACGCAATGTGAACGGAGGACATTTAGTGGCTAAAGTTAGGGCCTATGACGCTGACACTGGATACAATGGGTGGCTACTGTTTTCTCTCCATGAAGTAACTGACCACACTTTATTCAGTCTGGATCGGTACACAGGACAGATAAGGACTATGCGAGCATTCACTGAAACAGACGAGGCTGAACACAAACTAGTTATTCTAGTCAAAGACAACGGAAACGTCTCTCTGTCAGCAACGGCCACCGTGATTGTAAAAGTTGTGGAACCAAAAGAAGCGTTTGCAGCATCTGATCTGACAACAGCCGTTAACGACGAGGAAGACAACGTCACTTTCTATTTGATTATAACTCTGAGCTCTGTCTCGGTGCTTTTTGTAATCAGCATCATCGTCTTGATAGCTATGCAATGCTCAAAGTCCGCAGACTACTCGTCCAAATACTTGCAGGACACGAACTATGATGGAACTTTATGCCACAGCATCCAGTACAGATCTGGAGACAAGAGGTACATGCTGGTTGGACCCAGAATGAGTATCGGTTCCACTATAGTTCCTGGCAGCAATGCGAATACTCTGGTTGTACCTGATCGCAGGAGTAGAACTTCAGTAGAGGTAAGGGCTGGTTCAATTTATAAATGTAAGATATTCTGTTGCAAGTAAAATCTATGCAGAACACATGGTCCTTTATATCACATGTCGGTCCCACCATCCCACCAAGTGTGTTAAAGAGGAATGTTTCATGACTCCATTCATGAGTTACACAGCAAAAACTACCAGTACCTGTGTGTGTGTGTGTGTGTGTGTGTGTGTGTGTGTGTGTGTGTGTGTGTGTGTGTGCGCGCGCGCGCGCGCGCGCGCGAGAGAGAGAGAGAGAGAGAGAGAGAGAGAGAGAGAGAGAGAGAGAGAGCACGCAAAAGAAAGCCCCTGGTAATGGATGCAACGTAATCAAGCATTTTATTCCATTAGGTCTTCAGTGAGTAAAACACTGAACTTTAAATAAATACGCATGCCCATGTGTACCAAACTCAACACAGTGGTCTCGGTGCTCTCCGTGGTGCTGAAAGCCACTGGTAATGGATGCAACGCCACCGGCTTCGGCATTTTGGATATTCTATTATGCCTACCGTGCGTAAAACACTACTGAATACGCCAGTTTCAATTGCTATGCAAGTGTTGTCTGGTAAAACACAAACTCTGATATGGTTTGCTCAACATCCACACGGTGTCAGTGTTGGCTTTGAAGGGTGGTCCCTTCTTATTACGTTCTTTTTTGTCTCAGTCTCATTCACACAGAGAACGAGCTGCAGAACGGTGCTGCGCCTGGAAATGGTTACAAATAATAGCTGATTATTGCTAATCACCAGGTTATGTTGACCTCTTAAACGACTATGTTTTGCTGTATCCACGAAGACGGAATTGGATATTAATCAGACGACTGAATAATTCTCGCGATGGCAGACGCTGGACAAAGGCGAGGAGGGGAGTTATGGAGGGTTGCTTTATGCTTTTCGCTACTGTTGTGTTTCGCTGAGCGGATTTCTGGACAAATACGCTATTCTGTTCCAGAGGAGGCAAAGAAGGGAACAGCAGTTGGAAATGTTGCTAAGGATCTGGGATTGGACGTGAGTAGTTTGGTTCAAAGGCGATTTCGAGTCGTGTCTGGATCTAAAGACGCTCTGTTTCAGGTTAACCAGAACAATGGCGTGCTGTATGTTGAAAAGGAAATCGACAGGGAGGCACTCTGTGATGGCAACGAAGCCTGTCTTGTAAATTTAAAGATTGCTGTTGACAACCCTTTAGAGATACATCACGTTGGTGTTGAAATAACTGATTTAAATGATCACACACCCACATTTGCTGATAAAGAGAAAAGATTGGAAATGAGAGAAAACACGCTACTCGGTGCTCGAATTCAGCTCCCAACAGCACGCGATCCCGATTTAGGTGCGAATGGTGTCCGTTTGTATAAATTAAGTCAAAATGAACATTTCGGTTTAGAAATTAGAGACAGAGGAGAGGACAAACTCCCCTTTTTAATACTACAGAAACCTCTCGATAGGGAGCGCAAAGCTCAACACTCTTTAATTCTGTTGGCTGCTGATGGAGGACTCCAGTCAAGAACCGGGACATTAAATATTTCAGTTTCTGTCTTAGACGTTAATGATAACCCCCCTGTCTTTGGTCAGGATGTATACTCGACAACACTAAGTGAAAATGTAATGCACGGTACAACTGTAATAAAGGTATCTGCAACTGATTTAGACGACGGTACAAACGGTGAAGTTACTTATTCTTTCGGGAGTGACACAATGTCACAGGTATTTGACTCCTTTAGTCTGGATAGCACCACGGGGGAAATTGTAGTAAAAGGTGATGTAGATTTTGAAAAGAATGCGGTGTACAAACTGGACATTCAGGCCTCCGATAATGGCCAACCACCCGCAACAAGTGACTGCAGAGTCATAGTCAAAGTTCACGATGTAAATGACAATCAACCAGACATCGAAGTCATGTCACTTTCCAACGTAGTTTCAGAAGACAGTAAGCCAGGTACTGTCATTTCCCTCATTAGTGTGACAGATGAGGACTCCGGTCTAAATGGCAAAGTGCAGTGCACCATATCTGAAAACGTTCCATTTGAATTGAAACCCTCAGTTCAAGACAACATGTATTCACTGGTGACAAAAGAACGTTTAGACAGAGAGGTCCATTCCCATTATGACATCACAATAACAGCAGTAGACTTTGGTCAGCCTCCTTTATCAATATTTAAAACTTTAAACATTGACGTGTCAGATGTAAATGACAACAGCCCAGAATTTCTCCAACATCCTCTTGAACTGTATTTATTCGAAAATAACGCAGCAGGTGCGTCTATATTCTCAGTCTCTGCATTTGATAAAGATGTCAATGAAAACGCAGACATCAAATATAATATTATCAGAGGAAATGGATCTAAGGCAGACATGTCTTCTTTTCTCAACATCAACCCTGATAATGGACACATACACGCACTCAAAAGCTTCGACTACGAAACTTTGAAAAAGTTTACATTTCATGTGCTAGCCACTGACTCTGGCAGTCCGTCCCTTAGCGCCAACGCCACAATAAATGTGTATATTCTGGACCAGAACGACAATCCTCCCGTTATCTTGTCCCCAGTCAGTTCTAACGGCTCTGCTGAGGGTGTGGAGGAGATCCCCCGCAATGTAAACGGAGGACATTTAGTGGCTAAAGTTAGGGCATATGACGCAGACACTGGATACAATGGATGGTTACTGTTTTCTCTTCATGAAGTAACTGACCACACTTTATTCAGTCTGGATCGCTATACGGGACAGATAAGGACTATGCGAGCATTCACTGAAACAGACGAGGCTGAACACAAACTAGTTATTCTAGTCAAAGACAACGGGAACGTCTCTCTGTCAGCAACGGCCACCGTAATTGTAAAGGTTGTGGAACCAAAAGAAGCGTTTGCAGCATCTGATCTGACAACAGCCGTTAACGACGAGGAAGACAACGTCACTTTCTATTTGATCATAACTCTGGGCTCTGTCTCGGTGCTTTTTGTAATCAGCATCATCGTCTTGATAGCTATGCAGTGCTCAAAGTCCACAGACTACTCGTCCAAATACTTGCAGGACACGAACTATGATGGAACTTTATGCCACAGCATCCAGTACAGATCTGGAGACAAGAGGTACATGCTGGTTGGACCCAGAATGAGTATCGGTTCCACTATAGTTCCTGGCAGCAATGCAAATACTCTGGTTGTACCTGATCGCAGGAGTAGAACTTCAGTAGAGGTAAGGGCTGATTTAATTTATAACGAAGATATTTTGTTCCACGTCAAATCTATGCAGAACGCATGGGCCTTTATATCACTCTGTCTGTCCCACCATCCCACCAAGTGTGTTAAAGAGGAATGTTTCTCGACTTCATTCTGGGTTATACAGCAAAAAATTACCTGTGCGTGCGTGCGTGCGTGCGTGCGTGCGTGCTTGTGTGAGTGAGAGAGAGAGAGAGAGAGAGAGAGAGAGAGAGAGAGAGAGAGAGAGAGAGAGAGAGAGAGAGAGAGAGAGAGAGAGGGGGGGGGGGAGAGAGCAAACTAAGCAGTAACGGAGCTCTCCGTGGTGCTGAAAGTTCCTGGTGATGGACGCAACGTCGGTTCAGCATTTTGGGATATTTCATTAGGTCTGCCGTGCGTATAACACTAAACGGTCAATAAATACGCATACCATGTGTACCAAACTCAAAACAGTGGTCTTGGTGCTCTCCGTGGCGCTGAAAGCCACTGGTTGTTGATGCAACGCCATCGGCTTCGGTATTTTGGATATTCTATATTCCTACCGTGTTTAATACACTAGAGAAATATGGCAGTTTCAATTGCTATGAAAGTGCAGTCTGCTAAAACATAAAGTCTGACTTTGTTTGTTCAACATCCACACGGTGTCAGTGTTGGCTTTGAAGGGAGTGGTCCCTTCTTCTTACGTTCCTTTTTTGTCTCGGTCTCATTCACACACAGATGGTGCTACAGAACGGCGGTGCGCCTGGAAATGCTTACAAAAATAGCTGATTATTGCTAATCACCAGGTTGTGTTGGCTTTATAACCGAGGATGTTTTGCTATATTCACGAAGACGGAATTGGATATTAATCAGACGACCGAATATTTTTTCGCGATGGCAGACGCTGGACAAAGGCGAGGAGGGGAGATTTGGAGGGTTGCTTTATGCTTTTCGCTGCTGTTGTGTTTCGCTGAGCGGATTTCTGCACAAATACGCTATTCTGTTCCAGAGGAGGCAAAGAAAGGAACAGCGGTCGGAAACGTTGCTAAGGATCTGGTCTTGGACGTGAGTACTTTGGTTCAGAGGCGATTTCGAGTCGTGTCTGGATCTAAAGACGCTCTGTTTCAGGTTAACCAGAACAATGGCGTGCTGTATGTTGACAAGGAAATCGACAGGGAAGCACTGTGTGATGTCAACGAAGCCTGTCTTGTAAATTTAAAGATCGCAGTCGATAATCCTTTAGAGATACACCACGTTGGTATTGAAATAACCGATTTGAATGACCATGCACCCACATTCGCCGATAAAGAGAAAAGAATAGATATTCGAGAATCCACGTCACCGGGTGCTCGCATTCAGCTCCCAACCGCGCGTGATCCTGATTTAGGCATAAATGCTGTCCGCGTGTATAAATTAAGCCAAAACGAACATTTCGGTTTAGAGATAAGAGACAGAGGAGATGATAAACTTCCATTCTTGGTACTTCAGAAAGCACTGGACAGAGAGCGAAAAGCGCATCACATTTTGACTTTAACTGCAAATGATGGGGGCAGCCCGTCTAGGTCCGGCACGCTTAACATAACAGTTTCTGTGTTGGATATAAATGACAACCATCCTGTTTTTAGCCATGATGTATATTCAACAACACTAAATGAAAACGCCACACCTGACACAACTGTGATAAAAGTATCTGCAACTGATTTAGACGAAGGTATGAATAGTGAAGTTACCTACTCATTCGGTAGTGACACAATCTCAAACGTATTCGATACCTTCAGCTTGGACACCACGACAGGGACAATCGTAGTTAAAGGCCAAGTAGATTTTGAGAAGAATGCTGTTTACAAATTGGACATTCAGTCTTCTGACAATGGCCAACCACCTGCAACCAGTGATTGTAGAGTTATTGTGAAAGTTCAAGATGTAAATGACAACCAACCAGACATCGAAGTCATGTCACTTTCTAACGTGGTCTCTGAAGACAGTAAACCAGGAACTGTCATTTCTCTCATTAGTGTAACAGATGAGGACTCGGGTCTAAATGGCAAAGTGCAGTGCACCATATCTGAAAACGTGCCATTTGAATTGAAACCCTCAGTTCAAGACAACATGTATTCACTGGTGACAAAAGAACGTTTAGACAGAGAGGGTCAATCCCATTATGACATCACAATAACAGCGGTCGATTTTGGACAGCCCCCTCTATCCACATTTAAAACTTTAAACATTGACATATCAGATGTAAATGATAACAGCCCAGAATTTCAACAAAATCCACTTGAACTGTATTTATTCGAAAATAACGCAGCAGGTGCGTCAATTTTCTCTGTCTCTGCATTTGATAAAGATGTAAATGAAAACGCAGACATCAAATATAACATTGTCAGAGGAGATGGATCTAAGACAGACATGTCTTCTTTTCTCAACATCAACCCTGATAATGGACACATACACGCACTCAAAAGCTTCGACTACGAAACTTTGAAAAAGTTTACATTCCACGTGCTAGCCACTGACTCTGGCAGTCCGTCCCTTAGCGCCAACGCCACAATAAATGTGTATATTCTGGACCAGAACGACAATCCTCCCGTTATCTTGTCCCCAGTCAGTGCTAACGGCTCTGCTGAGGGTGTGGAGGAGATCCCCCGCAATGTGAACGGAGGACATTTAGTGGCTAAAGTTAGGGCCTATGACGCTGACACTGGATACAATGGATGGTTACTATTTTCTCTCCATGAAGTAACTGACCACACTTTATTCAGTCTGGATCGGTACACGGGACAGATCAGGACTATGCGAGCATTCACTGAAACAGACGAGGCTGAACACAAACTAGTTATTCTAGTCAAAGACAATGGGAACGTTTCTCTTTCAGCAACCGCCACCGTAATTGTAAAAGTTGTGGAACCAAAAGAAGCGTTTGCAGCATCTGATCTGACAACAGCCGTTAACGACGAGGAAGACAACGTCACTTTCTATTTGATCATAACTCTGGGCTCTGTCTCGGTGCTTTTTGTAATCAGCATCATCGTCTTGATAGCTATGCAGTGCTCAAAGTCCGCAGACTACTCGTCCAAATGCTTGCAGGACACGAACTATGATGGAACTTTATGCCACAGCATCCAGTACAGATCTGGAGACAAGAGGTACATGCTGGTTGGACCCAGAATGAGTATCGGTTCCACTATAGTTCCTGGCAGCAATGCGAATACTCTGGTTGTACCTGATCGCAGGAGTAGAACTTCTGTTGAGGTAAGGGCTGATTTAATTTATAACTTTAAGATATTCTGTTGCAAGTCAAACCTAAGCAGGACGGATGGCCCTATATATGACTGTGTCTGTCTCACCATCCCACCAACTGTGTTAAAATGCAAGTAGTAAAACGGAATGTGATGGGGTTTACCCAGCAAATTCTACCTGTGTGTGTGTGTGTGTGTGTGTGAGAGAGAGAGAGAGAGAGAGAGAGAGAGAGAGAGAGAGAGAGAGAGAGAGAGAGAGAGAGAGAGAGAGAGAGCTTTTTACACATACGCAAACTATTAGACACGGAGCTCTCCGTGGTGCTGAAAGTCCCAGGTAATGAATGCAACGTAATAGGGCAGCTCTTTGGGACGTCTGCCGTGCGTAAACGACTAAACTTTAAAGAAATACGCATACCGTGTGTACCAAACGCAACACAATGGTATCGGAGGGTAATGGCGATAGGCTTCAGCATTTTGGACATTCTATGAGTCCTACCGTGCGTAAAACACTAGAGAAATACATCAGCTGCAATTTCTGTGAAAGTGCAATCTGGTGAAACATACACTCTGACTTGGTTTGTTCAACATCCACACGGTGTCAGTGTTGGCTTTGAAGGGAGTGGTCCCTTCTTATTACGTTCTTTTTTGTCTCAGTCTCATTCACACAGAGAACGAGCTACGGAACGGTGCAGCGCCTGGAAATGGTAACAAATAATAGCTGATTATTGCTAATCACCAGGTTATGTTGACGTCTTAACCAACTATGTTTTGCTGTATTCAGGAAAGAGGGGTTGGATATTAATTGGACGACCAAAGGTTTTTCGCGATGGCAGACGCTGGACAAAGGCGAGGAGAGCTGTGGAGAGTTGCTTTATGCTTTTTGCTGCTGTTGTGTTTCGCTGAGCGGATTTCTGGACAAATCAGATATTCGGTGCCAGAGGAGGCAAAAAAGGGAACAGCAGTCGGAAACGTTGCTAAAGACCTGGGATTGGACGCGAGTAGTTTGGTCCAGAGGCGATTTCGAGTGGTTTCTGGATCTAAAGACGCTCTGTTTCAGGTTAACCAGAACAATGGCGTGCTGTATGTTGAAAAGGAAATCGACAGGGAGACACTGTGTGATGTCAATGAAGCCTGTGTGGTAAATTTAAAGATTGCAGTTGAAAATCCTTTAGAAATACATCACGTTAGCGTTGAAATAACAGATTTAAACGACCATGCGCCCGCATTCGCAGATACAGAGGTGACATTGGCAATTACTGAGAATACGCTACCCGGAGCTCGATTTCAGCTGCAAAAAGCACATGATCCTGACTTGGGAGTAAATACTGTCCGGTTGTATAAATTAAGCCAAAATGAACACTTTGATTTGGAAATAAGGGACAGAGGGGAGGATAAACTCCCCTTTTTAGTACTACAGAAACCCCTCGACAGAGAGAAGAAAGCGCAGCACACATTAGTTCTGACAGCTACCGATGGGGGCAGTCCACCCAGAAAAGGTACATTGAATATAACAGTTTCTGTACTTGACATCAACGACAACCGTCCTGTCTTTAGCCAGGATGTATACTCAACGACACTAAACGAAAACGTTGCTGCTGGAACAACTGTGATGAAAGTGTCTGCAACTGACCTAGATGAGGGAACAAACAGTGAAATTACGTATTCCTTTGGCAGTGGAATGACTGCAAAGATTTTGGACACCTTTAATTTGGGCAGCACCACTGGGGAAATTGTAGTAAAAGGTGAAGTAGATTTCGAGAAGAATTCTGTTTACAAATTGGACATTCAGGCATCTGACAGTGGCACACCACCTACAACTAGTGATTGTAGAGTTATAGTTAAAGTTCAAGACGTAAATGACAACCAACCCGATATTGAGGTGATGTCTTTGTCCAACGTGGTGTCTGAGGACAGTAAGCCAGGAACTGTCATTTCACTCATTAGTGTGACAGATGAGGACTCGGGTCGAAATGGCAAAGTGCAGTGCACTATATCTGAAAACGTGCCATTTGAATTGAAACCCTCAGTTCAAGACAACATGTATTCACTGGTGACAAAAGAACGTCTAGACAGAGAGGGTCAATCCCATTATGACATCACAATAACAGCGGTCGATTTTGGACAGCCACCTTTATCCACATTTAAGACTTTTAGCATTGATGTGTCAGATGTTAATGACAACAGCCCAGAATTTCAACAAAATCCTCTCGAACTGTATTTATTCGAAAATAACGCAGCGGGTGCGTCAATATTCTCAGTCTCTGCATTTGATAAAGATGTCAATGAAAATGCAGACATCAAATATAACATTATCAGAGGAGATGGATCTAAGACAGACATGTCCTCTTTCCTCAACATCAACCCTGATAACGGACACATACACGCACTCAAAAGCTTCGACTACGAGACTTTAAAAAAGTTTACATTCCATGTGCTAGCTACTGACTCTGGCAGTCCGTCCCTTAGCACCAACGCCACAATAAATGTGTATATTCTGGACCAGAACGACAATCTTCCCGTTATCTTGTCCCCAGTCAGTGCTAACGGCTCTGCTGAGGGCGTGGAGGAGATCCCACGCAATGTGAACGGAGGACATTTAGTGGCTAAAGTTAGGGCATATGACGCTGACACTGGATACAATGGATGGCTACTATTTTCTCTACATGAAGTAACTGACCACACTTTATTTAGCCTGGATCGGTATACGGGACAGATAAGGACTATGCGAGCATTCACTGAAACAGACGAGGCTGAACACAAACTAGTTATTCTAGTCAAAGACAACGGGAACGTCTCTCTGTCAGCAACGGCCACCGTGATTGTAAAAGTTGTGGAACCAAAAGAAGCATTTGCAGCATCTGATCTGACAACAATCGTTAACGACGAGGAAGACAACGTCACTTTCTATTTGATCATAACTCTGGGTTCTGTCTCGGTGCTTTTTGTAATCAGCATCATCGTCTTGATAGCTATGCAGTGTTCAAAATCCACAGACTACTCGTCCAAATACTTGCAGGACACGAACTATGATGGAACTTTATGCCACAGCATCCAGTACAGATCTGGAGACAAGAGGTACATGCTGGTTGGACCCAGAATGAGTATCGGTTCCACTATAGTTCCTGGCAGCAATGCGAATACTCTGGTTGTGCCTGATCGCAGGAGTAGAACTTCTGTAGAGGTAAGGGCTGATTTCATTTCATACTGTAACACATTCGTTGTTAACTCATTCCTGCTCGGCATAATTTCTGTTTGGTTTATCTGTAGCCTATGTGCGCTGTTGACATGCTAAAATCGTGTGATGGACCTGAGATGGAGAAACCTTGTAAACAATATTCTTTAAAACCTGAAACATGAACTTTCAGGACCATGGAGAGCCCCATGACAACTTGGTACGCTCTCTCTCTCTCTCTCTCTCTCTCTCTCTCTCTCTCTCTCTCTCTCTCTCTCTCTCTCTCTCTCTCTCTCTCTCTCTCTCTCTCGTACACACACACACACACACACACACACATCCAGATTGCGCTTCAAAGAAGACCTGTGTGTTTGTGTGTCCAGCGCAGTAGACTCGCTGACTTGTAACACTAATGGCAATTAAGCAGTTAACGTTTCTGCCAACATGGCTACTTTTTAGATATGGTTGTGCTTAATGNTTAACCTGATTCACATCATCTGGCTGCGTTCGGCTACGTCACGCGGGGGCGTTCCCATCAGGTGGCAAAAGTCAGGTAATTTAATGGTGTGAATGTATTTGTATTGCTTTACATGGTATATTTGGTATGTGGCATGAATCTGTCTGGTGTGGACTGCTGTTTGCGTATGTATTGTACAAAATGCTGTGATTCTTGTGTGCAGTAGGACCCCAAAAGCAGACGGTGTCGCTGTCGCATAGTCTAATGTCACTAACGCTTAACCCAGCCCCGTCCTTTACGCACGAGCATTGTTCTCGTTCCGAGACGCAGAGGAACGAGCAGTCGGTGCGATTCAGTCGGGGATTCTGTGTTCGTGGATATGTCGATGTCTAATGGAGTTGCTTCTTGTTCAAAATAAGAAAGGATAATACAAATCAAGGTGTGCGAACTGCTTGTTCATGTAGAAGGTTTGATCAAGCCACTGCATTCAGGATGGGAGGACGCGAACAAAGGGACAGAGTGGAATACCGTTTTGCTGTCCTGTGCTTCCTGATTGTGTTTTTCGGGGAGCAGGTTTCGGCACAGATACGATATTCTATTCCGGAGGAGGCGAAAGAAGGGACAGCCGTTGGAAATGTTGCAAAGGATTTGGGTCTGGATGTTAGTACATTAACCGGGAGGCGTTTTCGCATTGTATCTGGATCCGAGGACAGTCTTTTCGAGGTAAACCAGAACAATGGCGTCCTGTATGTTCACAAAAATGTCGACAGAGAGGCGCTGTGTGATGGTCACACCGCATGCTTGATTAATCTAAAAATAGTGGTAGAAAATCCTTTGGAGATTCATTATGTCGGAGTTGAGATAACTGATGTCAATGATCATTCGCCAATATTTCCAGAAAAAGAATTAACGCTTGAGATCGCAGAGAGTACTTTCCCGGGAGCGCGTTTTCAGTTGCACGCAGCTCGCGATCCAGATTCAGGTGTAAACACCGTTAAAGCCTACAAATTGAGTCACAATGATCACTTTGATCTAGAAATAAGAGACCGGGGAGACGAGAAAATTCCTTATTTGGTTTTACGAAAATTGCTTGACAGAGAACAGCAGCGGAAACATGCATTACTCCTGACAGCAGTAGACGGAGGAAACCCCCCCAAGTCAGGGACGCTGAACGTGACCATCACAGTTTTAGACAATAATGACAACCGCCCTGTTTTTCACCAGGAGGTTTATACAACTAATCTACCAGAAAACGTCCCGCTAGGCACACTTGTGTTGACGGTAAACGCAACAGATTTAGATGAAGGTACAAACGGAGAGGTAGTGTACGCGCTTGGTAGTAAGTTGAACCGTAAAGTTTATGACATTTTTAAGTTAGATAGCAAAACTGGCGAAATAAGGGTGAATGGGTCTGTTGATTATGAAGCAGCAGACGTTTACAGATTGGATATTTTGGCCTCTGACAAAGGCCAGCCTCCCATGACTGTGGACTGTAGGGTGATTATAAAAATTTTGGATGTGAATGACAATGAACCACAGATAGAAGTTACTTCACTCTCCAATAGAGTAGCCGAAGATTCAAATCCTGGCACTGTCATTTCACTAATTAGTATCACCGACAAGGACTCAGGAGCAAATGGCAAAGTTGTGTGCAGTTTAGATGATAACGCACCATTTGAATTAAAACCGTCTGTACAAGACAACATGTACTCTTTGATAACAAAAGAGCGTCTGGACAGAGAAACCACATCACACTATCATATCACATTGACTGCAAAAGATTTAGGCCAACCACCTCTCTCTGCAGTGAAAACACTGAACATAGAAGTTTCTGACGTAAACGACAACAGACCAGAGTTTTTGCAAAATCCCCTCGAACTTTATTTAGTGGAGAACAACACTCCTGGGGAATCCATCTTTTCCGTTAGTGCCCACGATAAAGACTTGGATGAAAATGCAGCAATCTCTTACCATCTAGTAAGAGGGGACGGCCTGCTAAATGACATGACTGCATTCCTCAACATTAATTCCGAGACTGGGTACATACATGCGCTAAAGAGCTTTGACTATGAGACTGTCAAAACGTTCAAATTCCAGGTATCTGCCTCGGACGCTGGCACACCAGCTCTTAGCAGCAATGTCACTGTTAATGTTTATATCTTAGACCAAAATGACAACGTCCCGGTTATTATAGCACCTGTGAACGCCAACGGCACAGCGGAGGCCGTGGAAGAAATCCCACGTAATGCAAACGCCGGCCACCTGGTCGCCAAAGTTAGAGCTTACGATGCGGATATTGGATACAACGGATGGCTGTTGTTCTCTTTCCAAGACGTCAGTGATCACACGCTGTTCACATTGGACCGCTACACAGGGCAGATCCGAACACAGCGTGTGTTTACAGAAACCGATGACCCACGACACAAACTGGTCATACTGGTGAAAGACAATGGCAACGTGTCACTTTCTGCAACAGCAACGGTGATCATCAGTGTGGTCGAGCCCAAAGAGGCTTTTGCAGCATCTGATGTCAAAAGTGTCATGCAAGACGACGAGGAAAACAGCATGACATTCTACTTGATCATTACTTTAGGATCTGTGTCTACTTTATTTGTCATCAGTATTATAGTCTTAATTGTCATGCAGTGCTCGAAATCCACAGACTATTCCTCCAAGTATTTACAAGACACGAACTATGATGGAACTTTATGCCACAGCATCCAGTACAGATCTGGAGACAAGAGGTACATGTTGGTTGGACCAAGAATGAGCATCGGTTCCACTATAGTTCCTGGCAGCAATGCAAACACGCTGGTTGTACCTGATCGCAGGAGTAGAGCATCTTGTGAGGTAAGGGCAGCTCTATTCCATTTACTGCTGTGGCATTTCATTTTGAGTTATGACTCTTATGACTGAATGTGTGTTGTTTGTCAGCCATCGTTTGTTTGCCATCGCTGTTACCAGTGTTCAGTTGTGGCTGGGTATAAGAAACACTACTAGAATCTGCAGTTGTGTGAGAATTAATGTAAGCTTTGCAGTGAGGGAAGGCATTGCCATGCAATCCCACACACAAATGCAAGTCAATGTACTTTACAAAAAAAATGTTGAGGAAGAACTGAAAAGACGTCCTCGCTCTCGTTGCCAGAACTCTCCATGGTGCTGAAACATGTTCCAGCTTGCCCGGTTGCTGTTGCTGCTTTAATATGACGGATCGCACTGATATAAATCACACACTGATATATTGGTATAAAATAACACTTTCCTACAATGGATGATACAATAATAGCACAAAAAGCGAAGGAATATAACTTGTTTGCTTTTTTCCCAATTGTATATTTTTTCTTTCTTTTTTTTGTGTGTGTGCGTCCATCTACACCAGACGGTGTCAGTATTATATAAGGAAAATGTTGCTTGGGATGGCGATTGGCCCACCCCCTTCCTTCCGGTTTGAGGGTGTCATACCATTTGTGAGTGGCTTGGCAGAATGGAGTGTGTCTTTCTAGAGCGTGCGTGCAAATTGCGACTGATTTGAGTAAAATTTGTGCTGTGGCGAACGAGAAAATGTTGAGAAATCATCTTTGAGCTGGATATGGATTATGTATTGACCGCACACATCTGAGTTACGCTTATTTTTTGGGAAACTACAGCTTCGCGTACGATGGAATACCGAGGACAAAGGCGCAGACGGCACTGGTGCGTTGCTTTGCCTGTTTTATGGTTGCTGTGCTTCGGGCGGCACGTCTGGGCACAGATACGATATGCTATTCCAGAGGAGACGAAAGAAGGTTCTAGTGTTGGAAATGTGGCAAAAGATTTGGGTCTGGACATTAGCAAGTTGGCGGAGAGGCAATTTCGTATAGTCTCTGGATCCGAGGACGCTCGTTTCCAGGTAAACCAGAACAATGGAGGCTTGTATGTGCGTAGAAAAATCGACAGGGAAGAGCTATGTGATGACAGTCCGACTTGCATAATTAACCTTAAGATAGTTGTCGAAAGCCCGCTTGAAATTCATTATGTGGAGGTCGAGATTACCGATGTAAATGACCATTCTCCAGTATTTTCAGAAACAGAGCAGAATCTTGAGATAGCTGAGAATACTGCCCCGGGAGAGGAATATCAGTTGCATCCGGCACGCGATCCTGATCATGGGCAAAATTCAGTCCGCTATTATAAACTCAGTCAAAGCAATTACTTTCAAATTGAGATGAGAGACAACGGCGATGACACCAAAACCCCCTTTTTGAAGTTGAGAAGTGCCCTTGATAGAGAGCATCAGTCTAAACATAAGTTAATATTAACGGCAATAGACGGGGGAAACCCACCTAGGTCCGGTAGTATGAATATTACTATATCAGTGTTAGATAATAATGACAACAGACCTGTATTCGATAAGGTTGCATACTCTGTAACTATACCAGAAAATGTTGCCATTAATTCGCTTGTGCTTAAAGTAAATGCCACAGATTTAGACGATGGCCTGAATGGCCAGGTTGAATATTCTTTTGTTAAAAGCCTTAAAAGGAAAGTGTATGACACTTTCGATTTAAACAAAGATACCGGTGAAATCACTATAAAAGGAAATGTGGACTTCGAGGACACTGACATTTACAGAGCTGATATTACAGCGTCCGATAAAGGCCAGCCTCCAAAGACAACAAACTGTAAGGTTCTTATAAAGATAGCTGATGTAAATGATAATGCGCCCGAGATAGATGTAACTTCATTGTCCAGTTTAGTTCCTGAAGATTCTAAACAAGGCACAGTCATATTTCTAATCAGCGTTTCCGATAAGGACTCTGGCGATAATGGTCAAGTTAAATGCAGTTTGTCCGATGGCTTGCCTTTTGAGCTAAAACCATCCTTCAAGGACAACATGTACTCTTTAGTAACCAAAAGTGCATTAGACAGGGAGCAAAAGTCTTCTTATGAAATTACAATAACCGCTGCAGATTCAGGCCAGCCTTTACTGTCCACTGTAAAAACAATGACTGTGGAGATTTCAGATGTAAACGATAACCGCCCAGAATTTCCCCACAATCCTCTAGAACTGTACCTGCTGGAAAACAACGCACCAGGTGCGTCAATATTCTCCGTGAGTGCCAATGACAAAGACCTAAATGAAAACTCAGCAGTAACGTATCAAATCGCCCGCGGCAACGGCACGCAGAATGACATGACCTCTTTCTTAAATATAAACTCAGAGAACGGACATATTCATGCACTGAAGAGTTTTGACTTTGAGACAGTAAAGACATTCCAATTCGTGGTACTGGCCACGGACTCGGGTACTCCACCACTAAGCAGCAATGTGACCGTTAAGGTGTACATACTGGACCAAAACGACAACGCACCTGTCATCTTGTCCCCAAAAAGTGCGAACGGGTCAGCTGAGGGTGTCGAGGAGATTCCGCGCAATGTGAACTCCGGTCACTTGGTGACAAAAGTGCGCGCTTGTGACGCAGATGTTGGATACAACGGCTGGCTACTGTTTTCAGTTCAAGAAGTGACGGACCACACTCTGTTCAGTTTAGACCGTTACACTGGACAGATTCGGACTCTTCGCACATTTACAGAGACGGACGAGTCGCAACAGAAACTCGTCATTCTGGTGAAAGATAACGGGAATGTTTCCCTTTCCGCCACTGCAACAATAATAGTGAAGGTTGTGGAGCCCAAGGAGGCTTTCGCTGCATCAGATATTAAAAACCCATTGAGTGACGAGGATGACAGCAGTGTGACATTTTATTTAATCATCACCTTGGGCTCGGTGTCTGTCCTTTTCCTCATTAGTATCATCGTCTTGATAGCTATGCAGTGCTCAAAATCCACAGACTACGCCTCCAAGTACTTACAGGACACGAACTATGATGGAACTTTATGTCACAGCATCCAGTACAGATCTGGAGACAAGAGATACATGCTGGTTGGACCCAGAATGAGTATTGGATCTACCATAGTTCCAGGGAGCAATGCGAATACACTAGTGGTTCCAAATCGTGGACGAAGACCATCTGAAGAGGTAAGTCGTGGTATTCACAAATGAACTACAGTAGCTTTTATACTCGGGTGCTATGAATACCCTATGCCCACATGTTCTGTCATATTGCGCAATGAACCAAAGAGGATAATATTTTGAAACAAATTGTGAGATCAATTACGCATTGGTGGCATTATTCACCGGGGGCAGTTTGTATTTGCATGAGGCAAAACAGAGGCATTTGTTGTCATACCTCATCATGCTGTGTCATCCAGACTGTCAATACGCCTTACACCCCACTACTAGCATTTTTTTTCAACTACACATCATGTTGTTTGGTGACTACAGCGCGTGTAAAACAACTTAAGAACCTCACGGTGTCGCTATTACACAAGGGGAGGGGTTGTTTCCATTATGTAGCCCAGCCCCTTGCATTGCATCCTGGGTTGCCTATTTTGTTCCACACAGAACGGTGGGTCGCATGAATGGGGAAACGACAAAACAAGCCGAAATGAGGATATGAAATCTGATGGATATTACGCATTTGGATTATGAACATTTTCTTTCGTGGTTTTAGTGAGACATTTCAAAATCGTTGACAAAAGTGTTGCTTTTCTCGTCGGAGATGGATAGCAGAGGACAAAGGCGGAGATGGGAGTACTGGGGGATGGCGGTGCTTTTCTTCCTTCTCATCTTTTTCGGGGAGTACGTATCGGCACAGATCAAGTACACGGTTCCCGAGGAGGCAAAAGTGGGCACAGTCATTGGAAACGTTGCTAGAGATTTGGGTCTGGATGTTAGTTCTTTGGTAGACAGGCGATTTCGCATTGTCTCCGGTTCCAAAGACGCTCTCTTCCAGGTAAATCAGAACACTGGCGCATTGTATGTGGACAATACCGTCGACCGGGAGGAGTTGTGTGATGATGACAGCGGCGCTTGTATGATAAATCTGAAAATTGTCGTAGAAAACCCTTTAGAAATACATTATGTGGCGGTTGAAATCGCAGATGTAAATGATAATTCCCCCTCATTCCCAGAGAAAGAACAGTCTTTAGAGATAGCAGAGAACACGAATACAGGGACGCGGTTTGAACTGCAATCAGCTCGAGATCTGGATGTAGGCATCAATGCTGTGCGTCATTACAGACTGGGCCAGAATGACAATTTTGATTTGGAATTAAGTGATGGTTTGCATGGAGACAAGAGTCCACATTTGGTGCTGAAGAAGTTACTGGACAGGGAGAAAACTGGCAAGCATGTACTACGTTTAACAGCACTTGATGGTGGTAATCCACCCAAATCTGGTACTATCAATATCACAGTTACAGTTCTTGATGTTAATGACAATCGTCCAACATGTAGTCAAGATACATACTCAGTCACCCTCGACGAGAATACTCCCAATGGCACCGTAGTAACGACTGTAAATGCAACAGATCTAGACGATGGGGTTAATGGACTTTTGGAATATGGCTTTAGTGGAGTAGTGAAGCGTAAAACGCAAGACTTGTTCTCTTTGGATAAGAAAACAGGTGAGATACGTGTGAAGGGTAAACTTGATTTCGAAGAGAATGAAATATACAGATTAAGTGTAAGAGCATCCGACAAGGGGCAACCGTCGCTGAATAATGATTGCAAGGTAATAATCACAATTGTTGATTTGAATGATAATGAACCCGAGATAGAGGTTACATCCCTCTCCAATGTAGTTTCAGAGGATTCAAAGCCAGGCACTGTCATTTCTCTCATTAGTGTGACAGACAAGGATTCAGGCGCCAATGGTAAAGTGCACTGTCATATTACAGGAGACTTACCATTCGAGTTAAAACCATCTGTCCAAAACAACATGTATTCTTTGGTAACTAAACAAAAGTTAGACCGTGAACTCCAATCTCATTATGACATAACTATAACAGCGACAGATTCAGGAAACCTTCCTCTCTCAACAACTGAAACTTTATCCATAGAAGTCTCAGATGTCAACGACAACATACCAGAGTTTTCTCAGAATCCACTGGAGTTATATTTGGTAGAAAATAACGAACCGGGAGCAGCTATTTTCTCTGTTAGTGCGTCAGATAAGGACATTAATGAAAATGCAGCTGTCAGCTACCATATAAGTCGCGGTGATGGAAAGCCAAACGACCAATCATCATTCCTTAATATCAACTCGGACACGGGAAGTATTCATGCGCTGAAAAGTTTTGACTTTGAAACGATGAAGAACTTTACATTCCACGTGATTGCCACAGACTCTGGAACTCCCCCTCTCAGCAGCAATGTTACTGTTAACGTTTTTCTATTGGACCAAAATGACAACGCACCTGTGGTGCTATTCCCTGTTGGTGCAAACGGGACTGCTGAGGGTGTGGAAGAAATTCCTCGAAATGTGAACGGAGGGCATTTGGTGTCCAAAATACGCGCCTTTGACGCAGATATCGGATACAACGGCTGGCTACTGTATTCATTTCACGAGGTGTCTGACCACACCTTATTTAGCCTGGATCGCTATACTGGACAAATTAGGACCCTTCGCCCCTTTACAGAAACAGACGAGTCAGAACATAAACTCGTTATAATCGTAAAAGACAATGGCAACGTTTCACTGTCAGCCACAGCAACTATAATCATCAAAATCGTGGAGCCCAAGGAAGCATTTGCTGCTTCAGACATAACAAGTCCTGTAAAGGACAGTGAAGAAGACAGTGTCACGTTTTACTTGATCATTACCCTTGCTGGTGTCTCAACACTGTTCATCATCAGCATCATAGTCCTAATTGCAATGCAGTGTTCAAAGTCGACAGACTATTCTTCCAAATACTTACAAGACACTAATTACGACGGCACCCTGTGCCACAGCATTCAGTACAGATCTGGAGATAAACGTTACATGCTGGTTGGACCCAGAATGAGTGTCGGTTCCACTATAGTTCCAGGGAGCAATAGGAATACACTAGTCATACCAGACCGCAGAAGGCCTTCTGAAGAGGTAAGCAACACCACATGTTGACACTACACACACAGCTTAACTATTTTAGGCAGTATACGTTTCCGTGTGGAAAGCACGATTTGGAGACGTGGTTTTACGCACGGCGTGCATTTATTTTCCATCACTGCAACACTAACCATGTGGTGGAAATCTTAACGGATGTGCGTTAAGTGCGTATTTTAATTATTGGTATCACTACACATATGCTCTGTGTGTTTTTCTGTTCATCAAAAGGTTCTATTTCATGTCACATTCCCTGCGTAATTTGTTCCTTCGGTATCTGAGTCAAATGTGTTGAAATATCCATTTGCTGCTGCTGCTTTATACATGCAGGTGTCATTTCATTCATACCACCATTGCAAAGCCATCTAGTTTCTCAGTAAAGTAGCCTATATGACTGCAGCACCATTAGAATGATTGCCAATCGCTGGTAGCTGACCATGGTTCTGAAACAGCGCTTGTGTTTCCACTGTAGCAGAGCGCATGCTCTCACAGATGTACTACACAATGGCTGTTGTGTGAAAAATATCAGGTTTAAGATGATGTCTTTGTGACTTGTAAAATAAAGGACGACTTGTTTGACCCACTCATTTATACTGGTGTGCATTTACCTAATGCATGTGTTAACGTGGCTACTGTGGTCAAGCTGGTCATGGTGACTGCATGGATGTAGAGTACACTGTTCAGAAACATAAACCCTGCCCAGCCAGACGATGTCAGTGGTACACAAGATAACATAAAATACGTGCATCTAAGCCCTGCCCCTCTCAGTGCATAGCGCCCTTTGTGTTGCCCTGGAAGACAAATGCGCACGGCACGGTTGTTCCATGCTATCGTTATATGACACATTCCGCACGCTTCCCATCGATGGATTTACTAATTTAGCGTTCTAAATCGACAAAGGAGCATTGCTTGTCAACGTCTGATGATTTAGCACCATTTTTGCGATGGCAGACCGAAAACAAAGGCGGTGGTGGGAGCAAGGCAGGACTGCACTGGGATTCTTGCTGCTGTGTTTCGTAAAGGAGCAGGTTTCGGCACAGATTCGCTACACCGTTGCAGAGGAGGTAAAAGCGGGACACGTTATTGGAAATATCGCTAAGGATTTAGGTCTGGACTCGGGTAGTTTGGCTGATAAAAAGCTGCGCCTCGTTTCTGGACACAAGGACCCGCTTTTCGAGGTAAATGAGAACAATGGTATGTTGTTAGTCGCTAGACAACTAGACAGGGAGGAGCTGTGTGAAAGCAACGAAGCATGCTTGATCAATTTAAAAATAGTCGTGGACAACCCTCTTGAAATACATTATGTTGCTGTTGAAGTGACTGATATAAATGATCATTCACCAAGTTTCCAAGATAAAGAATTGCATTTGGAAATAGCCGAGAACACTCGAAAGGGCACACGCTTTGAGCTACAGAATGCCCGTGATCCAGACGTTGGTGTAAATTCAATACGTTCATATAAATTACTCCAAACTGAGCATTTTGACTTAGAATTGCAGGACAGTGGATATGGGGATAAAACTCCGTATTTGGTACTGCAAAAGCCGCTAGATAGAGAAAGCATCCAACAACATAGTTTTAAATTGATAGCAACCGATGGCGGAATTCCTCCAAGATCCGGTACTCTGAACATTACAGTTAAAGTGCTTGACATAAATGACAACCCCCCTGAATGTAGTCAACGTGTGTACACTGTGAATTTAGCAGAAAATTCTCCAGTTGGAACTACCGTGATGAATCTTAACGCTACGGATGCAGACGAGGGCATTAACGGGGACATTGAGTATTCTTTCAGCAGAAACATCAAAAAGAGGGTGAATGACATATTTGCTTTAGACAGTACCACTGGTGAAATCAAAGTTAAAGGTGAGATAGACTTTGAAGAACACGACGTTTATAGCTTAATAATACAGGCCATTGATAAAGGCCAACCCCCAATGGCTGCTGACTGTCGAGTCATGATAAAGATACAAGATGTTAATGACAATAAACCAGAGATAGACGTGACATCCTTATCTAATGTAATATCTGAAGATGTCAAACCCGGAACAGTGATCTCACTTATTAGTGTAAAGGATAGGGACTCTGGTATGAACGGTAAAGTTGTTTGTAGCCTCTCGGGTACTTTACCATTTGATTTAAAGCCGTCTATTGAAGAAAACATGTACTCGTTGGTGACTAAATCCCATTTAGACAGGGAGAACACATCACAGTATGACATCACAATACAAGCAACAGATCTCGGAGTGCCGCCTATGACTGCATTTAAAAGTTTGGTGGTAGAAATAGCCGATGTAAATGACAATAGCCCTCAGTTCTCCCAAAATCCCCTTGAACTGTATCTGCTAGAAAATAACGCACCAGGTGCATCCATATTCTCTGTTAGCGCCTCAGACAACGATTTGGATAAAAATGCTGCCATCACGTATCACATTGCTAGAGGCGATGGAAATGACATGGCATCATTCTTAAACGTGAACTCTGACACTGGAGTAATTCATGCGCTAAAAAGTTTCGACTTTGAAACCACAAAGGCGTTTAAATTTCAAGTCGTGGCGAATGACTCCGGGAGTCCGTCACTGAGCAGCAATGTCACGGTAAACGTGTACATTTTAGACCAAAACGACAATGCTCCCGTCATTTTGTATCCCGTGAGTGCAAACGGCTCTTTTGAAGGCGTAGAAGAAGTTGCTCGTAATGTGAAGGCAGGTCACTTGGTGACCAAAGTGAGAGCTTGCGACTCGGATGTCGGATACAACGGATGGTTACTATTTGCTCTCCAGGAAGTCTCTGACCATACTTTATTTAGTTTAGACCGTTATACTGGACAAATACGGACACTTCGTGCTTTCACAGAGACAGACGAAGCGGAACAAAAACTAGTTGTGCTGGTGAAAGACAATGGCAATGTTTCACAATCTGCCACAGCCACCATAGTCGTGAAAGTGGTGGAGCCAAAGGAAGCGTTTGCGTCGTCGGACGTTAAGACAACAGGAGAGGCAGAGGACAATGACATTACCTTTTACCTCATAATTACCTTGGGATCCGTTTCGGTGCTGTTTATTGTCAGCATAATTGTGTTGATTGCAATGCAATGCTCCAAAAGCACAGACTCGTCCAAGTACCTGCAAGACACGAACTATGATGGAACTTTGTGTCACAGCATCCAGTATAGATCTGGAGACAAGAGATACATGCTGGTTGGACCCAGAATGAGTATCGGTTCCACTATAGTTCCTGGAAGCAATGCGAATACTCTGGTTGTACCTGATCGCAGGAGTAGAGCATCTTGTGAGGTAAGGGCTGCTCTATTCCATTTACTGCTGTGGCATTTCCTTTTGAATTATGACTCATATGACAGAAAGTGTGTAGTTTGTCAAGATACGTTGATGCCATCGAAAAGTTTAATTCTACCTATCAAACTATATGGTCACATCACGCCACACTGCACACACTGTCAAACAGTAGCAACAGGGTTACATTGTCTTTGGCTCTGTCCTTGGTGCTGAAAGCGAGTATCGCAAGCAATAACAAATGCAGGGAGCTTGGGGATCATTCCAAATACATTTTGTGTGCATGGTTGTGGGCCAGGTGGTGTCAGTGTTGTACTAGCAAACCAGCTACTGTAAGCCCTGCCCATTCACGCCCCCATCCAGCTTTTTTGTTTCATGCGCAGTGTGATTTGTACGAGGTCGGAGGCAGACTAGAAAGCGATGGAGTGCGCATGGTAAATGGTTTAAGCGTAAATGACAAACATGTGGAATACTGCTACTGCAAAAGAATTTCGAGGTTGAGGATACATGTCATTTTGATCGAGACTACGTGGTTCACCATGGGAGACGATAGACAAAGAAACGGGCCGGGTTTTCCGTGGATTGCTGCTCAGCTCTTTCTTCTTTTGTGTTTCGGGGAGACGGTCTGGGCACAGCTACGGTACTCAGTTCCAGAGGAGGGGAAAGTGGGATCTGTTGTTGGAAACGTTGCTAAGGATCTGGGACTGGATGTAGGCACGTTGGTGGAGAGAGGCTTTCGTATTGTTTCTGGGACTAAGGACGCTCTTTTCCAGGTAAATCAAAATAATGGCGTCTTGATTGTTCACAAAAATATCGACAGAGAGGAACTGTGCGAAGGAAACGCAGCATGCTTAATAAACCTGAAAATAGCAGTTGAAAATCCTTTGGAAATACATTATGTGACTGTTGAAATTATGGACGTAAATGATAATGCTCCGCGCTTCCTAAAGAAAGAAGATCATTTAGAGGTAGCCGAAAACACGCTGCCGGGAGCAGATTTCCCCTTAGTAGCTGCCCGTGATTCAGACTCTGGTGCGAATTCTCTACGCCTCTATAAACTGAGTCACAGCGACCATTTTGAGCTAGAGGTACGAGATGACGGCGAGGATAACAAACTACCAGTTTTAAAACTTAAGAACCTTTTGGATAGGGAACGTAAGTCTGTACACCGCCTAGTGTTAACCGCTGTTGATGGTGGGAACCCGCCGAAGTCAAGTAGCATAAATATCACTATATCTGTTCAAGATGTTAACGATAACAGACCAGTGTTCAGTCAGAATTCCTACACAGCATCAGTAAAAGAAAACACTGCAACTAACACATTTGTCTTGAAAGTGAATGCTAGTGATGCCGATGCCGGTGTAAACGGGCAAGTGACATATTATTTTGCTAATAATTTAAAACAAAATGTTTATGACACTTTCGAAGTAGACGAGGTTACTGGTGAAATACGAGTGAAAGGCATAATTGACTTTGAATCCACGGAGGTGTACAGAGCAGATGTTACAGCTTCAGACAAGGGTCAACCTGCTATGTCAACAAATTGCAGGGTCATAATAAAAGTAATTGACGTGAATGACAACAAGCCTGAGATTGAAGTTACCTCGTTATCTAATGTTGTGTCTGAAGGCTCTAAAGCAGGGACAGTAATATCTCTTATTAGCATCACGGATAAGGATTCAGGTGATAATGGCAAAGTTACCTGCAGCTTATCAGAGTATGTTCCTTTTGAGCTGAAACCCTCCTTTCAAGACAACATGTATTCTCTTGTAGTGAAAAGACCACTGGACAGAGAACTTGTGCCAGACTATGATATCACCATTGTAGCCACAGACCTAGGTCAGCCACCGCTGTCCACTTCAAAAACGTTTAATGTCCAAATATCCGATGTCAACGATAACTCCCCAGAATTCTCACAGAATCCTCTAGAACTTTATCTGATGGAGAATAACACTCCAGGTGACGCCATATTTTCCGTCAGTGCGTCTGATAAGGACACAAATGACAACGCCTTGATTGCATACCATCTTATTAGAAATGAGGGAGTGCCTCAGGATGTTATATCCTTCCTGAACATTAACTCTGAGAACGGAGTTATCCACGCACTAAAAAGTTTCGACTTTGAAAGTGTGAAAATGTTTCAGTTCCAAGTTTTAGCGAAAGACTCGGGCAACCCACCACTTAGTAGCAACGTCACCGTGAAAGTCTATATTCAGGACCAAAATGATAATGCCCCAAAGATATTATATCCAGTCAGCTCTAACGGCTCGGCTGAAGGCGTGGAGGAGATTCCACGTAATGTCAATGGAGGTTATTTGGTCACAAAGGTGAGGGCTTATGACGCAGACATAGGGTACAACGGTTGGCTTCTATTCTCCCTACAAGAGGTGACAGACCACACTCTCTTTAGTTTGGACCGCTACACTGGACAGATAAGGACACTACGGGCGTTTACTGAAACAGACGAGGCCCAACACAAACTCGTAATACTGGTCAAAGACAATGGCAACATCTCGCTCTCAGCTACAGCCACACTGACAGTCAGCCTGGTGGAACCTAAGGAAGCTTTTGCAGCGTCGGATGTGAGAAGTGCTGTTAGCAATGACGAGGACAGCAATGCGACTTTTTATTTATTTATCGCACTGGGATCAGTTTCATGTCTCTTCCTAGTTAGCATCATTGTGCTGATAGCAATGCGATGCGCAAAACCTACAGACTTCTCGTCCAAGTACTTGCAGGACACGAACTATGATGGAACTTTATGCCACAGCATCCAGTACAGATCTGGAGACAAGAGGTACATGCTGGTTGGACCCAGAATGAGTATCGGTTCCACTATAGTTCCTGGCAGCAATGCAAACACCTTAGTTGTTCCTGATCGCAGAAGCAGAGCTTCCGGAGAGGTAAGCGTTACTGAGTTATGAACGTTTTGCTATGCAATATGTTGCTTTCTGAGCGGGGTTCTTGATACATTTAAAGCCAATGTGCTGTGTGTGTGTGTGTGTGTGTGTGTGTGTGTGTGTGTGTGTGTGTGTGTGTGTGTGTGTGTGTGTGTGTGTGTGTGTGTTGCAACACAACATCTACATGTGTGTGGATAATCAAATTATATGTGTGGCAGTGTGGAATGTAGGCTACATGCTGGAAAACAGTTCATAAAAGTTTGGTACGCGTGTTGGAACTGTCCATTGTGCTGAAACTGGCGCTTTCTGCTATTGGCATGCAAAGACCATTTTCTGGAACATCTGAAGTGCATACTGAACACATTTAACATTTTAAGATGTAAATACATCTAACAATTATTAAGAACGTCATTTGATGGGTAAATGGGTATCACCAGTAATCCGCTTTTCAGCATATGTGTGCCTATATAAAGGGCGTCTATCAACTTTACGCACTGTGAAACTTAAACTCAAACAAAACAATTTGTGGGGATTCTATTGTAATTCTCCACACCACATGATGTCAGTGTTGCCTAAGCAAAAAGGAAGGGGCGAAGCCCTGCCTCCTTTTTATTAGCATTGCTGTAGCTTTTTGTTCTATCGCACACAGCTGCTCTTCCCGGATGGTGCGACACGCAGACAAGGCGAGATTACCTTAAATTCACTCGATAATGGCAAACAAGTTAGCTACTTAAACGGCATTTTTTGAGGGTGGTGTTGCACAAAGGATCTACTTCAGGATGGAAAGCTGGAAAATGCGTAAATGGAATTACTTGGGGCTTGTCGTATGCTGGTCTTTGTTACACTGCATCGGGAGACCGGTCTCGGCTCAGATACGATACTCTGTTCCAGAGGAGGTGAAAAAGGGAACTGTTGTTGGAAATATTGCTAAGGATTTAGGTCTTGATGCTGGCTCTTTGGTGGAAAGGCGGTTTCGTATCGTGTCTGGATCGGATGAACCTCTTTTCGAGGTAAACCAGAACAATGGCGTTTTGCTCGTCCATAGAAGTATTGATAGAGAAGCCTTGTGTGACGCAAGCACTGCATGTTTGTCTAATCTAAAGATTGTCGTCGAGAACCCACTTGAAATTCACTACGTGGACGTGGAGATCACAGATGTTAACGACCACTCTCCTAAATTCCCTGATAGCGAGGAGCATTTTGAAATGGGGGAGCTGACCATAGTCGGCACTCGCTTTCAGGTACAGGGCGCAGCTGATCCTGACGTGGGTATGAATTCCGTACGCTTTTATAAACTGAATCAAAATGAACAATTTGATATTGAGACAAAGGAAAGACATGGAGAGAAAATACCATTCATTGTTTTGAAGAAATCATTGGACAGGGAAAGTCAGAGTACACATCGGCTTGTTCTAACAGCTATAGATGGAGGTAGCCCTCCAAAATCAGGCACCTTAAATATCACGGTTACGGTGCTAGATTCAAATGACAACCGTCCTGTGTTTACACGGGAGACGTATGCTGCAGATCTGAAAGAAAATGTACCCATTGGAACGACTGTAATCAAAATAAAAGCAACAGATCCAGATGAAGGTTCTAATGGTGAAGTTGAATATTCACTTGGTAGAAATTTACATCGTAAAGTTTATGAAGTGTTTCAGTTAGATAGCACAACAGGTGAAATAACAGTTAAAGGAAATGTGGACTATGAAGACACTCAGATATACAAATTAGACGTGGTAGCTTCAGATAAGGGACAGCCGCCTTTGACGGTAGAATCCGGCCTCATCATCAAAATTATTGACGCCAATGATAACAGTCCAGATATCGACGTCACCTCAGTTTCTAACGTTGTATCTGAGGATTCCAAACCTGGGACTGTTATTTCATTGATAAGTGTGACAGACAAAGACTCGGGTGACAATGGGAAAGTAACGTGTTCTCTGGCAGACAATGTGCCATTTGAACTGAAGCCATCGTTTAAAAATAACATGTACTCTTTGGTAACTAAAGGCCATTTGGATAGGGAAGTAACCGCACACTACGACATAACAATAACAGCCACCGACTTTGGTCAGCCTCCCCTGTCTACCTCAAAAACTCTGAAAGTAGAGATATCAGACGTGAACGATAACAGTCCACATTTTCCCCAGAGCCCTCTGGAGCTGTATCTGAATGAAAACAATGCTCCTGGCGCTTCTATTTTCTCTGTAAGTGCATTCGACAAAGACTTGGATGAGAACGCTCTCATTACATACCACATTGTCAGAAATGATGACGCACAAAACGACATGGTGTCCTTCCTAAACATTAACGCTGAGAACGGACACATCCATGCGCTGAAAAGCTTTGACTTTGAAAAAGTGAAAACCTTTCAGTTTGCAGTTCTTGCCAAAGACTCGGGAAGTCCCCCTCTCAGCAGTAACGTTACAGTCAAAGTCTACATTCTAGATCAAAACGATAACACACCAGTCATCCTGTCCCCTGTTAGTGCCAATGGCTCGGCAGAGGGTATTGTGGAGATCCCTCGCAACATGAACTCTGGGAACTTGGTCACCAAAGTGAGAGCCTGTGACGCAGATGTTGGATATAACGGCTGGCTACTGTTTTCTCTCCAAGAAGTTACTGACCACACACTCTTCAGTCTGGATCGTTACACGGGGCAGATACGCACACTTCGGGCCTTCACAGAGACAGATGAGGCGGAGCAAAAGCTCATTGTTGTGGTCAAAGACAACGGGAACGTTTCTCTTTCAGCTACTGCTACGGTATTCGTCACACTTGTTGAGCCAAAAGAGGCCTTCGCGGCATCAGATGTCAAAAGCGCAGCAAACAGCGAAGATGAGGACAATGTCACATTTTATTTGATAATCACCTTAGGTTCAGTGTCAGTGCTATTTATCGTCAGTATCATAGTTCTGATAGCCATGCAGTGCTCTAAGTCCACAGACTATTCGTCCAAATATTTGCAAGACACGAACTATGATGGAACTTTATGCCACAGCATCCAGTACAGATCTGGAGACAAGAGGTACATGCTGGTTGGACCCAGAATGAGTATCGGTTCCACTATAGTTCCTGGCAGCAATGCGAATACTCTTGTGGTTCCAGACCGAAGGAGTAGAGGGTCTATTGAGGTAAGACGTCTTTCATGTGTCCATATGCTCTCAGCACCTGTCGTGCTCTCAAAACCTGTTGCTGTATGCTGGTGTGTTTCATATTCTGCGTACAGTTGCTTCCTGCGATGAATGGATGCATGAATGAATGAATGAATGAATGAATGAATGAATGAATGAATGAAATAATGAATGAATGAATGAATGAAATGTGAGGGGTGGTGCGCCATTTCCCATTTCACAATCGGTTCCTTTTTTTAGTTTTTAGTTTAGTTTTTAGTTTTAGTTAACCATAGAGTAACAACAAGGCAGTTGTTGACATACAGTAAATGGTTGAGGAATAACAAAGCGTTTAAATAATCATAACATACAGTATTTGTCGTGTGTTGTATGATGCACGTGTGTGGCCATGCCTGGCGTTGGTCGCTGTTCATGGTGCTGAAAGTGGCTTTCGCTCTTGCATGCAAATCAGGCTCTCTCTCTCTCTCTCTCTCTCTCTCTCTCTCTCTCTCTCTCTCACACACTCTCTCTCTCACACACACACACACACACACTCTCTCTCTCTCTCTCTCTCTCTCTCTCTCTCTCTCTCTCACACACACACACACACACACACACACACACACACACACACACACACACACACTCACACGATTTGCTGTATAATCAACATAGTTCACCTAAACAACTGCCAGCTGTTGACATCCAGTTAACGTTTGAGGAATAGCAGGGCGTTTAAATCATAAAACATACAAAGTACAAAGTATAATATGCTTGTTGTGCGTTGTGTGATGCGCGTGTGTGTGTCTTTGTCGCTGTTCATGGTGCTGAAACTGCATGTCGACACACACACACACACACACACACACACACGGTGACATAATAGTCTGTTACACTTTGTTTGCCTCACCGTGGATTCACTTGCTGCTTGTGGGACTAGTAGTTCGAATGCATATCAAGCTAATGCTGTACAAGTAGGCCTATGTGATGCAGTGCTAGCGTATCAGCTTGAATGCGATGCAACCAGAGTCGTTCGGGCTGTTATTTGTATCCCGATGGAAATGTCATCTATTCTGTGTTATGTGTGGTGTGTGTTCTCTAAACTCTCATACATCTGTCTTGTTGCTCTTCAGTCTTCACCAAATGGTGACGCTGTTGTTCAAGAAAAAGGCCTGATCACTCTCCGTCTATCCTGTTACGTGAAGCTGATGTCACACACAAAGACGCGGACACCCCCACCATCACACGGTGTTGTGCAAAAACGTTGGTCGGTTAGTGAGAAAATGTATCGAATCTTTTGTTCACATTTTGCCATCCTTTACTGATAGCTGATGGTTTCTGATTTCTGAAGAAGACTGTGCGATATTAGCAATGGAGGGTGGACGACAAAGGCGTGGATCGGGGTGCTGGTGGATTATTCGGGCGTTTGCTTTAGTATTCTCCGTTGGACATGCGTCGGCACAAATAAGGTACTCGTTGCCAGAAGGAGTGAAGGATGGATATGCTGTTGGAAACGTTGCAAAGGATTTGGGTCTTGATACAAGTTCTCTGACGGATAGGCGATTTCGTATCGTTTCTGGATCTAAGGACGCGCTGTTCCAGGTAAATCAGAATAGTGGCGTATTGTCTGTCAGTGATGCCATCGACAGGGAAGAACTGTGCGAGGGCAATGCCGCATGCTTGATAAATCTGAAAATTGTAGTTGAAAATCCCCTTGAAATACATTATGTGGAGGTTGAAATAACGGATGTAAATGACAACGCTCCTAGCTTCCCTGAAAAGGAACAGCATTTTGAAATGTGGGAGCAAACCGTTGTCGGGACACGCTTCCAAATGCATGCAGCCAGAGATCCGGACACGGCAACGTATTCAGTGCGTGCATACAAATTAAGTCGAGATGACATGTTCGAAATAGACTTCAGGAGAAACGACGAAGATAAAATTCCTTTTTTAGTTTTGAAAAAGCCGCTGGACCGAGAGACTGCCAAGGACCATAGACTAATTCTCACTGCAATAGACGGTGGAAATCCACCCAAGTCTGGGAGCATGAATATCACCGTAACTGTCCTGGACACAAATGATAATCGTCCGGTTTTCAGTCAAGATACCTATTCAGTCACCGTACCAGAAAACATTGCAGTTGGCGCAGTAATTGTTAAAGTTAACGCTACTGATAGAGACGAGGGGTTGAATGGTGATATTGAGTACACGCTTGGTAAAACCCTAAAGCGTAAAGTGTATGACATATTTCAATTAGATAAAATAACAGGTGAAATATCAACAAAAAGACAGTTGGACTTCGAGGACAGTGAAGTTTTTAAACTTGATGTCCAAGCCACAGACAAGGGACAGCCTTCTTTATCAGCGGAGAGTAGAGTTGTCATAAAAATACAAGATGTTAATGATAACAAACCAGACATTGAACTAACCTCGTTTCTTAATTCAGTTCCAGAGGATTCTAAACCAGGTACAGTCATTGCCCTGATCAGTGTATCAGACAGGGATTCGGGTCCCAACGGCAAAGTAACAGTTAGCCTGTCAGAAAATGTCAATTTCGAGCTCAAACCGTCTATTCAGAATAACATGTATTCTCTTGTCACAAAGACACCCCTGGACAGAGAGGAAACGTCTATTTATGACATCACAATCACAGCATCTGACTCAGGGCAACCGCCTTTGTCAACATCCAAAATACTGAACGTTTTGATGGCAGATGTTAACGACAACGCGCCAGAATTTGCTCAAAATCCTCTGGAACTGTATCTCATGGAGAATAACGCCCCCGGTGCGAGCATCCTGTCAGTGAGTGCAACTGATAAAGACTTAAATGAAAACTCAGCCATCACGTACAGTCTTATTAGAGGTGACGGCCTGCAAAATGACATGTCAGCTTTCCTGAATGTCAACTCTGACAACGGCATTGTTTACGCTCTTAAAAGCCTCGACTTTGAGACTATGAAAACTTTTCAGTTTCACATAGTGGCGACTGACTCAGGAACTCCACCACTTCGTAGCAACGTTACAGTCAATGTGTACATTTTGGATCAAAACGACAATCCACCTGTCATCCTCTATCCAGTCAATGCAAATGGGTCAGCTGAGTGCTTCGAGGAAGTGCCGCGTAATGTTGGCCATGGACATTTAGTTAGCAAAGTCAGGGCCTACGATGCTGACATCGGTTACAACGGGTGGCTGCTATATTCTGTCCAAGAAGTATCTGATCACACTCTCTTTGGCTTGGACCGCTACACAGGACAGATCAGAACGCTTCGATCGTTTACAGAGACGGATGAAGCTCAGCATAAAATGACTATTCTCATCAAGGATAACGGGAACACCTCTCTATCGGCTACAGCTACAGTTATTGTCCATGTCGTTGAACCAATGGAGGCATTTGCTGCTTCCAATACCATAAACAAAGCTACAAACGAGGACGAGACGGATGTTACGTTTTATTTAATAATCACACTGGGCTCGGTTTCCGGCCTTTTCATAATCAGTATTATCGTGCTCATTGTGATGCAGTGCTCAAAGTCCACTGACTACTCCTCCAAATACTTACAAGACAAAAACTATGACGGGACACTGTGCCACAGCATCCAGTACAGATCTGGTGACAAACGCTACATGTTGGTTGGACCCAGAATGAGTATCGGTTCCACTATAGTTCCTGGCAGCAATGCGAATACACTGGTTGTACCTGATCGCAGGAGTAGAACTTCCATTGAGGTAAGACGTCTTTCATGACTTCACATGTTTTATGTGCGTGTTAAAATATGGCAGGACCTAGCTATTGCTGTTAAGTGCACGCGTAAGCCGTTTAAAGAAGTCTGATGTGTGACGCATGACGCCCTGGTGTCAAAATGTATTGGCGTGCTGCTGTCCATGGTGCTGACATGCCTGCTGGGTTTCCTGAGATGGTTGGAATTCTGCATCACTCCCACTCACACTGTAAAATTTAAAAGTTCCCCAAAGAACATTCAGTTTACCACCGGGGGGGAACTCCACACTGGCTCGGTCGCTGTTCATGGTGCTGAAACCATTGTGCTGTATTTTGAATTGCGATTTACTTCTCAACCTACTTCTGTTTTTAAGTTGCTTGTTTGCACTTTTAAGGGTTGGGTTGGTTTGTATTGAATATTTGTTGCTACAATGCAGCTGTGATGTTCACAGACATCCATGACATTTCAACACTTCCTACTTCTTCTCTGTTGAACAGCAACCATGCTCTTCATTTAGTGTGGCACGTGGACAACACCAACACGCACACAAGCCTAGTCTGTGGCACATTGAGCAGCTCTGTCGCTGTCCACAGCCCGTGTTGGGAAAATGTGCTAACTCTAAGAACATAGATGGCCCTCAGTTGCTTAGAACCAAATTATACAATGCGTTTATGTGACAGTGGTTTCTTGTGGATTAAATTAATACCGGGCAATGTGTTTTCAACCAGCTTCAACTAAATGACGTTAACGTTGTCAGGGGGTTGTCCGATACATTCTGTAGCAATCACAAGAGGTCACTGTGAGCACAAGAAATGGAGTTTCATGAGGAGGAAACGCGTCACAAAGCTCGTCGAATCCACACCCCTTTCTTCTTTGTGTTCATACTCAGCTCCCCGGCGACAGAGGTGGTTCGTGAATTGATATCTTTTTTGCTTTTTGCCTTGTAATCGTTCAGCTGGTTAGAAAAAAGTAACGGTATGTGTTGGCGTTCTGTCCTGTTCTGATTATGCGTCGTTACTTGAAGGAATAATGTTGGATATAATGGATCGGAGTCGACGTATTTCATGTTGGAATATACGGAGCTGGCTGCTTTTCCTGACCATTGTCTTGGCTCAGAAAGGATGCTTTGCGCAGGTACGATACTCTGTTTCGGAGGAACAGAAAGAAGGAACAGCAGTGGGAAATATCGCCAAAGACTTGGGAATCGACCAGCGAGCAGTAAAGGAGAGAGGATTTCGTATTGTGTCAAGCTCAAGTGATTCACTGTTCCGGGTAAATCAAAATGATGGCATGTTGTATGTGAGCGGTAAAATAGACAGAGAGGAGATTTGCGAGCAAACTAGTTCGTGTTTAATAACCCTCAAGACTGTTTTGGAGAACCCCCTCGAGGTTCATCATGTAACCGTAGAGGTAATTGACATTAACGACCATGCTCCCAGTTTTAGTAGTAATGAAACCAGGCTCGAGATACCTGAATCAGCGCTGGCAGGCGCGCGATACCAGCTTCAAGCTGCGCACGACCCGGATGGTAGCACTAATTCAGTACAGATGTACAAGCTGAGTAACAATGAGCATTTTCGTATTGAAGTCAAGGACCGCGGTGAGGATGGTAAAATGCCCATTTTAGTTTTACAAAAGCCACTAGACAGAGAAACGTCCAAGACCCAGAATTTGTTACTCACCGCATTTGATGGCGGTAGACCCCCCAAGTCTGGAAAAATGAATCTTTATATTGATGTTCTAGATGTTAATGACAATATGCCCGTTTTCACACAAGACGTGTACTCGGCTAGATTGAATGAAAATTCCCCGGTCGGAACAAGAATTATACAAGTTAACGCAACGGATTTAGATGAGGGTTTAAATGGCGAGGTAGTTTACTCCATTGGTAAAAATGTAAACAACAAGCTACGTAAATTATTTGATATTGATCCAAACACAGGCGACATTTTTGTCAAAGGAACGATAGATTTTGAGATGAGGGATAGTTATGAGATTGATATAGAAGCTTCTGATAAAGGACCAGTCCCTTTCACGACAGATAAAAGCGTAATTATTAAAATAGTCGATGTAAACGATAACACACCGCAGATGGAAATAACTTCATTCTCGAACGCAGTGCCAGAAGATTCCAGGCCAGGGACAACTGTAGCGTTAATCAATGTGAAGGATATGGATTCTGGGCTTAATGGTAAAGTTTCATGTTCATTATCCGAAGGCATCCCTTTTAAGTTAGTGCAGTCTTTACAGGACAATACATACTCTTTAGTTACAAATGCACCACTTGATAGAGAGACCACAGGCCAGTATGACATAAAAATTGTTGCAAAAGACGCAGGGCAGCCTTCGTTGTCTTCTGAGAAAGTTTTGACTTTATTTGTATCAGACGTGAACGATAATGTGCCAACATTCCTGCACACTCCATACACCTTTTATGTGACCGAGAACAACGTTCCCGGAGATCCAGTGTTTGCGGTGTCTGCAATTGATCGAGACACTGATGAAAATGCCGTGGTGAACTATCAGGTTTGCAGAGACTGTGGTGAGGACAATAAACACTCATCTTTTCTCAACATAAATTCGGAAACTGGAAAAGTTTACGCTCTCAAGAGCTTTGACTTTGAAACTATGAAAAAGTTTCAGTTTCAAGTTGTGGCGACAGATTCTGGGACTCCACCGCTGAGCAGTAACGTCACGGTGTCTGTTTACATACTGGATCAAAACGACAACACCCCAGTTATCCTCTCCCCGAGTAGCACCAATGGCAGCGCTGAGGGAGTGGAGGAGCTCCCACGCAACGCCAACATGGGCCATTTGGTGACTAAAATTAGGGCGTATGATGCAGACATAGGGTACAATGGTTGGCTATTGTTTTCACTGCAAGAAATTACCGACCATACCCTATTTGGTTTAGATCGTTACACAGGACAGATCAGAACTTTACGACCTTTCACGGAAAGTGACGAGGCTGAACACAGACTGGTCATATTAGTCAAAGACAATGGCAACATCTCACTTTCGGCAACAGCAACGGTGAGGGTTAACGTGGTGGAACCCAAGGAGGCGTTTGCCTCCTCTGACGTTAAAAGCGCAACCGTTGCTGACGATGAGTCAAACGTGACATTTTATTTGATTGTGACTTTGGGATCCGTCTCGGTACTCTTTCTCATCAGCATAGCCGTGCTGGTTGCAATGCAGTGCTCCAAATCCACTGACTATTCCAAGTACTTGAAAGACACGAACTATGACGGGACATTATGCCACAGCATCCAGTACAGATCTGGAGACAAGAGATACATGCTGGTTGGACCCAGAATGAGTATCGGTTCCACTATAGTTCCAGGCAGCAATGCAAACACTCTGGTCATCCCAGATCGACGAAGCAGAGCCTCAGAGGAGGTAAGCTGTAATCATTTACATACTTCACACTGTCAACTATCAAGTTCAAGGTTTTCCAAAGTTGTCTAAATTTAGAAGGACACTTTGATACTGAAGTAGTCTACAGTATATACAATCTTACAATATGGTGGGTGACAGAGGAAGCTGTGCATTTGCATGTGTCTGTTGTGAAGGTGGTTTGACATCATTCCCATGAATAATATCGGGTGAAATGTTTTGTTTTCATATAGCAGGTGGCCTCGTACTTTACGCACAGACATAGCACTACATTTTAATATATTTTGCGGCTAGTAGACTTCTCAACTGTGAAAGGCGCTGTCCAATTATCTGGTGCTGAATCCAAAGGCACTCTGGTCTTTTGGCACTTTTGCATTCTGTTCAATTATACAGTATTTCATTTACTAATGTGTACTATTTCAAAGCACACGATATGCACTTTATTTAATAGTGATGGAGTCTTTATTCCACCATGACACTGCTGTGTTCTATTCCATCGCATGGTGTCAGTATAAAACTAGTAAAACACCAAACTAAACGAGCAATAGGCGAATATGCGTGTTGGTCCCGCCTATTCACAGTGGCATTCTGGGTCTGCTTGTGGCGACATCGATCATAAGCCTAACAAATAAGCACTTCATAAGACGGAGCCTATTCTGTTTGCTGCGTAATTTTTTGGTCTCTGCATGGATATTATACAAGGTGCTCTGGATGTATTTCGACTGAATCCAGTTTGACTGTGCCGACGCGGGTGTTTGCCGCTTGCGTTTAACGGATATGGAACAAAGAGGACGTGGAGTGATGGGGGAGCTACGGTGGTGCCTATTTGGCATCGTCTTATTGTTCTTTTGCAAAGGGAGCGGTGCCCAAATTAGGTACTCAATTTCAGAAGAGCAGAAAGACGGAGCAGTTGTGGGAAACGTTGCAAAGGATTTGGGGATCGATCCACGAGTTTTGAGGGAGCGAGGATTCCGTATCGTGAGCTCAGGAGGAGAATCACTTTTCCGGGTGAATCAAAACGATGGCGTGCTGCACGTGAATGGTAAAATCGACAGAGAGGAGGTCTGCGATAAAAGCAGCGCGTGTGTGATAAACCTCAAACTGGTACTGGAGAATCCTCTGGAAATACACTACATTGCGGTGGAGATATTGGATATCAATGATCACACTCCTAATTTCACTGAAAAAGTAAAGAAGCTCGAAATATCTGAGTCAGCTTTGCCTGGAGTGCGGTTTCAACTACAACCTGCTCAGGACTCAGATGCAGGCACGAATTCTGTGCAGCAGTACCGGCTGAGCCAGAATGAGCATTTCAGAATTGAGGTAAAAGATCGTGCTGCTCATGGCAAAATTCCATTCATAGTTTTACAAAAGCAATTAGACAGGGAGTCCATCCCAAATCATAAGTTAATAATAACCGCCAATGATGGTGGAAAGCCATCCAAGACAGGGACAATGCAGGTAAATGTTGATGTTTTAGACGTTAATGACAACACCCCAGTTTTCACTAAAGAAGAGTACTCTGCCTTCCTCAATGAAAATTCACCAGTTGGCACCACAGTTATGCGCGTAAACGCAACAGATGCAGATTATGGTTCAAATGGAGAGGTGTTTTACGCATTTAGTAATGACGTTAATAGCAAATTTCTGGAACTCTTTGACATCGATAGTACTACTGGTGATTTGACCGTAAAAGGACAGATCAATTTCGAAGAAAATGATGTATATGAAATTGACATACAGGCATCAGATAAGGGTCTCGCTCCTTTGACAACAGATAAGAACATACTAATAAAAATTGTGGACATAAATGATAATGCGCCAGAGATCGAAGTAACATCATTTTCTAGTGCTGTCCCCGAGGATGCCAGAATAGGAACTACTGTTGCTTTGATTAGTGTAAATGATGCTGATTCTGGCACTAATGGAAAGGTAGTATGTTCATTGGCAGAAGATTTGCCCTTCAAATTAACCCCATCTTTACAGGATAATGTGTATTCCCTAGTCACAAAATCCCCCTTAGACAGAGAGAGTACATCTCACTATGATATTACATTACTTGCAAAAGACGAGGGGGAACCTGCATTGATATCAGAGAAAACAATTACGGTTTTAGTGTCCGATGTGAATGACAACAGTCCTGAGTTTCCAGTACCCTCTTACACCTTTTACGTGAAGGAAAACAATGTTCCAGGGGAGCCTGTATTTTCTGTGTCTGCCTTTGACAAGGACACAGGTGACAATGCACTGGTCACTTATCAGATTTGCAGAGACTGTGGGGACAACCCATTCGTGTCATACCTAAATATCAATTCGGAAAATGGTAAAGTTTACGCACTTAAAAGTTTCGACTTTGAGACTATGAAAACGTTTCACTTTCACGTGCTAGCCACAGATGGTGGAACTCCCCCTCTAACCAGCAACGTCACGGTAAACGTCTTTATTCTGGATGAAAATGACAACGCCCCCAAAATACTGTTTCCTATGAACTCTAATGGTTCCGCTGAAGGAGTAGAGGAACTTCCTAGGAATGTAAACCCAGCGCACCTGGTGACCAAAGTGAGGGCCTATGACGCAGACGTGGGCTACAACGGGTGGCTACTCTTTTCATTGCAAGAAGTGACTGACCACACTCTATTCAGTTTGGACCGTTACACGGGACAATTACGCACCATGAGGTCATTCACAGAAACGGACGAAGCCGAACATAAACTAGTCATAATAGTCAAAGACAACGGAAACATATCGCTCTCGGCAACAGCAACAGTTGGGATAAAACTTGTAGAGCCCAAGGAAGCTTTTGCGGCATCTGACAGCAAGAGCGTTGCGCAGGGTGAAGATGAAAATAGTATCACGTTTTACCTGATTATCACCCTGGGAGCGGTATCTGTGCTCTTCCTTGTCAGTATAATAGTGCTGGTCGTCATGCAGTGCTCCAAACAGAAAGATTATTCATCAAAGTATTTGCAGGACGCAGCCTATGACGGGACATTGTGCCACAGCATTCAGTACAGATCTGGGGATAAACGGTACATGCTAGTTGGACCTAGAATGAGCATCGGTTCTACGATAGCACCTGGCAGCAACGCCAACACACTTGTGGTTCCGGACAGGAGAAGTCGGACATCTATAGAGGTAAGCACAAGTGTAGCAATACTGTTTGATTCATCGAGTGTTTCATTTCATCTCAATTTTCCTTGTGCAGCTTATCCACCAACTGGTGTTGTACTTGTAGAATAATCTATAGTTTATTTTGATGATCGCACCTGGCTCTCATTCTCAACCACAAAGTTTATAATGAGAACAAGGTGTTTAGCATGCAGCAGGATCCAACGCAATTTTGGGGAATAACAGAATGGTTTAAACAATACCTACTAGATTTACACAATTGCCTTAAAGATTTTAATTTTGTAAAGTGATCACATTATTTTTTGACTCTTGGCTGTTTGACAGGTGTGTGTGTGTGTGTGTGTGTGTGTGTGTGTGTGTGTGTGTGTGTGTGTGTGTGTGTGTGTGTGTGTGCGCACGCGCATTATTTGATGGCAGAGGTGCAGCAGACGTGGTCGCTGTCCAGGTGCTGAAATTAAATAGGTCCTATTAAAATACGGGTTAACACATACACATATACACGTATTGTCACTGTTTACAGTATTTAACATCGTGATATATTGGGCTTTTCTATCTACCAGGGCCCCTAAATGTAGCATATGTGGGGGACTTTGGTTCCAACTCACAACCAACTGGGAGGGATGAAACTGTGTATTTGCCCACTGCACCACAGTACTTGAAGCTGTGTATTTACATGTGACTGGTGTGGACGTTTCACATGGTTTCCATGAATACCATCTAGTGACATGTTTCGTATTCACGTCAGGTGGCCAGGTGTTTTACACACGAACCCACACACACACATTTTCAGTCATGTGTTAGTCCTTCAGCTCCTGGCAGTGTTGTTCAGTCTGTGGAAGGCCCTGTCCATTCAAGTGGTAATGAAATCTTAAAGCCTCTCTTTTTTGTTGCAATTTTCCATTACACAGCATTGCATTTTCAATCATTATCATTGAGGTGAGCTGTTTTCTCGTGTTATGTCACCATGATAGTTTATTTATTCCACCACTCCAAAGCTGTATTCCCTTCCATCGCATGGTGTCAGTATAAAACTAGTAAAACGCGTAACTGACTAACTAAGTATGCGTGTTGGTCCCGCCTATTCACAGTGGCATTCTGGGTTTATGCTTGCAACGACATCGGACATAAAGCTTGGGAATAACCACTTCATAAAACGGAGCCTATTCTTTTACCTGCGTAGAATTTTGTTCACTAAATGGATGTTGTACGAGATTCTCTGGGTGTGCGTTGACTGAATCCAGTTTGACTGTGCCGACGCGGGTGTTTGCCGCTTGCGTTTAACGGATATGGAACAAAGAGGACGTGGAGTGATGGGGGAGCTACGGTGGTGCCTATTTGGCATCGTCTTATTGTTCTTTTGCAAAGGGAGCGGTGCCCAAATTAGGTACTCAATTTCAGAAGAGCAGAAAGACGGAGCAGTTGTGGGAAACGTAGCAAAGGATTTGGGAATTGATCCAAGAGTTTTAAGGGAGCGAGGATATCGTATCGTGAGCTCTGGAGGAGAATCACTTTTCCGGGTGAATCAAAACGATGGCGTGCTGCACGTGAATGGTAAAATCGACAGAGAGGAGGTCTGCGATAAAAGCAGCGCGTGTGTGATAAACCTCAAAATGGTACTGGAGAATCCTCTGGAAATACACTACATTGCGGTAGAGATATTGGATATCAACGATCATACTCCTAGTTTCACTGAAAAGATGAGAAAGTTAGAAATTTCAGAGTCTGCTTTACCTGGCGCTCGGTTTCAGCTACAGCCAGCTCAAGACGCAGATGCAGGCACGAATTCTGTGCAGCAGTACAGGCTTAGCCAGAACGAGCACTTCCGAATTGAGATAAAAGATCGTGCTGCTCAAGGTAAAATTCCTTTTATAGTTTTGCAAAAACAATTAGACAGGGAGTCCACCCCAAATCACAAGTTGATACTTACAGCAAGTGACGGGGGGAAACCGTCCAAGACAGGAACAATGGAGATAAATGTCGATGTGTTGGACATTAATGATAACTCGCCAGTGTTCACTAAAGATGCCTATTCTGCTTCTCTTAATGAAAACTCGCCAGTTGGCACCACAGTGATGCGCGTAAATGCGACTGATTTGGATAGCGGTGCCAATGCGGAGGTGTTTTACGCATTCAGTAACGACGTTAGTAGTAAAATTCGAGACACTTTTCACATTGATGCCATTACTGGAGATATAATTGTTAAAGGACAGATCAATTTCGAAGAAAATGATGTATATGAAATTGACATACAGGCATCAGATAAGGGTCTCGCTCCTTTGACAACAGTCAAAAGTGTACTAATCAAAATAGTTGACATAAATGATAATACGCCAGAGATAGAGGTGACATCCTTTTCCAGCGCTGTTCCAGAGGATGCCAGAATAGGAACTACTGTTGCTTTGATTAGTGTAACTGATGCAGATTCTGGAATCAATGGAAAGGTAGTCTGTTCATTGCCAGATACCATGCCATTCAAATTAACCCCATCTTTACAGGATAATGTGTATTCCTTAGTTACAAAATCCCCCTTAGACAGAGAGAGTACATCTCACTATGATATTACATTACTTACAAAAGACGAGGGAAACCCTGCATTGACATCAGAGAAAACGATTACAGTCTTAGTGTCAGATGTGAATGACAACAGTCCTGAGTTTCCAGTATCTTCTTACACGTTTTACGTGAAGGAAAACAATGTGCCAGGGGAGCCTATATTTTCTGTAGCTGCATCCGACAAGGACACAGGTGACAATGCACTGGTCACTTATCAGATTTGCAGAGACTGTGGGGACAACCCATTCGTGTCATATCTAAATATAAATTCGGAAAATGGTAAAGTTTACGCACTTAAAAGTTTCGACTTTGAGAGTATGAAAACATTTCACTTTCACGTGCTGGCCACAGATGGTGGAACTCCCTCTCTAACCAGCAACGTCACGGTAAACATCTTTATTCTGGATGAAAATGACAACGCTCCAAAGATACTGTTTCCAATGAACTCTAATGGTTCCGCTGAAGGTGTAGAGGAACTTCCTAGGAATGTAAACCCTGCGCACCTGGTAACCAAAGTGAGGGCCTATGACGCAGACGTGGGCTACAACGGGTGGTTACTCTTTTCACTGCAAGAAGTGACTGACCACACCCTTTTTAGTTTGGACCGTTACACAGGACAATTACGCACCATGAGATCATTTACAGAAACGGACGAGGCCGAACATAAACTAATCATAATAGTCAAAGACAACGGAAACATATCGCTCTCGGCAACAGCAACAGTTGGGATAAAACTTGTAGAGCCCAAGGAAGCTTTTGCGGCATCTGACAGCAAGAGCGTTGCGCAGGGTGAGGATGAAACTAGTATCACGTTTTACCTGATCATCACCCTGGGAGCGGTATCTGTGCTCTTCCTCGTCAGCATAATAGTGCTGGTCGTCATGCAGTGCTCCAAACAGAAAGATTATTCATCAAAGTATTTACAAGACGCAGCCTATGACGGGACATTGTGCCACAGTATTCAGTACAGATCTGGGGACAAGCGGTACATGCTAGTTGGACCTAGAATGAGCATCGGTTCTACGATAGCACCTGGCAGCAACGCCAACACACTTGTGGTTCCGGACAGGAGAAGTCGGACTTCTATAGAGGTAAGCACAAGTGTAGCAATACTGTTTGATTCATCGAGTGTTTAATTTCATCTCAATTTTCCTTGTGCAGCTTATCCACCAACTGATGTACTTGCAGAATGATCTATAGTTTATTTTGATGATCGCACCTGGCTCTCATTCTCAACCACAAAGTTTATAATGAGAACAAGGTGTTTAGCATGCAGCAGGATCCAACGCAATTTTAGGGAATAACAGAATGGTTTAAACAATACCTACTAGATTTACACAATTGCCTTATAGATTTTAATTTTGTAAAGTGATCACATTATTGTTTGACTCTTGGCTGTTTGACAGGTGTGTGTGTGTGTGTGTGTGCGTGCGTGCGTGCGTGCGCGCGCGCGCACGCGCATTATTTGATGGTAGAGGTGCGGCAGACGTGGTCGCTGTCCAGGTGCTGAAATTAAGTAGGTCCTATTAAAATACGGGTTAAAACATACACATATACACTTATTGTCACTGTTTACATTATTTAACATCGTGATATACGTGCTCTAATGTCTTTTCTATCTACCAGGGCCCCTAAATATAGCATATGGGGGACTTTGGTTCCAACTCACAACCAACTGGGAGGGATGAAGCTGTGTATTTGCAAACTGCACCACAGTACTTGAAGCTGTGTATTTACATGTTCCTGGTGTGGATGTTTCATATGGTTTCCAAGAATACCATCTGTGACATGTTTCGTATTCACGTCAGGTGGCCAGGTGTTTTACACACGAACCCCCACAAAAACGTTTTCCCTCATTTGTTACTCCTTCGGCTTCTGGCAGAGTTGTTTAGTCTGTTGAAGGCACTGTCCATTCAAGTGGTGCTGAAATATCAAAGCCTCTCTTTTTTGTGCAATTTTCCATTACACATCATTGCATTTTCAAGCATGACCATTCAAGTGAGCTGTTTGCCCGTGTTATGTCACAATGATAGTTTATTTATTCCACCACTCCAAAGCTGTATTCTCTCCCATCGCATGGTGTCAGTGTAAAACTAGTAAAACACCAAACTGAACGAGCAAGTAGGCGTGTTGGTCCCGCCTATTCACAGTGGCATTCTGGGTCTATGCTTGTAGCGACGTCGATCACAAGCCTTGGAAATAAGCACTACAAGGAATTGTTTCTGCTCAATACTGAGGATTTGTTATCTGCATGCATTGCCTAATGGATGTATTTCGACTGAATCCAGTTTGACTGTGTCGACGCGTGTGTATGTTGCTTGCTTTTAACGGATATGGAACAAAGAGGACGTGGATTGATGGGGGAGCTACGGTGGTGGCTGTTCGGCATCGTTGTATTGTTCTTTTGCAAAGGGAGCTCTGCCCAAATTAGGTACTCAATTTCAGAGGAGCAAAAAGACGGAGCGGTTGTGGGAAATGTTGCAAAGGATTTGGGGATCGATCCACGAGTTTTGAGGGAGCGAGGATTCCGTATCGTGAGCTCAGGAGGAGAATCGCTTTTCCGGGTGAATGAGAACGATGGCGTGCTGCACGTGAATGGCAAAATCGACAGAGAGCAGGTCTGCGATAAAAGCAGCGCGTGTGTGATTAACCTTAAATTGGTTCTCGAAAATCCCCTGGAAATACATTACATTGCGGTGGAGATATTAGACATCAACGACCACAAACCTAATTTCACTGAAAAGGTGAAGAAGCTTGAAATATCAGAGTCCGCTTTGCCTGGAGTGCGGTTTCAGCTACAACCAGCTCAAGATGCAGATGCAGGCACGAATTCTGTGCAGCAGTACAGGCTGAGTCAGAACGAGCATTTCCGAATTGAGGTAAAAGATCGAGGTGCTAACGGTAAAATTCCATTTTTAATTTTACAAAAGCAACTAGACAGAGAAGCCATTCCAAATCACCAACTAGTCATGACTGCGAGTGACGGTGGAAAGCCTCCAAAGACAGGAACTATGGATATAAATATTGATGTTTTAGATGTTAATGATAACTCTCCCGTGTTCACTAAGGAATCATACACTGTCTCTCTTAATGAAAACGCCCCTGTTGGCACCACAGTTATGCGCGTAAACGCAACTGATTTGGATAACGGTCCAAATGGTGAGGTATTTTACGCATTCAGTAATGATGTTAATAGTAAATTACGAGATCTGTTTCAAATTGATGCTATTACTGGAGATATAACTGTCAAAGGACAGATCGATTTTGAACACAACGATGTTTATGAAATTGACATACAAGCATCAGACAAGGGGCCTGTTCCTTTGACCGCAGACAAAAGTGTACTAATAAAAGTAGTTGATATGAATGATAATGCGCCAGAGATCGAGGTAACATCCTTTTCCAGCGCCGTTCCCGAGGATGCCAGAATAGGAACTACTGTTGCTTTGATTAGTGTAACTGATGCGGATTCTGGCATTAATGGGAAAGTAGTCTGCTCATTGCCAGAAAATGTGCCATTCAAATTAACCCCATCTTTACAGGATAATGTATATTCCTTAGTTACAAAATCCCTCTTAGACAGAGAGAGCACATCTCACTATGACATTACATTGCGCGCAAAAGACGAGGGAAAGCCTTCCTTGACCTCCGAGAAAACCATTACAGTAGTAGTGTCAGATGTGAATGACAACAGTCCTGAGTTTCCAGTATCTTCTTACACGTTTTACGTGAAGGAAAACAATGTTCCAGGGGAGCCTGTGTCTTCTGTGTCAGCTTCCGACAAGGACACAGGTGACAATGCACTGGTCACTTATCAGATTTGCAGAGACTGTGGGGACAACCCGTTCGTGTCATATCTAAATATAAATTCGGAAAATGGTAAAGTTTACGCACTCAAAAGTTTTGACTTTGAGACTATGAAAACGTTTCACTTCCACGTGCTGGCCACAGATGGTGGTACTCCCCCTCTAACCAGCAACGTCACGGTAAACGTCTTTATTCTGGATGAAAATGACAACGCTCCAAAGATACTGTTTCCAATGAACTCTAATGGTTCCGCTGAAGGTGTAGAGGAACTTCCTAGGAATGTAAACCCTGCGCACCTGGTGACTAAAGTGAGGGCCTATGACGCAGACGTGGGCTACAACGGGTGGCTACTCTTTTCACTGCAAGAAGTGACTGACCACACTCTTTTTAGTTTGGACCGGTACACAGGACAATTACGCACCATGAGATCATTTACTGAAACAGACGAAGCCGAGCATAAACTAATCATAATAGTCAAAGATAACGGAAACATATCTCTCTCGGCAACAGCAACAGTTGGGATAAAACTTGTAGAGCCCAAGGAAGCTTTTGCGGCATCTGACAGCAAGAGCGTTGCGCAGGGTGAGGATGAAACTAGTATCACGTTTTACCTGATCATCACCCTGGGAGCGGTATCTGTGCTCTTCCTCGTCAGTATAATAGTGCTGGTCGTCATGCAGTGCTCCAAACAGAAAGATTATTCATCAAAATATTTGCAGGACGCAGCGTATGACGGGACATTGTGCCACAGCATTCAGTACAGATCTGGAGACAAGCGGTATATGCTGGTTGGACCTAGAATGAGCATCGGTTCTACGATAGCACCTGGCAGCAATGCCAACACACTTGTGGTTCCGGACAGGAGAAGTCGGACTTCTATAGAGGTAAGCACAAGTGTCGCAATACTGTTTGATTCATCGAGTGTTTCTTTTCATCTCAATTTTCCCTGTGCAGCTTCTCCACCAGATGGTGCTGTACTTGCAGAATGATAGTTTATTTTGATGATTGCACCTGGCAATCATTCTCAACCACAAAGTTTATAATGAGAACAAGGTGTTTAGCATGCAGCAGGATCCAACACAATTTTGGGGAATAACAGAATGATTTAAACAATTTTGTGATCTCAATATGGGTTGACTCTTGGCTGTTTGACACGTGTGTGTGTGTGTGTGTGTGTGTGTGTGTGTGTGTGTGTGTGTGTGTGTGTGTGTGTGTGTGTGTGTGTGTGTGTGTGTGTGCGTGCGCGCATTATTTGATGGCAGAGATGCGGCAGACGTGATCGCTGTCCAGGTGCTGAAATTACGTATTAAAATACGGGTTAAGACATACACATATACACGTATTGTCACTGTTTACAGTATTTAACATCGTGATATATTGGACTAAGTGCTCTAATGACTTTTCCACTTCCAGGGCCCCTAAATTTGGGTCCAACTCACAACCAACTGGGAGGGATGAAGCTGTGTATTTGCCCACTGCAACACAGTACTTGAAGCTGCGTATTTACATGTGCCTGGTGTGGACGTTTCACATGGTTTCCATGAATACCATCTAGTGAAATGTTTCATATTCCCATGTCATGTGGCCAGGTAATTTACACCCCCATATAGACGTTTTCACTCATGTGTTAGTCATGCAGCTCCTGGCAGTGTTGTTCAGTCTGTGGAAGGCCCTGTCCATTCAACTGGTGCTGAATCCCCAAAGCCTCTTTTTTGTTGCAAATTTCCATTACACAGCATTGCATTTCCCATCATTATCATTCAATTGAGCTGTTTGCCCGTGTTATGTCACCATGAGAGTTTATTTGTTCCACCACTTCAAAGCTGTATTCTCTCCCATCGCATGGTGTCAGTGTAAAACTAGTAAAACACCAAACTGAACGAGCAAGTAGGCGTGTTGGTCCCGCCTATTCACAGTGGCATTCTGGGTCTATGCTTGTAGCGACGTCGATCACAAGCCTTGGAAATAAGCACTAAATAAGAAGGGAATTGTTTCTGCTTACTAGTGAGGATTTGTTCTCTGCATGCATTGCCTAATGGATGTATTTCGACTGAATCCAGTTTGACTGTGTCGACGCGTGTGTATGTTGCTTGCTTTTAACGGATATGGAACAAAGAGGACGTGGAGTGATGGGGGAGCTATGGTGGTGGCTGTTCGGAATCGTTGTATTGTTCTTTTGCAAAGGGAGCTCTGCCCAAATTAGGTACTCAATTTCAGAAGAGCAAAAAGACGGAGCGGTTGTGGGAAACGTTGCAAAGGATTTGGGGATCGATCCACGAGTTTTGAGGGAGCGAGGATTCCGTATCGTGAGCTCAGGAGGAGAATCGCTTTTCCGGGTGAATGAGAACGATGGCGTGCTGCATGTGAATGGCAAAATCGACAGAGAACAGGTCTGCGATAAAAGCAGCGCGTGTGTGATTAACCTTAAATTGGTACTTGAAAATCCCCTGGAAATACATTACATAGCAGTGGAGATTTTGGATATCAATGACCACATACCAAGTTTCACTGAAAAGGTAAAGAAAATAGAAATATTTGAATCAGCTTTGCCTGGAGTGCGGTTTCAGCTACAGCCGGCTCAAGATGTAGATGCAGGCACGAATTCTGTGCAGCAGTACAGGCTTAGTCAGAATGAGCACTTCCGAATTGAAGTAAAAGAGCGTGCTGCTCATGGTAAAATCCCATTTTTAATCTTACAAAAGCAACTAGACAGAGAGGCCATACCAAATCACAAACTAGTCATTACTGCAAGTGATGGAGGGAAGCCTCCCAAGACGGGAACTATGGAGATCAGTGTTGATGTTTTAGATGTTAATGACAACTCGCCAGTGTTTACTAGAGATGCCTACTCTGCCTCTCTCAACGAAAATGTCCCTGCGGGCACCACGGTTATGCGCGTAAACGCAACTGATTTGGATAACGGTACTAATGGCGAAGTGTTCTACGCATTCAGTAATGATGTTAATATTAAATTCCGGGAACTATTCGACATTGATTCCGCTACTGGAGATATAATTGTCAAGGGACTAATTGATTTCGAAGAGAATGATGCTTACGAAATTGATATCCAGGCATCAGATAAGGGGCTTGCTCCTTTGACCGCAGACAAAAGCGTACTAATAACAGTCGTAGATGTGAATGACAATGCGCCAGAGATAGAGGTAACGTCCTTTTCCAGCGCTGTTCCGGAGGATGCCAGAATAGGTACTACTGTTGCTTTGATCAGTATAACTGATGCAGATTCTGGCATGAATGGAAAGGTAGTCTGCTCATTGGCAGAAGACTTGCCATTCAAATTAACCCCATCTTTACAGGACAATGTATATTCCTTAGTTACAAAATCCCTCTTAGACAGAGAGAGCACATCTCACTATGATATTACATTACGCGCCAAAGACGAGGGAGAGCCTTCATTGACCTCCGAGAAAACCATTACAGTATTAGTATCTGATGTGAACGACAACAGCCCTGAGTTTCCAGTAACCTCTTACACGTTTTACGTGAAGGAAAACAATGTTCCAGGGGAGCCTGTGTTTTCTGTGTCAGCTTCCGACAAGGACACAGGTGACAATGCACTGGTCACTTATCAGATTTGCAGAGACTGTGGGGACAACCCATTCGTGTCATATCTAAATATAAATTCGGAAAATGGTAAAGTTTACGCACTTAAAAGTTTCGACTTTGAGAGTATGAAAACGTTTCACTTCCACGTGCTCGCCACAGATGGTGGAACTCCCTCACTAACCAGCAACGTCACTGTAAACGTCTTTATTCTGGATGAAAATGACAACGCTCCAAAGATACTGTTTCCCATGAACTCCAATGGTTCCGCTGAAGGAGTAGAGGAACTTCCTAGGAATGTAAACCCAGCGCACCTGGTGACCAAAGTGAGGGCCTATGACGCAGACGTGGGCTACAACGGGTGGCTACTCTTTTCACTGCAAGAAGTGACTGACCACACTCTTTTTAGTTTGGACCGGTACACAGGACAATTACGCACCATGAGATCATTTACAGAAACGGACGAGGCCGAACATAAACTAATCATAATAGTCAAAGACAACGGAAACATATCGCTCTCGGCAACAGCAACAGTTGGGATAAAACTTGTAGAGCCCAAGGAAGCTTTTGCGGCATCTGACAGCAAGAGCGTTGCGCAGGGTGAAGATGAAAATAGTATCACGTTTTACCTGATTATCACCCTGGGAGCGGTATCTGTGCTCTTCCTCGTCAGTATAATAGTGCTGGTCGTCATGCAGTGCTCCAAACAGAAAGATTATTCATCAAAGTATTTACAAGACGCAGCGTATGACGGGACATTGTGCCACAGTATTCAGTACAGATCTGGGGACAAGCGGTACATGCTAGTTGGACCTAGAATGAGCATCGGTTCTACGATAGTACCTGGCAGTAACGCCAACACACTCGTTGTTCCGGATAGGAGAAGAACTTCTATAGAGGTAAGCAAACGTGTAACGAAATAATGTTGCATGATGATGATGATGCAACTTCATCAATTGCTTCTTTTCAGCTCAGGCTTTCAATAATATAATCTGGTCTTTAAAGCTCGGATAATGTCATGCAAAGTTAAGTTTTCACTAAGATGCCCAAATTCTCTTCCTTTCAATCAGTTATCCATGCGTCACAACAACGCTTAAGTCAAACAACAAGCTACACCACAATTTTGAAAAGCTACACTGAAACATTACCTACTTTTGGCTTTCATATCCCTTCCCCTCGTGTTTGGTGGAGCAGTGCGTTCATTGCTGAGTCTATTTGGCAGTTTGAACATATATGGTAGAGAAGTGTGTGTGTGTGTGTGTGTGTGTGTGTGTGTGTGTGTGTGTGTGTGTGTGTGTGTGTGTGTGTGTGTGTGTGTGTGTGTGCGTGTGTGTTGGCGATTAATGGTCATGCTCGATGGCTACCAGCGCGTTCAGATGACTCTGTGGCGTTAGATTGCCTGGCAGGTGCGGTCGCTGTCCAAGTGCTGAAACCATGTCCAAGAAGTAGTGTTATGGTAGTTTTTACACACTTTGTGTGGTGTTCGTGTTTCCTTCGGTGTAATACAATTTGGTTGCACCTGGTGTCAGTGTAAACCTAAAGTATCGCTTCCCCAAAAGAGGCATGCCCGTTTGAAATCATCCAATCACGTTGAAGGAAGGGAACTGATCATTCCTGGCTAGGCAGGCTATTTCACGGATGAAATGCATTGTGTTAGCGTGTCTTAACGAATGGTTCATTTTAACAAAAACAGAACTATTTTCTAAATGGATAAGGAATCTGTGCATTTGAACACACATTAGTGAAGGTGGATTGTGATACTACTCGAGGACTATGGAACAACGAGGTCGTCGGTCGTGGCTTCAGTCATTGCAGTGGCTTGTCTTTTGTTTCGTCTTTTTGTTCCGGAGTGAGTCTTTGGGTCAAATTCGATATTCAATTTCTGAGGAACAAGAGGATGGCGCAGTCGTGGGGAACATAGCAAAGGATTTAGGAGTGGACCTGAGGACAATGAAGGAGAGGCAATTTCGCATCGTGTCGAGCTCGGGGGAATCTCCTTTCCGAGTGGACGAGAACAACGGGATGCTGCATGTGGATGGGAAAATAGACAGAGAGCAGGTTTGCGACCGAAGCAGCGTGTGTTTGATAAACCTGAAAACCGTTTTGGAAAATCCTCTCGAGATCCATTATGTCGAGGTAGAGATTGTAGACATTAATGACCATGCGCCCACTTTTATAGAATCCGAGAGACGTTTAGAGATATCAGAGTCTGCACAACGTGGGGCGCGTTTCCAGCTTCAGCAAGCTCGTGATCCAGACGGTGGTGTCAATTCTGTTCAGCAGTACAAACTCAGCGATAATGATCACTTTCGTTTAGAGGTGAAAGACCGTGGCAAAGATGGTAAAATCCCAATTCTTGTCTTACAAAAGTCGTTGGACAGAGAGACCAGCCCCGTGTATAAGCTCGTACTTACTGCTATAGATGGGGGTAAACCACCAAAGTCCAGTACTGTTAACATATTCGTCGATGTACTTGATGTAAATGATAACGCACCCTTATTCACAGAGGATGTATATTCAGTGACATTACAAGAAAATGCACCTGTAGGAACCACGGTGGTACAAGTCAATGCCACTGATTTGGATGAAGGTTCAAATGGAGAGGTTATCTACTCATTTGGAAATGAGGTGACCAGCAAATTACGCGACCTTTTTCATTTAAACTCAGTTAGTGGAGAAATAACTGTAAAGGGGCATATTGACTTTGAGGAAAATTCTGTATATGAGCTAGATATACAGGCGTCAGATAAAGCAATAGCACCTTTAACGACAGATAAACCTGTCACCATAAAGATTATTGACGTCAATGACAACACACCTGAGATTGAGGTGACGTCTTTTTCAAAAGCTATCCAAGAGGATTCTAGGCCTGGAACAACGGTTGCACTTATTAGTGTCACCGATGTAGATTCTGGTGTTAATGGCAAAGTGGTTTGTTCTGTAAAAGATGATTTGCCTTTCAAATTAATGCCATCCGTAAAACACAACATGTATGCTTTAGTCACGTCATCCCTTTTGGATAGAGAAGCTGTGTCCCAATATGATGTTCCTTTAACTGCCACAGATTCTGGCAGCCCTTTATTGTCATCCATGAAAACAATAACAGTGACTGTGGCTGATGTGAATGATAACAGTCCTGTATTTTCCTTAAATCCATACACGTTTTACGTGGCGGAAAACAACGTTCCAGGAGAAGCCATGTTTTCCATCACTGCCTCTGATAGAGATGTAGATGAAAATGGAATCATTCGCTATCAGATATGCCGCCAGTGTGAGGAAGAAAGCAAATACACCTCCTTTTTGAATATCAATGCTGAAAGTGGAGAAGTTTACGCACTTAAAAGCTTTGACTATGAAACTGTGAAAACTTTCCAGTTCCACGTGTTGGCAAGGGATGATGGAAAGCCACCTCGCGGGAGCAATGTAACAGTGCACGTGTACGTTTTAGATCAAAATGACAACCCGCCTGTCATTCTGTATCCTGTCAGCTCAAACGGGTCCTATGAAGGCACTGAAGAACTCGCGCGTAACGTTAATATGGGTCATTTTGTGGCAAAAGTTAGGGCGTTTGACCAAGACGTGGGATACAACGGATGGCTTTTGTACTCTATTCATCAAATGACTGATCATACCCTGTTTGGTCTGGATCGATACACGGGTCAGATAAGAACTCTGCGTGCGCTCACTGAAACAGACGAACCTGAACATAAACTTGTGATTCTCGTGAAAGACAATGGGAACATCTCGCTCTCTGCCACTGCGACTTTGACCATCAAATTAGTCGAACCCAAAGAGGCTTTTGCTGCTTCTGACGTCCAGGGCCCAGCCAGCACTGGAGAGGAGAATGACGTGACTTTTTACCTCATCATAACACTGGGGTCCGTTTCAACACTCTTTATCATCAGTATCATTGTGCTGGTTGTCATGCAATGCTCCAAGTCACCAGACTACGGTTCCAAGTACTTGCAAGACACCAATTACGACGGGACACTGTGCCACAGTATTCAATACAGGTCTGGGGATAAACGGTACATGTTAGTTGGGCCCAGGATGAGCATTGGCTCGACTCTTGCTCCAGGTAGTAACGCCAATACACTGATGTTACCAGATAGAAGACGAGTATCTGGAGAGGTAAGATCATTTTGAACAAAATGTTTTTGCTTCTCATGAAAATTAGAAAATGACTAAATCGGCACCTCTAAAATATTGGTATGAATTTGCACAATCACCTTTTGAACTTCTTCCCATTCCTCTCTTTTGTAGCCTACATAGTTGGCATGTGGCAACTTTCATTCTCTCTCTCTCTCTCTCTCTCTCTCTCTCTCTCTCTCTCTCTCTCAGTAGGATTAACATAGCCCAATATATTACATGAGTTACGTGACCCATGGCTGCTAATTGTTTTGCACGTGAACGGGTGGGAATTTGGCATACTGAAAGCAGTTGACATCACGAGGATATAGACAGACTTGACTTAACCGACAGATTTGAATATTCCACGAAGTGCATCGTTCTCTGCTTATCTACAACAGAGTTTTGTCAGGGCAAAAGCATTACACATGTCCATTCAAACATGTATTTTTCTTTAATGCCATTTTTATTGACTGTTGGCTGGTTGACCTCAAAGTGGATGTGTGTTCTTCATGTCTGGAGAGAGACAATTGCCTGGAAGATATGGTCGCTGTCCAGGTGCTGAAACCAGTCAGGCTGCATACAGCACTGCTGTAGCTTCACATATTCTTGATTTCTCTCAAATTTGTACATTTTCCGTGGTTTTCGTGTATGCTAAGATGTAATTCAAGTTGGTAGCACATGGTGTCAGTGCAAATCCAAAGAATGGCTCCACAGAAAGAGGCGTTGCCATTTAAAAGAGCCAATCACGTTGAAGAAAGGTAACTGACCATTCTTGGCTAGGCAGGCTATTCTACGGATTTAATGTATTGTGTGGTCGCGTAACCGATGTCTCATAATTTCATCACAAAACAGAGGCTTCTAAATGGATAAAGAACCTCGGGATTTATACGCACGTTAGCAAAGTTGGATTGTGGTTTACGACACAGGGAACATGGAACAAAGAGGGCGTCGGTCGTGGCTCAAGTCATTGCAGTGGCTTGTCTTCTGTTTCGTCTTTTTGTTCCGGAGTGAGTCTTTGGGGCAAATACGCTATTCCATTTCGGAGGAACAAGAGGATGGCGCGGTCGTGGGAAATATTGCAAAGGATTTAGGAGTGGACTTGAGAACAATGAAGGAAAGACAATTTCGTATCGTGTCGAGCTCGGGTGAATCTCCTTTCCGAGTGGATGAGAAAAACGGGATGCTGCATGTGGATGGAAAAATAGACAGAGAGCAGGTTTGCGACCGAAGCAGCGTGTGTTTGATAAACCTGAAAACCGTTTTGGAAAATCCTCTCGAGATCCATTATGTCGAGGTAGAAATTGTAGACATTAATGACCATGCGCCCACTTTTATAGAATCCGAGAGACGTTTAGAGATAACAGAGTCTGCCCAACGTGGGGCGCGTTTCCAGCTTCAGCAAGCTCGTGATCCAGACGGCGGGGTAAATTCTGTTCAGCAGTATAAACTCAGCGACAATGATCATTTCCGTTTAGAGGTGAAGGAGCGTGGTAAAGACGGTAAAATCCCAATTCTAGTTTTACAAAAAGCTTTAGATAGAGAGACAAGACCTACATATAGACTGGTACTAACAGCTATAGATGGAGGTAAACCACCAAAGTCCGGTACTGTCAATATAATAGTCGATGTACTTGATGTAAATGATAACGCGCCCTTATTCACAGAGGATGTGTATTCAGTGACATTGGAAGAAAATGCACCCATAGGATCCACGGTGGTAAAAGTAAATGCCACTGATTTGGACGAGGGATCAAATGGAGAAGTTATCTACTCATTTGGAAATGAGGTGACTGGCAAATTACGCGACCTTTTTGATTTAAACTCGATCAGCGGAGAAATTACTGTAAAGGGGCATATAGACTTTGAGGAAAATGATGTATACGAGGTTGATATACAGGCGTCAGATAAAGCAACCTCACCTTTAACCACAGATAAAACTGTCACTATAAAAATTATTGACGTAAATGACAACACACCTGAGATTGAGGTAACATCTTTTTCCAAAGCTATCCAAGAGGATTCTAGACCTGGTACTACAGTTGCACTTATAAGCGTAACTGACTTAGATTCTGGTGTTAATGGCAAAGTTGTTTGTTCTGTAAAAGGTGAGTTGCCTTTTAAATTAATGCCATCTGTAAAACACAACATGTATGCTTTAGTCACGTCATCCCTTTTGGATAGAGAAACTGTGTCCCAATATGACGTTCCTTTAACTGCTACAGACTCTGGAAATCCTCCACTGTCATCCATGAAAACAATAACAGTGATGGTGGCTGATGTGAATGACAACAGTCCTGTTTTTACTATAAACCCTTATACATTTTACGTGGTGGAGAACAACGTTCCAGGAGAGGCCGTATTTTCCATCACTGCTTCTGATAGAGATATAGATGAAAACGGAATCATTCGCTATCAGATATGTCGACAGTGTGATGAAGAAAGCAAATATACATCCTTTTTGAATATGAATGCTGAAAGTGGAGAAGTTTACGCACTTAAAAGCTTTGACTATGAAACTGTGAAAACTTTCCAGTTCCACGTGTTGGCAAGGGATGATGGAAAGCCACCTCGCGAGAGCAATGTCACAGTGCACGTGTACGTTTTAGACCAAAATGACAATCCACCGGTCATTCTGTATCCAGTCAGCTCAAACGGCTCTTATGAAGGTACAGAAGAACTTGCGCGTAACGTTAACATGGGTCATTTTGTGGCAAAAGTCAGGGCGTTTGACCAAGACGTGGGATACAACGGATGGCTGTTATATTCCATTCAACAAATGACTGATCACACCCTGTTTGGTCTGGATCGATACACGGGACAGATCAGAACTCTTCGAGCGTTCACTGAAACCGACGAACCTGAACATAAACTTGTGATTCTCGTGAAAGACAATGGAAACATTTCGCTGTCCGCCACTGCGACTTTGACTATCAAATTAGTAGAACCCAAAGAGGCTTTTGCTGCTTCTGACGTCCAGGGCCCAGATAGCACTGGAGATGAGAATGACGTGACTTTTTACCTCATCATAACACTGGGGTCTGTTTCAGCCCTCTTTCTCATCAGTATCATTGTGCTGGTTGTCATGCAATGCTCCAAGTCACCAGACTATGGTTCCAAGTACTTGCAGGACACCAATTACGACGGGACACTGTGCCACAGTATTCAATACAGGTCTGGGGATAAACGCTATATGTTAGTTGGGCCCAGAATGAGTATTGGCTCGACTCTTGCTCCAGGTAGTAACGCCAATACACTGATGTTGCCAGATAGAAGACGAGCGTCTGGAGAGGTAAGATCAATTTTTACAACAACAAACTATTTTGGCCTCTAACATAATTAGAAAATTGCTAAATGGCAGTCCAACAATGGTATGAACTTGCACAATCACCTGTTGGACTTTTTCCACTCCTCTCTTTGGTAGCCTACATAGATATGTCTACATTGGAATGTGGCAACTGACATTCTCTCTCTCTCTCTCTCTCTCTCTCTCTCTCTCTCTCTCTCTCTCTCTCTCTCTCTCTCTCTCTCTCTCTCTCTCTCTCTCTCTCTCTCTCCCAGATTAACCGAACATATTAAATGCGTTACATTAACCATTTCTGCTATTTGTTTTGCACTTCAACGAGTAAGCGAGTATTCGGCATACTGAACCAAGTTGGCATTTTGACAGGTGTGTGCGTGTGTGTGTGTGTGTGTGCGTGTTTGTGTGTGTGTGTGTGTGTGTGTGCGTGTGTGTGTGCGTGCGTGTGTGTGTGTGTGTGTGCGTGTTTGTGTCTGTGTTCTTCATTTCTACTCTGTCCACAATATATGACCCTTCTTCTGACTGGAGTGAGACTGTGGAGAGCGTTGGTCGCTGTCCAGGTGCTGAAATCATTCAGGCTGCATACAGCACTGCTGTAGCTTAACATGTACCGGATTCCTCTCAAATGTGTACATATACCGTGGTTTTCGTGTGTGCTAAGCTGTAATTCAAGTTGGTAGCACATGGTGTCAGTGCAAATCCAAAGAATGGCTCCACAGAAAGAGGCGTCACTGTTTAAAACAGCCAATCACGTTGAAGAAAGGGAACTGATCATTCTTGGCTATGCAGACTATTCTACGGATGAAATGTATTGTGTGGTCGCGTAACCGATGTCTCACCATTTCACCACAAAACAGGGGCTTCTAAATGGATAAAGAACCTCGGCATTTGTATGCACATTAGCGAAGTTGGATTGCGATTTACAACTCGAGGAATATGGAAAAAAGAGGGCGTCGGTCGTGGCTCAAGTCACTGCAGTGGCTTGTCTTCTGTTTCGTCTTTTTGTTCCGGAGTGAGTCTTTGGGGCAAATACGATATTCCATTTCGGAAGAACAAGAGGATGGCGCGGCCGTGGGGAACATCGCCAAGGATTTAGGAGTGGATCTGAGGGCAATGAAGGAGAGGCAATTCCGTATCGTTTCAAGCTCGGGCGAATCTCTTTTCCGTGTGGACGAGAACGGGGTGCTGCATGTGGATGGGAAAATAGACAGAGAGCAGGTTTGCGACCGAAGCAGCGTGTGTTTGATTAACCTGAAAACCGTTTTGGAAAATCCTCTAGAGATCCATTACGTTGAAGTAGAGATTGTAGACATAAATGACCATGCCCCGACCTTTCTAGAATCAGAGAAACGTTTAGAGATATCAGAGTCTGCACAACGTGGGGCGCGTTTTCAGCTTCAGCAAGCTCGTGATCCAGACGGGGGCATTAATTCTGTTCAGCTTTATAAACTCAGCGACAATGACCACTTCCGTTTAGAGGTGAAAGATCGTGGCAAAGATGGCAAAATCCCAGTTCTGGTCTTACAAAAGCCTTTAGACAGAGAGACAAGTCCAGTCTATAAATTAGTACTTACAGCTTTTGATGGAGGGAAACCAGTAAAAACGGGCACTGTTAACATTATCATTGATGTGATCGATGTAAATGATAACGCACCCTTTTTCACGGAGGATGTATACTCAGTGACATTAGAAGAAAATGCACCTATTGGATCAACAGTGATACAAGTAAATGCAACCGATTTAGATGAAGGTCTCAATGGAGAAGTTATTTACTCATTTGGAAATGAAGTAAATAGCAAATTACGCGAGCTTTTTGATTTGAATTCAGTCAGTGGAGAAATTACTGTAAGGGGACATATTGACTTTGAGGAAAATGATATTTACCAGGTAGATATACAGGCGTCAGATAAAGCAATCGCATCTTTAACCACTGATAAAACTGTAACTATAAAAATCGTTGACGTCAATGACAACACACCTGAGATTGAGGTAACGTCTTTTTCAAAAGCTATTCAAGAAGATTCTAGACCTGGAACTACAGTTGCACTCATCAGTGTTACTGACTTAGATTCTGGGGTTAATGGTAAAGTGATTTGTTCTGTAAAAGGCGATTTGCCTTTTAAATTAATGCCATCCTTAAAACACAACATGTATGCTTTAGTAACATCATCCCTTTTGGATAGAGAAGATGTGTCCCAATATGACGTTCCTTTAAAAGCCACAGACTCTGGCAGCCCTCCATTGTCATCCATGAAAACAATAACAGTTATGGTGGCTGATGTCAATGACAACAGTCCTGTGTTTTCCCTAAATCCATATACGTTTTACGTGGCAGAAAACAACGTTCCAGGAGATGCCATGTTTTCCATTACTGCTTCTGATAGAGATGTAGATGAAAACGGAATCATACGCTATCAGATATGCCGCCAGTGTGAAGAAGAAAGCAAATACACCTCCTTTTTGAATATCAATGCTGAAAGTGGAGAAGTTTACGCGCTTAAAAGCTTTGACTATGAAACTGTGAAAACTTTCCAGTTCCACGTGTTGGCAAGGGATGATGGAAAGCCACCTCGTGAAAGCAATGTCACAGTGCACGTGTACGTTTTAGATCAAAATGACAACCCGCCTGTCATTCTGTATCCCGTCAGCTCAAACGGCTCCTATGAAGGCACAGAAGAACTTGCGCGTAACGTTAACATGGGTCATTTTGTGACAAAAGTCAGGGCGTTTGACCAAGACGTGGGATACAACGGATGGCTGTTGTACTCTATTCACCAAATGACTGATCACACCCTGTTTGGTCTGGATCGATACACGGGTCAGATAAGAACTCTGCGTGCGCTCACTGAAACAGACGAACCTGAACATAAACTTTTAATTCTCGTAAAAGACAATGGGAACATCTCGCTCTCAGCCACTGCGACTTTGACTATCAAATTAGTAGAACCCAAAGAGGCTTTTGCTGCTTCTGACGTCCAGGGCCCAGATAGCACTGGAGAGGAGAATGACGTGACATTTTATCTCATCATAACGCTGGGGTCCGTGTCCGCACTCTTTCTCATCAGTATCATTGTGCTGGTCGTCATGCAATGCTCCAAGTCACCAGACTATGGCTCCAAGTACTTGCAGGACACCAATTACGACGGCACCCTGTGCCACAGTATTCAGTACAGATCTGGAGACAAGAGGTACATGCTGGTTGGACCCAGGATGAGTATTGGCTCGACTCTTGCTCCAGGTAGTAACGCCAATACACTGATGTTGCCAGATAGAAGACGAGCGTCTGGAGAGGTAAGACATTCTTACGAGAGCCTACTTATCCTTAGGCGTGATTTGTTCGTTTCAGCAGAACTTCCTTACCGCCATTGTCTGTGCTACAGTTAATGGTAATGGTATGTATTTATTGAAACAAAGACTTTTCACACTGGTGGAATCACCTGTTGAATTGCCTTAGTGTTTCTCTATGTTGACGCAATACCCCGCCGTTTACACAGAGTAGAAAAGTAGAGGGGCATTTATCTAAGTCAGCTTGGCTGGCATGCGCTCTCTCTCTCTCTCTCTCTCTCTCTCTCTCTCTCTCTCTCTCTCTCTCTCTCTCTCTGTATAAACGTCCTATTATGTTTGTCTTTGCATTATCACCTGAACGACAATTTCACAGTGACTTGGCCTATATGCACATGTGCGCAAGTAGGCTGCCTGGAGTGATGTTTACTAAACCCGTATTGGGATGATCAATTGAAAGATATCTGCGTCTGTTACAGTATATAGTTTTTAAAACATTAATGATCAAAACTGTAAGTAAACTTTGCAGTGCAATACACAGCCAGACGCATGGTGTCAGTGTGCGTTCAATGTTGTATACTTCAGCTTGGCGGAAAAACGCAAAGGTTTTTGGTCCTGCCCATCGCAAGGGTAAAAGCAAACTGGCTTGGCTACTACACTATCGCATCACTGTCTTGAGGATACCGATCGCAGAAGGAAAAACACTGCGTTTGTTATTACGTGGGAATTATCAACCACACGGCTTATGGTCAAAGGAAAACCATTACCTCGACTTGGATATGTTTTAAGAAAACCGACCGTTATTTTGTTATCACGAAGATGGAACAAAGGCGATGTGGAATGCGGGGGATTTGGCAGCGGATGGTATTGTTGGCTGTCTTTTTGTCTTCGAAAGGGTCTTTGGCACAAATTAGGTACTCTGTTTCTGAGGAACAAGACAAAGCTGTCGTTGGAAACATCGCGAAGGATTTGGGCATTGATGCACGAACACTGAAGGACAGAGGGTTTCGTATTGTTGCAAGCTCAAACAGTTCCCTTTTTAGATTAAACCTTAGCGATGGCACGCTGCACGCGACGGGGCGGATAGACAGGGAAGATATTTGTGCGCGAAGCAGCTCTTGTCTAATTAATCTCAAAACCATTCTCGAGAACCCGTTAGAGATTCACTATGTCGTGGTAGAGATTGTAGATGTTAACGATCATTCTCCGCTGTTTACTGAAAAGAAAAAGCGTTTAGAGATATCTGAATCTGCATCACGGGGTGTGAAATTTCAGCTTCAGCCAGCACGGGACCCGGATGGAGGCATAAATTCCATCCAGACCTATAAATTGAGTCAAAATGATCACTTTAGTTTAGAGGTTAAAGATCGTGGGGAAGATGGTAAAATTCCCATTTTGATATTACAAAAACCTCTCGACAGGGAAGTCGCAACAACTCACAGGTTAGTGTTGAACGCTATTGACGGTGGGAAACCACCAAAGTCGGGAACAGTAGAAATACATGTGGATGTTCTTGATGTGAATGATAACGCCCCAGTTTTTACAGAAGGGAAATATATGGTTACACTTCAAGAAAACGCACCAATTGGAACTACAGTGATTAAGGTGAATACTACTGATTTAGATGAAGGTTTAAATGGCGAAGTTGTGTATTCTTTTGGTGACATAGTGAGCAAGAAGGTGCGTGAATTGTTTGATTTAAACCCTGTCACTGGCGAAATCACAGTAAAACATCACATTGACTATGAGGAAAAGGACAACTATGAAATAGATATACAGGCTTCAGACAAAGGAGTTGTCCCTCTCACTTCAGACAAAAGTGTCATGATAAAAGTTGTGGATGTTAATGACAATGTACCTGAGATTGAGGTGACATCTTTTTCAAGAGCAGTGTCTGAAGATTCAAGACCTGGAACAACAGTTGCACTGATCAGTGTCAGTGACTTAGACTCTGGTGTCAACAGTAAAGTGTCTTGTTCGTTACCTGACAGCTTACCTTTCAAGCTGATGGCATCCACACAGAATAACATATACTCACTAGTCACAAGCTCGCCCCTAGACAGAGAGAAAGAGTCCCAATATGATGTCCCTTTAACCGCTGTTGACTCAGGTAAGCCACCTTTGGCATCTGAAAAGACAATTACAGTCCTGATATCAGATGTCAATGATAACAGTCCACAGTTTTCGGAGAGTCAGTATGCATTTTATGTGACTGAGAATAATGTTCCAGGTGAATCTATTTTCACAGTGTCCGCCTCTGATAAAGACCTTGATGAAAATGCTCAAGTGCATTATCAAATTTGCAGGGAATGTGGAGATGACAGCAAATACGCTTCTTTTCTAAACATTAACTCAGAAACTGGGAATGTTTATGCACTGAAGAGCTTTGATTTCGAAACCCTTAAGTCGTTTCATTTTCAAGTATTAGCAATTGACAATGGGAAACCAGCCAGGGTCAGCAATGCCACTGTTCATGTCTACATTTTAGACCAAAATGATAACGCCCCAGTGATTCTGTCCCCAGCTAGAGCAAACGGCACCTCTGAGGGTGTAGAGGAAGTGCCACGTAACGTGAAGGCAGGTCATTTTGTCTCCAAAGTGCAGGCCTACGATGCGGATGTAGGATATAATGGCTGGTTGCTATTTTCAGTGCAGGATGTCACCGACCACACTCTCTTTGGTCTGGAGCGCTACACTGGTCAGATTCGCACCCTTAGGCCCTTCACTGAAACAGACGAAGCCCAACACAAGCTGGTCATATTGGTAAAAGACAATGGGAACATTTCGCTCTCGGCCACTGCCACCCTTATCATTAAAGTCGTGGAGCCCAAAGAGGCCTTCGCTGCTTCAGATGTGCAAAACCCTTTGAGTGACGAGGACACCAATGTCACATTTTATCTGATCATAACACTGGCATCGGTGTCAGCCTTGTTCATCATCAGTATCATTGTGCTGATTGCCATGCAGTGCTCCAAACAAACAGACTTTTCGTCCAAGTACTTGCAAGACACTAATTATGATGGCACCCTGTGCCACAGCATCCAGTACAGATCTGGAGACAAGAGGTACATGCTGGTTGGACCCAGAATGAGTATCGGCTCCACTATAGTTCCTGGCAGCAATGCAAATACACTAGTGGTTCCAGATCGAAGGCGACGGCTATCTGTGGAGGTAAGGCAGTGTTCCACAGAGAAATGTGTTTACAACTGAAAACAAATAACACTTGACGCGAGGATCAGTGTGTTTGTGTGTGCGCATGTGTATGTGTTGGTATGGGTGGGGGTGCCAGTGTCAGGGTCGCATACAGCCTTGGCTGGGCCCAGGACAAAGTCATCTGAATGGGCCCCCCAGTCCAATAGATACAATGTAATGAGGACCCAATGGTGGGCCCCCTCTTTGTGTGTGTGTGTGTGTGTGTGTGTGTGTGTGTGTGTGTGTGTGTGTGTGTGTGTGTGTGTGTGTGTGTGTGTGTGGAGGGTTCTTTTGTTTTAGTCTTCTAATGTAATAAATGCTTCATATGTAGTGAGTAATGCAGCTGTGGCAAGAGAGCATCACTGCCGGTCACTGTTTTACTTAAAGGGACACTGTGCAGGAAATGGCCAAAAAAGGTACTGCAACTATACTGCTCATTGATGAAACTGGGCTGCCCATTTCCAAATTTGATCTTTACATGAAAGTTTACTAAGTAATAAAACAAATATTTTCTAGTATGGTCCAAGTAGACTAATTTTAGCAGCTAAAAATGGCTATTCATGGAAATTCAAAATGGCGGACCATGGAGAAGATCCCCCTTTTCATGTATGAAAAGTGCAATTTTCCCAGTCATAATGAATACTTGGAATTTGATGGTGGTGGTAAGTATTCATGAAAAAGGTAACATTAGTGAATGGGCAGCATGAATTTTGGAAATAAACAACTAAAAACCTCACACTTAAGTGTAAGAGGAACATCAACAAATGTACAAACTTCGTTGTGACAATGCACACAATTTATTGCAATGTTATACTCCTTGTCGGTCACTATTCTAGCGTTTAGTAGGCTTCCCAAAGCACCGCAAAGTAAAGTTGCAGTGGATAGGACGTGGAGTTGGAAGTTGCAGTGACAGCTGAAGTTGGTCGCTGTCCACATGGGGAGTGCTGAAAATATTCAAAGCGCATTTTTTAGGTGTAGCTCAAACCAATTTAAAAAGAACATAGCACCACATAGGACATGGTATTATCGGATGGTGTCGCTGTACATCTACAAAAAGGTCTTTGTGGAGGCAATAGTGGGAATGGTCTTCGAGGGTGGTGCGTAAGCACGTTAGATGGCATCGAGGCAGCGAACTTGGATACATCGGTCTGTCGCTGCGTGTGTGTGCATCGAGCAGGATTTCATTAATTTATTGTTTTTACCGACTGTATAGGCCGACCACAATAACAGCCAATGCATAAAAGTATTACATTTGGACATAGGTCGTTTTAACGCGGCGCTACTCTGTCGTGCAAAGATGGAATTTCAAGGACGTGGAACATGGCGCGAATGCTGCCAATGCCTGGCTTTTGTGTTCCTGGTTTTGTGTGTAAAGGCGTCTTTTGCTCAAATAAGGTACTCGATTTCTGAAGAAGTGAAAGACGGCACTGCAGTGGGAAATATCGCAAAGGATTTAGGAATCGACCCACGGTCGCTGAAAGAAAGGGGATTTCGAATTGTGTCCAACTCGAAGGATTCGTCCCTTTTCCAGATCAACGAGGATGACGGCATATTGTACGTGAAGGGGAAGATAGACCGAGAGGAGGTTTGTGAAAGAAGCAGCGTGTGCCTGATAAATCTCAAAACCGTCTTGGAAAATCCGTTAGAGGTGCATTATGTGGCCGTAGAGATCGCGGATGTTAATGATCACGCTCCTATTTTCCCCGAGCGAGAGAAACGGTTGGAAATATCGGAGTCCGCCATGCCTGGCGCGCGCTATCAGCTTCAAGCGGCTCGTGATCCAGATGGAGGTACTAATGGCATACAGTTGTACAAATTAAGCAGTAACGACCATTTCCGTATTGATGTGAAAGAGCGGGGTGAGGATAGGAAGATGCCCCTTCTCATTCTGCAGAAACCGCTAGACAGAGAGGCAAAGAGAAACCATAAACTACTGCTCACTGCTGTTGATGGAGGTAAACCCCCGAAATCTGGCACAATGGAAATCATTGTAGATGTGTTAGACGTCAACGATAACATGCCAGTATTCACAAAGGAATCATATACTGTCAGTTTGAATGAAAATTCACCTGTAGGAACAGCTGTAATTCAAGTTAATGCCACTGACCAGGACAACGGTCCAAATGGTGAGGTCTTTTACTCATTTGGGCAAGATGTAGACAGCGAGGTGCTGAAACTTTTTGATTTAGACCCCAATACAGGGAAAATCTTTGTGAAAGGAGATATAGATTTTGAGGAGCAAAAAGGCTACGAGATTGATATACAGGCTTCAGATAAAGGCCAAGCTCCTTTGACGGCAGACAAAAGCGTAATCATTAAAATTATTGACGTTAATGATAATATCCCTGAGATTGACGTAACGTCATTCTCGAGTGCCATACCTGAGGATTCCAGGCCAGGTACTACAGTAGCACTTATTAATGTGCATGATCGAGATCACGGTCTTAATGCTAAAGTATCCCTTTCTCTTCCTGATGATGCAGACTTTAAATTAATGCCATCATCGCAGGATAATGCATACTCGCTGGTGACAAAGTCCAAACTTGACAGAGAAGCAGTATATGAACACGAAATTGTTTTGATTGCGAGGGACGCAGGTGAACCTTCACTGTCGTCAGTTAAAACCATCAAGGTTATTGTATCAGATGTAAATGACAACAGTCCAGAGTTTTTGCAAACTCCGTACATATTTTATGTGACAGAAAACAACGTGCCAGGTGAGCCAATGTTTTCAGTTTCGGCCACTGACCGTGACCTGAATGAAAATGCAATGATTAGCTATCAAATTTGCAGAGATTGTGACGACGATAGTAAATTCACATCCGCTCTGAACATCAACTCGGAAACCGGTGTGGTTTACGGTTTGAAAAGTTTTGACTTCGAAACTATGAAATCATTTCAGTTTCACGTCATAGCCACAGACTCTGGAACACATGTGCGTAGTAGCAACGTCACAGTAACGGTCTTTATTCTGGATCAGAACGACAATGCACCCAGAATTTTATCGCCACTCAGTAGTAACGGATCTGCAGAAGGCGTGGAGGAGATCCCGAGAAATGCACACGCGGGCCATTTAGTGGCTAAGGTAAAAGCGTATGACCCCGACGTAGGATACAACGGATGGCTACTTTACGCGCTGCAAGAAGTTTCCGACCACACCCTCTTCAGCTTAGAGCGCTACTCTGGCCAGATAAGAACTCTTCGGCCGTTCACAGAAACTGACGAAGCTCAGCACAGACTGGTCGTCTTGGTAAAAGACAACGGAAATGTGTCTCTGTCAGCTACAGCGACCGTGGTCGTCAGTGTCGTGGAGCCAAAAGAGGCATTCGCAGCCTCGGATGTGAAAAGCCCCTTCCAAGATGAAGATGAGAACAATGTAACTTTTTATTTGATCGTCACACTGGGGTCCGTCTCTACCCTCTTTGTAATCAGCATCATTGTGCTGATAGTCATGCAGTGCTCAAAATCTGCAGACTACTCCTCCAAGTATTTGCAGGATACAAACTATGACGGGACACTGTGCCACAGTATTCAGTACAGATCTGGAGACAAGAGGTACATGCTGGTTGGGCCCCGGATGAGTATTGGATCTACCATAGTGCCAGGGAGTAATGCCAACACACTAGTGGTGCCAGACCGCAGGAGCAGAGCTTCCATAGAGGTAAGCAGGCAAAAGTTGCAGACAGTGGTGGAAACAGTGGAAACAGTCACTTTGGTTAAAAAAAGCGCCTCCCAAGGCTATTGGATAGAATAGGATAGGATGTTGTGGCCTTTGAGTATGCTACAATATCTGTATTGGTGTACAGCAGTGTCTGATGGCACAAATCACAACAATAACATGGGCTGGGGAACAATCAGTTAGGCCTAACCAAATCACATTTCAGTTGCTTGAACAGTCATTCAAATTTGCAAGGCATTCTGACTGGGTGGGCCTGGCCGTCCAGTGAGTGTGCACAAGCTCAGTGCAGACTCTGACTTCATTATTGTATGGTGAACACAGGAGGCTATATCTACTGTATGTGTCTGACCTGATCGTCTGAGTGAGTGTGGAAGTTGTCTACAGTAAGAGCTGACGGGCCTGCAGAATATTTGGATGGTGTGTGTGTGTGTGTGTGTGAGAGAGAGAGAGAGACAGAGAGAGAGAGAGAGAGAGAGAGAGAGAGAGAGAGAGAGAGAGAGAGAGAGAGAGAGAGAGAGAGAGAGTGTGTGAGAGAGAGAGAGAGAGAGAGAGAGAGACCTCTAAACTGGATATTTCAAGCCTACACTTGACACAAACTGCTTGCATGTGAGGGAGGGTGTGTGTTAATCTTGTAGAGCTAAATTGAGATTACGCCCTTCACAAGGCCCACAGATTTTTATTTTTAATCAAGCTTGTTTGAGTATGTTTGTGTGTGTGCACGCGCGCGCGCGCGTGTGTGTGTGTGTGTGTGTGTGTGTGTGTGTGTGTGTGTGTGTGTGTGTGTGTGTGTGTGTGTGTATAAATGCATCAGTGGGCCAGTGTGTGCACGTTGCACATGCATCAGTGGGCCTGCGTACATCAGTGAGTGGGCCTGTGTATGTGCGTGCACATTCCAAATGCATCAGTTGGCCTGCGTGTGTATATCAGCAAGTGGGCCTGTGTGGATGTGTTTGTGAGAGAGAAATTGGAATGAATTTCATCTCGGCAATAGTGCCAACAGCTTTTTTCAGGAAACATGAAAAAGTAAAGGCTGCTTGCATATGAGAGTGTGAGTTTGTGTGAAACTACTTTAAAATGAACATGAAATATTGCTTCACTCTGAAAGGCAGGTTTTCCCCCCAAAGTGAGACACATTGTGCGCATTGTACCAAACTGGTTCTACCACTAGCTGCACATTTTAACTATTTTTATTTTCATTTAATTTTGATTTTTTTTAAATTTAATTTTTAATTCATCATAACAACATTGTTATGGCATTACCGAGAGCCTTAAGTAACAGATTAAGACATAGCCATTACAATTTCGGTGACAGTACGTTTGTAACATAGGCTCTGCGCAAAGGGATAACAAAAACCAAAGGAGAACACTCTGCTGTCTGATTGGGTGCTTGAGCCTAAAATTAAAGCAGAGACTTTATGATGCAAGCATGATGCAAGCACTTGGTGGTACGTTACTGACAAGTGTGAGGGAAAACAATGCGCTTTAGGGCGCTATTGTGAAATACGTATAAGACGATTCAAAGAGTAAATAAAGTGCATACTGTTTGCTTAACAGTACTACTGTCCGCTCTTAGCCTTTCAATGTCTCCCATTCCCCTTTGGTTACTTGTTCCCCTTCGTGCTTGCCTTTACAGGCAAAGGTCAAATGTATTGTCCTTTCCCTGACTCAAATCTTGGCCTCAAATCTTGACAAGGGCAGAGAAGTGACAATAACACCCAGCTGTTCTGAGTGTATTGTCTCACAGTGAGCGAAAAACAAGGTATGTAGACTCATGTGTGCTCACTGATTACACAATATAGTTCAAGATGGTGCGTGCATACATAGTAGATGGAGGCCAAACCTCATTTGTGTATATAGCACAACATGGAAATGGCCGGCTTTCTGAGAAGTAAGACATATTTTGATGACATTGAACACTTATAAATGTTACACCCTCGTTGGTATTTTGAGCTCCTGGATGTTAATGCGTGTTTGTCAGGCTGAACAGGGCTGTTACTTAGGCTATCTGAGGTAGGGGCCAGGTTTGTGAACGGGTAATGCATATGTTATTATCAATGGAGTACAATAATTAAACATGTCACACACACTGGTTTGTATTTAAGGCTCCAGAATGTAATGTGTGTGTGTGTGTGTGTGTGTGTGTGTGTGTGTGTGTGTGTGTGTGTGTGTGTGTGTGTGTGTGTGTGTGTGTGTGTGTGTGTGTGTGTGTGGCAGGGCTGTTTATCAGCTCCGACGGACCAATGTGGTTAAAGGATAGGATTGTAAATGGGCAGTACATATTTTCAAATAGTATAAGTGCTTGAGAAATGATAACGCCCCAATGAAGTGAGGACAATGACTAAAAACGTTACACACTTTTTGGTAATTAAAACTTCAACTGTGTAGTGTGTGTGTGTGTGTGTGTGTGTGTGTGTGTGTGTGTGTCAGGCTGGCTTAAAGTGATACTGTCCCATTTTTTGAAATAAGCTTATTTTACACCTCCCCTTGAGTTAAACAATAGGCTTTTACCGTTCACCTGTACTTCCAACCGTTTTCTAGTTATGGCAGTGCACATTTCACCTCCAAGCTAACAGTTAACATTGAGTCCTATGAGACCAGTTAGCCGCGAGCTGGTCTCATAGGACTCAATGTTAACTGCTAGCATGAAGGTAAAATTTGCACTGCCATGCCCAGAGAACGGTTGAAAGTACAGGAGAACCGTAAAACCCTATTATTTAACTCAAGGGCAGGTGTAAAATAGGCCTATTTCCAAAAATGGGACAGTTTCACTTTAAAGGATGAGTTTGTGAATGAGCAGCTATATACATGTATTTTCATGGACATTTACATAGAAAATGTTACACAACGGTCAGTATTTAAAGCTCCTGGATGTAGGCCTAATGAACAGCACTGTACGCTAGCTTAGGCTAGCTCAGGTAAAAATGTTTGTGAACGGGTTGGGCATGTTTTCATAATGAACTGAGTTTAATGACTGAAATTGTTACACACTGGTTGGTATTTAAAGCCCTTGGGTGTAATGTGTGTGTCTGTTGGTTGCTATTGGTGCCTTTGCTGTTAGCTGAGGCCGATGAGGCTAGTGGATGGGTTTGTGAACAGGCAGTATTTCATAATGAAGACTTAAAATATTAAATACCACACTGGTTGGTATTTAAAGCTAACATGTCTAGCAGGCTGGCCGGTTCTGTGCTGTTAGCTTAGGTGCCGTTTCTGCTAAAGGCCGGGTTTGTGAATGGGTAATACATACTTTCATTATGAAATGAGCTAAATGAGTAAAAATGTTACATCCTTCGTCGTATTTAAAGCCCCTGGATGTAATGTGTGTGTGTGTCTGGCAGGCTGGCCGGGGTCTGTGTTGTGAGCTCAAGCAGGGAGCCTGATGCGGCTGCTGGGGCTGTGAAGCTACTCGCTCCAGGCTCAGGATGAGTCAGTCAGCCAGCCAGGCAGCGCTGGGGACTAGCGAGGAGAGAAGTGAGGGTGGGGGAGGGTTGCTCCCATTCCCTTCTTCTCTGTGTTCATCGCTCTCTCTCTCTCTCTCTCTCTACCTCAGTCGCTTACTTTCCATTCTCTTTTTCTCTCATCCTTACTTTCTCCCCCATTCCTTCCTCTTCTGTATGTCTCTCTTTCTCTTTCTCTCTCTCTCTTTGGCACTCTCTCCCAGTGTATCTCTTTCCCTCTCTCTCTCTCTTCTCATGTGCTCTCCGTTTCTTTATCCCCTCTTTCAATGTCCTTCCTCCATGCCCTCCACTCTCTCTCCCTTTCCCTCTCTCTCCTGTTCCTATTCCCTTCCCCTCTCGTCCTCCTTTGCGCTCTCTCTCTTCTACAGCGTTCTCGCTCTCCCTTCAGACCTTTCTCTCTTATTCAATATACCTCCTCCATGCCCCCCCCTCTCTCTCCTATTTGGTGTCTTTCCTGCATGTCTTCCCTTTCTTCCTCACCCACTCGCTCCTGGTCTCTCTCTCTCTCTCTCTCTCTCTCCCCTGCCTCTGCTGTTTTCTCCCGGTGTGTCATCCATTCATTATTTACATCCCTGAGCCTGCGTGCCATGCTACCAGCCTGGGGTGGACCGTCCCCTATGCATGAGTGACATTTGAACGTGTGACTACACGAAGGCCAAGTCTTCAGGGGGAAGAGAGACAAATAATAAGAAGGAAGAAAAAATTTAGAAAGCCAGCCCTTTCTTTTGGCTTCTAGTCTGCTGTGCTGTGCTGTATTATAAGCATTTTATCATGGTGGGGATACGGTCTCTGTGTGCTAGTTTTTTTCTTGCAGCTCAGCTCAGCTCCTCTATGGATGCTGCTACCGTTTCCCTTGGCAACACACACTTGTTTCCTTTCCTGCGACGCCATTGGCTGTGAGGCTCTGCCTGCATGATGGAGAGCCTTGGTAGCAGAGAGAAGGAGAGGAAACAGAGGAGGAGGAGGAGGAGGAGGAGGAGGAGTGTGTTTGTGTGTGTGTGTACAGTATGTGTGTAGTAGTAGGCTAGTGGTTATCTTTTGTCTAAGCTCTGCACCCAGCCACCCTCTCTCATCCCCTCTCACGCTAAGAACGAATTAAAAGGAAATAGGGTTATATTTGATGGAAGCAGATGGATTACGTTAGCAGGGAAAAGCTGCATTTTAATTTGGACAACAGATGGCGATTCACTAGATGCCACTAGGAATGAGGAGAGAGAGAGAGAGAGAGAGAGAGAGAGAGAGAGAGAGAGAGAGAGAGAGAGAGAGAGAGAGAGAGAGAGAGAGAGAGAGAGAGAGAGAGAGAGAGAGAGAGAGCCCGACTGTGACATGTGTGTGTTTAGCAGCTAGGCTAATGAAACGTGTGCCTCTTTCTCTCCGTGTACAATCCTACTGCTAACTAGCTAGTGCCACCATTCGAGTGTGTGGGTTGAGAAAAGGGGCAAAGAGGGAATCAGAGGGAGGAGGGTGTCCTTGTCTGTTCTCTTCATCTGCTGTCCATTTCAGTGTATGGGTTGAGCAAAGGGGCAAAAGAACAAGATTGACTGATGGGGGCATCTAGCCTGTTGTCCTCGTGATTTTTTCCCTTTCTTTTGCTTTTGGGTGTGGTGCAGTACATCATGCTCTGGTGCCTCTCGGTTTGTTTGTGTAATTGTGTTAGTGTGCCAAGTGTCTCACTCCGACACACTCTATCTCGCAGCCACAGCCAGTCATTTGGCAGTTACATGTTTACGGCGCTTCAGAGCTGCGATTCCTTACGACAGCCTGGGCACACTGAAGCACATTACATTACATCGGTGGCGCTGTGTATGTGTAAGAGGACAAAAATAATATGTTGATCCTGACCGAGGCTCAATGTGATTCGAGCTGGACATAATGCAATGGAGGCATGGAAATGGGGGAAGAGAGAGAGAGAGAGAGAGAGAGAGAGAGAGAGAGAGAGAGAGAGAGAGAGCGAGAGAGAGAGAGAAACACCTCAGGCTTTTCTGCTGGCATATTCTGCGCCATCAGGCAGATGTGAGCGACCTTATTCTACGCTGCTGCACAGCACAGCACAGCACAGCACAGTGTTGACTCCCCGAGCCACTGTCCTTTCCAATTCCCCTCTCTCTCGCTCTCCCTCTCCTGCCCTCTTTCTGCAGTGCACCCCTCCTTGTATTCTCTCTCTCTCTCTCTCTCTGTCCCTCATTCTCTGTCACTCTCTCACCCCTCTCTCTCTCACACACACTCTGTCTCTCTCTCTGTCTATCCCTCATACAGCTCTCTCTCTCTCTCTCTCTCTCTCTCTCTCTCTCTCTCTCTCTCTCTCTCTCTCTCTCTCTCTCTCTCTCTCTCTCTCTCTCTCTCTCTCTCTGTCTGATCCTCATCTCACAAACAAGTCCATCCACCCCCATGCCCACCCCCACCTCCCAACATCCTTGCTTTCCTGCTCCTTTACTGCCTTTCATCCATCCTCCTCCCCCCTTCCTTGCCGTTTCTTTTTTTGGTCCTATTTTTAGCAAGGCAGGTTTTCATATCTCAGGCTAATTTCTCATGTAGCATGTATTCTCTAGTCTATTTTATTACCGAAGCATGCTTCTTTCATTCAGCACTACGAAGCTGCTGTTGTCTACAGCATATTTACTCTCGATTTTACTCATGCGTGTCTGACTGTCCATCTGAATTCAGTCCATGCCGGCGTCTCCCCTGTGCTACTACTGCAGTAGGGCCGGTGCTTTGTATTGTATGCACATTCTCTCTCTCTCTCTCTCTCTCTCTCTCTCTCTCTCTCTCTCTCTCTCTCTCTCTCTCTCTCTCTCTCTCTCTCTCTCTCTCTCTCTCTCTCTCTCTCTCTCTCTCTCTCCCCCCTTTTCTCTCTCTGCCCTGTCTGCCTCTGCCACTGTCTCACTGTCGTCTTATGCCTACCCAAGGTCCATGCTTTCTTCGCCATGCTACTGTGGTGTTGGTGCTTTGTATTGTATGTGCGTTCTCTCTCCCTCTCCCTCTCTCCCTGGCTCTCAGTATTCACTGCTGCCTGCCTCATTGTCTGCTTGCCCCTACCCTGGGGGATGCTACTGTGTGTATGTGTGTGTGTGTGTCTAGGGTAAGCTGCTGTGTGTCAGTAGGGCACGGACCTCGCCATGTTGGTTGTGGTGTTGGTGTATTGGTGTGTGTGTGTGCGGGTGTGGGTGTGCGCTTGCATAAGCGCATGAGTGTGTGTGTGTACACGCTTGGCTTTCCATTGGCTCAAGGCACATGTCACTAGGTCATGGCACTGGTGTGTGTGTGTGTGTGTGTGTGTGTGTGTGTGTGTGTGTGTGTGTGTGTGTGTGTGTGTGTGTGTGTGTGTGTGTGTTTCCCAGCTGCTATGTGGGTACTGTAACTTACATGTGTTGATCAATATTAACTGGTGCTTCAGTTTGCTGCCTTTTGTTCATCATTTGAACAGAATGACTTCAATTCAAATTCACTGACCTATTATTTAATCTCTAATAAGGTATGAGACCTTCAGCACAGTATAATCTAACTGCTTAATTTTAATCATCAAACCACCATTATCTAAATGCATCCGAATACATTATGTAACCTAAGGATTTTTAGAAGGCCTGCCATTTTTTATTTATTTCTTTATTTATGTATTCATTTTTTATTTCATTTTATTTTGAAGGGGGGTTGGGGTTACTATGGGTCAGCGAAGAAAGGTACTGGACAGACTGGGCAGCGAACCTGATGATTAAAATAAACAGCATTTGCAGTTGCCCAACAGTTGTATCATTTCAAATATAGCTCTTACGTGGAGGATGTGAGCTCTCCACAGTTGCTGTTGTTATTAGCCCTGGAGCATGTCACAGCTGCAGCATTTCATGCTGGACTGCATTATGGAAATGGGAATGCGCCTAGCGTGACTAGCTGTTTCTCGGCACCCCAAACATTTAGACCATAAAATAATAAGCCTATATTTGTTGTAAACAACGATGAGGAAAGATGAAATGAAGGAAAATGCTCTCCGTCTTTGCACACTAACATAATTCTTTTCATTTTCATTGTTAACCTTAAGGGTTTACGCCTCTGATGGGCCACAGACTTTAGTTCTGACAATAAAAGGTGAGATAATCTACATTGATTTCAGGTCATGTGTGCAGAGCGATGGCCATCATAATTTAATTATTAAAAGTGCTCTTCACAAACACAGATAACCTATACAGTAGTGTAGGGTCATGGTCCATTAGGCTTAGTAATTAGTGCACTTTTAAGATAATCTTAGAATCTTCATGAACCATCAAGAAACAACCATTTGAGTCTTTTACTAAGGCAGTCTTTGTCATAGAGAAGTGTTTCTCAACACAGGCTCTACAGCCCCCCAGGGGGCATTGGGGAGTCCTAGGCGTTGTGGAGGATACAGATGAGAAGGGGCTGTGCTTAGTTGCCATTGGGGGGCATTAGTCTGTTTTATTTTTTTTTAACACTAAGGGGACGTTGGCAGGCTTGTGACGAGGTCAAGGGGCATTGGGAGGTTTATGATGACGTCTAGGGGGTGTTTATTCAAAAAAGGTTGTGAGAACCGCTGTCATAGAGAAACAAACGAGAGAGAGTGTGTGTCTCCTATGCTGAACTAATCCAGAACCCTTAATTTATCAAATGTGTACTCGCAGGGTTGAATTAGACATGCAAAATTAATACTAAGCTTAACTCAGGTTCTCTGACTTCATGTAAACTAATTATTCACTAGTGAATTGTTGAATGGGAATATAATTTGTTTCCCTGTAGGACCTGGTTGTTTGATGTAGGTACGTATGTGTGACAGCAACAGCAATCTCACTCTTGAATTGTGTCCTAACAAGATGAACGAGCCAAGAAGCCCAAGACAAGGTGGTGTTGGCTGGATGCCAGTCAATCTCCAGATTGTCTCATTTACAGTGTGAAAGCTACCAGGCCACTGTAGTGGGACAACTCCCTTGTGCACGGTGTACACATACTGTACATGGATTGTAACTCTATACAGTACATTCCATTACAGTCTGGGCTCACGTTGATTAAAACAGATAATAGATGGAGAACAGTACTGTGAATCTGTGTTGTGTAATGTGCTTAAGAAATCATGTGGGGGGAGAGGTAGAAAATAAAATAAAAAACAATTCAATTTCGAATAGGACTTGGACACAGTGTCTTGTCTGTAGTTTGTTTACATCCTTCAGGCCCTGAATTGTAAATAAGTATTTTAGTAGGTGCATGACCTGGCCGATAAGACACTGACTACAGATAAAAATGAATATTACCATTTTCCTCTTCAACAAAAAATACAAATTAAATCATTATGAGAATGCCCTTAGGCTATAGGCTAAACTAACAATGTGGTGTTAAACATCATGGTGATGCAGAGTTCACTGTTACACATTTAATGATGTACTGTACATGTTGTATGACTGGCTGATTGTACTGGGGACGTCTGGGACCTAAGCATTCAGAACTGAGGCTTCTATACAACATATGTAACACATTATTTTTTTATGGTGAATAAATATCGGATGATGTCACCAGGTTCTGGACCATTCACACAAGCGATAACAAGCTTGTGGGCTGGAATGGTTGTATTAGAAGTGGAGACAAGATATGAACATGAGCTTTCATTAATTTACTGATAAGCCGATTTAGTCAAAGTGTCATGTGATTCTTAACTATATTTCAATACAGTTTTCTTAATTTCGGAACTTCTGATATTAGGACATTTGTCAAGGAAGAATATAGGACTAGGCCAAATGTGCCACTAAGAGAACCTATTGTAAATGTGAGCCTAAAAATGTAAGCATGAACATAAAACATGTAAACACATGAGTCTACAGAGAATGTGAAGTGATGGAAAAAGTGATGACATCATAATGGTATAGACAGAATTTAGATGCAAGATTTGATGTCATAGTTGTTCCCATGGTAATAGAAAAAAAAGCTACAGAATCATGAACTAGAATGTTCATTTGTCAAGCTCAACTCCAAGGATAGAGAGCACATGAACTTGCTGGTGTTTTCCATGGTGGACATTAGGCTTATATAAAGATTGTGTTGGAGACTCCAAAAAGGTAGGCCAAAATGTTACATTTTAATGATTGCATTTTATGTATTGGATGCAAAGTTTAAGTTGGACAACATGGGTGTAGAGAAACATTTTGTGTGAGATTTGAGGAAAGCGAAAATACTGCTCCTATTATACTGTACTATGCAATACATTTTGATTGTTTTGCTATTAGAGGCGGCATACTGCTTTTGTATTGTGCTGTACTTGTACTGCAATATATGGCTTTCCCCTGTAGTGACCCTGTGCTTTCTGACTAAGATCACCTTCACTGATTTATTTAAAGTGCTGCCGACGCCTGCATTTTAATCATGCATTAGTCAGATAACGATGTGTTTGTGTGAGGCAGAAAAATTATGTGTTCGCACTCTTCAGTCTACCCTAACAGATACTCCTGTTAGAATAATGTCCTGTCTGCTACAAAAAGTCTCTTAAGATAAATCTCAATGTGCTGTCCCTCTCCCTCATCTGTATGTGAGTGCTTGTTACCATGTACCAGCCAGCGTGCTGTTGGCAAACTGTCAATGGGGCTTTTGTGCCTTTTCTGGTCTGATCCAGATGAGCAAAATCTGGCTGCCAGAGAGACAGCTTTGGTTATAGCAATGAAATCAATCACATTTGGTTGGTGGGACGCACACATTTGTCCTTGGGTCTGTTCGCTCACTCAGTGTGTGTGTGTGTGTGTGTGGGCCCCAGAAGGCTTGTCTTTCTGATGACGGGAAGTACGGTTTGAGGGTGACACACACACTTCCTCAGATGAGGAGGGACGGAGAGAAGGAACATTATGTAATGATCTGTGCCAAGCTGACATACTTTCCGAGTTCCCAGATCCCCCTCGACACACACAGCCTACACTTTGTCTCCCACATAGGAGGCTACATACACTCCCGTACCACCCTCTGCTCAGAATTTAAAAAGAGGCAGAGATTCAGAACATTTGTTTTCCAACTATTCAACCCTCAAAAGTCACAGTGTCTTTTATATAGGCCACCAGCATCTGCGTACATTTGTTTGTCACAAATGCTGGTAAACTGAAAAACATTGAATGGGATGTTGGGCGTTGGAAATAATTGACTATTGGGGTTAACCTGTGATTTATAGGCCCTTCTGGCCCTCTTTGCATGCCAGCGCTGTTTTCAAGTCACTGTGTGTGCTGAAGTCCACGGTTGTTTTAATGAGACTGCAGTGGTCTGTAGCACATCCATCTAGTGCACCGCTCAGCACATCTCAAGAGGAGGACCAGCCAGTGTGAAGGTCAGCTAGTCTGCAGGGAGCTGTAGCTGTGTAGTGCCTACCTTTTAACAGAAACAGCACCACCAGTAGGCTTACAGCGCGTTCCCTGGGCAGTGGGACTCTGAGGGCTAACTATTTACTATTTAATGAGAGGCTGCTTATTTGTTTCTATATTTAGGCCCACTCGTTTGCTTGAGTTAACTGTTGTAAACAATTGTCGCTAGTATTGCGCAACAATCGCCTTACACTTTATTTGAATGGAGTTCTCGTAATAGTCGAATCGGGTCAGAAGTGTAGGCGACTGTATGCACGAGTTCCCATGTAGGCCGATGCTGCCTCATGGGTAATGAAAAAAACAACACAACAAGCTTTGGTCAGATAGAACGTGTGATGCTTACCTCGGGAATCGGGATATGTCAAAGCAGTAATGAGGAATGTAGTAGATGTCTGCCGAGTCGACAGGTTAATGTTGTTTTCACAGCATTTTGTCTTCTACTGGTTTTGGTTTAGCGTTTGGTTTTTCATCAATTCCTGTGCTGTTCGCCCGCTACATTTAAATATCCCATCAGCACCAAATAATGCTAAGTTTTGACTCTTAGCTTTACCTCTGACAAACACGACTGAAACTAACACACACACGATGCAGCCCCCAACGAAGAGGAAGCATGGGCGTTGCTAACTACTGGAATGCTGGAGTAATCCCTTTCTGCACATCAGACAGGTGAGCTGATGAAGCGGATGCAGTGGTATTGTATAGCATAGTTATTACCACCCGGCTCAAGTAGTTGCCACCACATGAAATGAGACCACACCGTGTGTTCGGGTTAACAACACACTGCCATCAAACGCAACCACAATGGTACGATAATAATAATAAACATTTAATCACTGTATTTCTGCGCTCTCTCTCTCTCTCTCTCTCTCTCTCTCTCTCTCTCTCTCTCTCTCTCTCTCTCTCTCTCTCTCTCTCTCTCTCTCTCTCTCTCTCTCTCTCTGGCCTGTGTGTGCCTGCGTGGGAGATAGATGCCTGTTTGCTCCTCTGTTTATGTTTATCTTCTTGGCTTGTCATTTTGGGTTAAGATGGATGGCTATCTTGTGTTGACATAATCATCAAAATGCAACAACCAAGCACACAAGCATGGTGGTGGCTGTCATTCACTTTTATGTATGAAGCCATGCAAGGACTAGCGTACTGAAGGCCTATGACACTGTGTGTATGACTGCAAGTCCTATGGACTGTTTCGTCTTTTGTGTTGACAGGCCTGATGATAAGGCCACACCAATTTAATTTGTTGGTTCTCGGATTTTTTCAGGAAAAAGTTGAAGCGAGAGGGCGAAAAAAAAATAATAAAAAAAAATAGTCGTGTGGTTATACCACCTGTATATCAGCCTCACATGGACCTCCAAAGGAAGGTGCAAGACAGGCAAACACCTGGACATGGAGAAGGACAGTGTAGAAGGGAATTAAGGCAGCCAAATAGACCAGGCACAAAATTAGCTCACAGGGCAATTATATTAATCTGGTTTGAATAAACTGAGATGATTCAACAGTTGAATAGTTGTTGTTTTTCTTTTTTAAAACTGCTATCCCACTCCACTAATTCCACTAAGAGCAATACTGTGTTTCACCGCTGCTACTGCTAACCCACAGGGGCTTCAACTTGCCATTGCATGTTTGTCTGTAAATGTTTGAATGTAACACGTTTCCTGATTCGCTAGCCGTAATCAGCATGTTGAAAGGAGTGGTTTTATTGGTTCTCTACGTCACATGACCTCCAACTACTAAAGAGACACCTCCCCGTCCATGAAAACATGCAGTCTTCGTTTTTTTTTTTAGCGATTTCATTTTTTGGGCTATTGAAACTGATTTTTTTTTTTTTTTCATTTTGATACAAAATACAAGAGGCGAATCCGAGAACCAACAAATTAAATTGGTGTGGCCTAAGATAAGAAATAGCTAAGATGGTTGGTGAGTGATGATGATGGAGAGGTGGATCATAGGCCCAGTGTTATTTTGCTGGGATCAACTATAAGCCTGCTTTTGTTGTTTCCATTTCATTGATGCTTTTAAACATACAGATGCCTACATAAGAGGCAGGTGTTATTCTCCCCACAAAACTGCTTTTGGTGCACCAAATGTGAAGAAAGATTTAGCACCTCTTTGGGTTTACGGCACATTTGTATCCCATAGGCTTTATGGAAAGGCCGGGACTCTTTCAGTTCTTAGCAATATGTGTACATTCAATGGTGGATGCTGCCAGAACTGGCATATTAATGAGAATAGGTGTTACAGACAGGGTTAGCCTCACATACTGTTGGCCTTGTCTATTTTGTGAACTCAAAGTTAAAGTGATTTTGACAAAGTACAAAAGGTCAGACGAAAGCAGTTCGGAGTGAAGGCTTCATTAGGTCAAGTGTGTTCTGGTTCTGGTCTGGTCTGATATAGCCTATGTAGGTCTGGCACTGTTCTCTCTCTCTTTTTACAGCTCGCCCCAAGTGCATGGGTTTATTTCAGGTTGGTCTCTGACTGTCTGTCTGTCTGTCTGTCTCTTTCTTTCTCTCTCTCTCTCTCTCTCTCTCTCTCTCTCTCTCTCTCTCTCTCTCTCTCTCTCTCTCTCTCTCTCTCTCTCTCTGTTCATCTTTCTATCTTTCTTTCTTTCTTTCTTTCTTTCTTTCTTTCTTTCTTTCTTTCTTTCTTTCTTTCTCCTCCTGACACACTGCCATAGACGCTCGCAAGCTCTGTGCAACGCATCCACAGAGCCTTATATAACCTCTGACTCCATTCAGTCGCTCTGCATCCAGTCATCTTACATCAAAGGCCTCCCCTCCCCTCACCTCCGTTCCCTCTCTTTCCTTTCCCTCTTTCTCTCCTCCCATCAGCCTCTCCCCCTCCTCTCTCTTCCTCTCTTTTTTCCTCCTTACCGTCTCTCTTCTTCCTTCCCCACTCCGTCTCTCCCCTTTTCTCTCCTACATCTGCCTTCCTCTTTTCCATATCCCTTCTCTCTCTTCCTCCATCATCTCTCTCTTTCCTCCCACATCCGCATCTCTCCATTTTTATCTCTCCTTCTCCCTGGGTATTGACTGACGTAGCCTAAGCGTGTGAACCCGTTTGGCAGCGCCCCTTTTACAGTACAGGCCTGCCAGCAGTAGTAGGCTAGAGCTGGTGGTGCCCCGGCGTTAGATAACTCATCTGTAATTTCACTGACATTTTCTATTCACACAATGAAGTGGAGCGCTCAGTACCAAGCGCCTAATTAACCCGGCAGCAAATGTAATGGCAGTAAAAGATTACTATGTTATCAACCAGAGGAGGGAGGCTCCGGGTAACCCAGTGTGGTTCCCAAACTTTTTCTGATGCGAGCCCCCTTTTTGGACCTGAGAATGTTTTCGTGATCTTTCCCACTACCATATTCCAAACAGCAAACTTTTTCCCCATTATTAACGCTACGTTTTGATTTTTAATACGTAATACTGTTTATAACCAATGTATAGAATATAGAATATAGGATCTTTTTATTTGTCTTCGTGACGAACACCATGACATTGAACATTCCTTATTGAAGCAATAATATCAATAAAAGAAAAGAAAAAAGAAAAAAAATATTTATAACTATGCTTTGGTAGCATAATTAAGTGCTGTAATGGCCACTGGATAGTGATGAACAGTTTTTTTAGTCTGTTTGTCCTGGTTTTCATGGACCTGTATCTCTTGCCAGATGGTAGCAGTTATTTTAACTGGTTTTCCTGTTTTTATGCAAAGCCCCTACTCTCTGCAAACCCCTTCTGTACCTAAGCGACCCCCTCTAGGGGTCCCGACCCCCAGTTTGGGAACCACTGGTGGAACCAGTCATCCTATGAAAGTACACACAGGTCTGTTGCAGTGGATTGAACGGGCTACAGTGTTATACAGCTTTTTATTCATTCGTAAGTCTTAACTAGAGGAGAGAGGTTCTGTGTAATCTTCAGAGTACACACTGGTCTGTTGCGGTGGATTGAATAGGCTACAATGTTACACTGCTTCTTTTTTTATTTATTTTTTTATTTTTCAGTTTTATTTTCTCGAAAGTGTCCCAAAAATAGCAACAAAAAAAAACATTACTAAGAAGGGGCCGACAGGCACAGACATGCATAATCCCCTTGGCGAATCAGATCATACACTGTAGCGAACAGAAGCAATTTCATCTCCCTCGCCGGCCGGCCCGTGTTCTTTGTTTATATTTATTTATTTCGTTATTGGGCTACAGATTGGAGGAGTGGAGGGTGAAGGGGAAAGGGATACAACATAACATATACAGTACGTCAGTGGCAATGCAGTATAATTTGAGGGTGTGTGTGTGGTGGTGGTGGTGAGGGGGGGAGGTTGCATATGGTATGCAAAGCAATGCAATATGGTGTGTGGGGGCTATGTTTTGTGTGTGTGTGTGTGTGTGTGTGTGTGTGTGTGTGTGTGGAGGGGGTAGCCTATATGCATGGCTCTCTGCAGGCAAGCAGTTGCTGCAGTGTCTGGCTGGGGCACTTGGCGTTCTCTTCCGCTCCCTTCAGCTGCAGCAGTACTGTCCTCAGCTGCCAGCCAGGTCGCACGTCCCCTGTGGCTCTCTCTCTCTCTCTCTCTCTCTCTCTCTCTCTCTCTCTCACTCTCTCGCTCTCTCTGTCTCTCTCTCTCTCTCTCTCTGTAACTCTATTCCTTTCTCTGTCTCTCTAACTCTTTCTCATTCGTTCTTTCACGGTCTCTCTCTAGCTTTCAACCTCCCTCTCACTCTGTCTCACACTCTATCTATCACCTCTCTCTCTCTCTCTCTCTCTCTCTCTCTCTCTCTCTCTCTCTCTCTCTCTCTCTCTCTCTCTCTCTCTCTCTCTCTCTCTCTCTCTTTTTCTCTCTCTCTCTCATATCCCCTGTGACCCCCTTATTCTCCATTCCTTCTGCTTAACTCACTCACTCACTCCTTCCTGTTTGCACTGAGCGTAGGACAGGGTAAGGTAGGCCACTGCAGGTCTCAGTAAGGTCAATGCTCCAAATTGATCCTGTTTTCGTGACAGTGGCCCCATGTGGCCCCTGCTGTTGTATCGACTCTGACTGTTGATGTGTGCACACACGGAATGCTACATCCTCAAACATCTGTGACTCATATTTGGTCGCAAGTAGAGGGGTAGAAACATACCTTTACTTTGTGCTTAATTAGTAACAGATACAGTGTAAAAGAAACTCCAACATGTTACAGTTGTAGAGAATTTACAGTCATTCTGGAGGTGCTGTGGTGCAATGCGCTGGGGCCCCCGTCCATGTGTGTGTTCGGGTCTGGCCTAAATAATTTCCAGGCCCTACCCCATCTCGCTCTCCCGCTCATTTCCTACTGTATATCCTCTTACACTGTCTTGTCATAATAAAGGCCCAAAGAAAAATCTACATTTACAGTAATTCCAGGCCATTGCCACTTAATGAAAATTCATACTTTGTTGGGCAGGGCAAAGAGTTGGTGGGAGTCATAATTTACAGATGACCCATATTCTCCACTCTGCATCCTATTAATTAGAGACGACATTATGCCTAAATCCTCCCATCCCCAACCCCCCACACGCACACACACACAACTAATTTGTGAGGGAGGGAGAGTTGACAGAGGCATGATTAACAGTTGACTTGCCTATATGGGGAAGATTAATGTAATTGAGTGATTGCCTGTACTGTGCACTGTCTCTAAACTGCCCCTCCCACTGCCTGATGTGTGAGAAGGTGGGCGGAGGATTAATTATGGAGATTTAGGCCTACTGCTCATGCTGGACTGCTGAAGACATACTTTATGTTGAAAATGATTATTAACCTATTTCTTACAACACCACGACGTGGTGTCAGTCAGCCTTGCATGTATCCAGGCATTAGCCTATAATATACTATTATTATGCAATAGTGCAGTGTGTGTGTGTGTGTGTGTGTGTGTGTGTGTGTGTGTGTGTGTGTGTGTGTGTGTGTGTGTGTGTGTGTGTGTGTGTGTGTCCATATGACCCACTTTCTTACGACTGTGTGGCAGTTATCCTCCAAGTCATTATGAGCATGCTTTGGCCGCCATGCTTTTTTCCCCTCTGACAAGGGAGACTTTATTATAACGGACAATTGGTGGTCGGAAAATTAAAACTAATTCTTCATACACCTTGATATTTCATTTTGTGGTCATGAGAGCGGATTTGAATGTTGAATTTCTTTATTATTACCAAACAGTTTCAACTGTCCATACCAAGGCTGGATTGTTGCTCATACAGCAAGAGATCATAACTACAGAAGCCAAGGGGTCACTGTCTATTGAAACCTTCAGTTCAAAACAACCCCTCTAGTCGAGTCACGCTGTGTCGAGCTGTAGGCCTACCAGAAAACCGGCAGTGGAAAAGAGCCTTTTGTCAGTCCCAAAGGTACAATGAGACAAAACACCTTTAACATTGATCCACCTCTTAATGGTGGATGGCGTGTCTCTTCTGGTGGGAGGTTTGTAGTGGTTGTTGTATCGTATGGCAGCAGAATGGAGTGGGCCATTTCCCAACCTTCCTTGCCTTGCCAAGGACCTTCTGTATGAAGAATTACAGATAGGCTTGGATGTCAATATCCTTCCTCCAGCCGTTTTCTCCGTCCTCGGTTCTATTGCCCCAGTGTCCTGTGGAAGAAACAGAGCAGGTTAGGATGGAAGAATGAAACACCATGTGCAGCCTCACTTCGCTGGCATCTCACTTCCCTTCTCCATCCTCCTCCTCTCACCTTTTTGTGTATTGAGACGTGCTCGATGGCGTTGGAGGAAGGTGCTGAAGGAGGAATATTGAGATACAGCCTTTCTGTGTGCAGAATTGCAGATATACAGTAGTCCTCTTCCCTGTGAACACATTGTATAGCTCATTGTGTTGCTCACTGTCTCTTTACTCTCATTCATTTGTGACGTCAGTACATCTAGAGGCTGCAGCATGTAGCACAGGCCCACAGAACGGACTAAAAGGTTTGGTGTCCTGCTTGACCGGTTGTGGGGGGGTGGGTTGCCTGGCTGTCCGTCAGGTGGCCTACTCTCTCTCTCTCTCTCTCTCTCTCTCTCTCTCTCTCTCTCTCTCTCTCTCTCTCTCTCTCTCTCTCTCTCTCTCTCTCTCTCCACTGACATGCAAGTGATTTATGACCATCATTGACCCACCACATCCCCCATCCGTTTCTCCCAGCGACTCTATTCTGTATTATTGGTTTCTCCACGAAACCTCCCACCTCTAGGGCGCAGTATTGAGTCCTGTTGCACATGTATGTATCATCCTTGACATGTTATTGTTATCTGGCACCATAGAAGAATCAATGTTGTCTGATGTTCTCTTGCATTGACTCGTATCCAATGGCAAATTGACTACCTTGTCTTTCTAAAAAAAAAAAAAAAAAAGCCTTTTCTGGAAAACAGAACAGAAATATCCAGAAGTGTGAGCTCCTCTTTCACTATTATATATCTTCATTTGATATGCCATTGTTTTGAAACCCTATAAACCAATGCCTTCTAATGTGTGTTCTCTTTTACCTGATTACCTACCCACACTTACAATCATCCCTGGAAAAGCTTTGCTTAGAAGCCTACTTGAGAAAACATGTAGATTAGACTGATATGTTTTGTAATTTCAAATAAAGGCCATTCACTTACTGCCATTCAGATGAATGTTTGTTCTATTCCCAAATACCCCTTCTATTAGTACAATTAAGCATTCATTTATTATATTGTGAATGTTTTATTTTTACATATGCATTATTTTAAAGTGGATTGAAAAATGCTGTGCACCTCAGAATCAGCTTTAATTTGATCTGCTATACTATTGTACCTTGGAATGCATTTGCCTGGCATGTGTGAGAAAGTGTGGTAGTATATGCTATAACCTGGGAGCGCGCATCTTATGAAATGCGGCACATTCTTAGCAAACAGACCCAATGCTTTATTGCGGTAAAGACCTAGATAAACTTGGCCCTCTGACACAGTGTTGCTTCATATCATTAATAAAATAAGTAAAGATTGGAGAGTGCTGTCTAAAATAGCCCATGCAGAGTTTCTGCTTCATTATTGTGTGCAAGTGGGTCTCTGTGTGATGTTTTCCCTCCTCGCTTCATGTGCGGTCTCCAACATGCTCTTCAAATGCACTGGACTGGTGCAAAATGAACAGAACTGAAATGGAATAATCTAAACCAATTTGGTGTAGTTTATTAAAGATTGATTCATCCTTTCTTGCGCTAAAAGATAGGATGGAGCATGTATGACGTTCACTGCTTTTGCACCCCACAAAATACTGTTATTTCTTATAGCCTTCCTCATTACGTATGGTGAATTCAAGTAAATTGGGCCACTCTGGGCCATTCACTTATATGCAAAAAAGTGTCTCAATTTACCTGAATTCACCATTTGGAGATACTGTCATGAAAAATTTGTCAGAATATAGTCCAGCCCGAAGAGCCAGTATTAAGGTCATTTACTTTTAGCGGTTTCATATTAGGTTCTCTGAGTCTGACTCAAGCAGCCCAACAGAAGTCTAGCAAAATAAGTAAATAAATAAATAATATGCATGAAAACTATGACGAATGCAGAGGACAGCACAGGCCCCAACTGTGCGCTGACTCACAGTCATATGGGACGGAGAGGAGAGGAGAGGAGAGGAGAGGAGAGGAGCACTGGTCTGTGGGTGGGGCATGCGGACCTCTTGCCGGGTGACTGGTAACAGGCAGCACTGACTGAGCCTAACCTGTCATGGCTGCCCCTGGAAGAGGGAGACGGAGTGAAGTGGGGAGGGAAAGGTTTAAATAAATATCATGTGCGATGACTAAACCATAGGCTAGGTACACAGTAAATTCTGCAGTGCTCATTTAACACTTAGAGAGTTCATTTGAGTCCATTTGGACTGAAATGAACTCTGTAAGTGTTGAATTAACACCACACCATTTACTGTGTAGCTCATAAGTCTACCTCACTCTGTGTGTGTGTGTGTGTGTGTGTGTGAGAGAGAGAGAGAGAGAGAGAGAGAGAGAGAGAGAGAGAGAGAGAGAGAGAGAGAGAGAGAGAGAGATTGTAATGCATTGGCAGTGTTTTTGTTGTTGTTTTTGTCCACATTTTGAAGACTGTGTGTGCATGCGTGTGATCGTGTGGCTGTGTGTGCGTGTGACAGAGAGTGCGTAGCATAAGTCACAAGCATTATCTGAGATCTCTATCAAGACTGCCAGACATATGATTACAATGCATTGGAAGATGTCTTATAATGCGAGAGTTATGCAAGAGTTATGCAATTGTTTTTGTCTACATCGTGAAGACATTTCTTTAAAAAAAAAGCTCAGTTCTATATGGTCGCTGTGCATGAGGATCATAAAAGGCTAGTTTACGCTGTGTAGGTACTGTACTGTATGTATAGTGCACTGTATATGCTGTTGGACAACACACATCAGAAAGCCAATGAAAACATGTTTGTTGCATGCATGGCAATGTACATGTTTTTAACATACACAAATGCAGGTGAATTTCTCTCTCTCTCTCTCTCTCTCTCTCTCTCCCCGTAAGCTAAAGGGCATTTCCATGTCACTGACCACTGGTCTGTTTATAGCGCTGTCCAAACATCCACACGTAGCCATGTGTGTTATGCCTATGTTTGCGCTCTGTACATTGTGATGATCACTGACCTAAAAGAATGGCGTTCGTGGTACAGCTCGGTTACATATGCACACTGACATGAGTCGACATGAAGCCCGCTGCCACATTGGCTAGAAATCAACTCGCTGTTTGAGGCAAGAAAACAAAAAAAATAATACATTTGTTGCCCCCAGATGTTTTCATGTCCTATAGCACTATGATTGCATATGGTGTGTTGGTGCTGTTGTGTATTTTAATTTAGTTGGCTATGGGCCGTTTGTTGACTTTTATTAGTCCTTATATCTGACTTATTTATCTGTCTCTGTCTTTCTATCTGTCTGTCTATCTGTCTCTCTATCTATTTATCTATCTATGTTCTTGCGTGTGTGAAAAGACCAGGAGAGAGAGAGAGATGGAATCAGACAGGCAGCAATATACTGTAGTTGGAGTGCATGGTGAGCTAGTCTAGCCTCTTTGTGAATGCATGAGGCTATGGGCTATTTGGGGTCTTTTATGTAATCCAGCTTTCTCTCCCTATCTCTCACACTACCCCTCCACCACCCCTCACTCTTTTTTCCTTCTCATTCTTTCCTTGCTGTCCTTTCAGTCTTTCCCAGAGAGAGAGAGAGAGATTGAGAGAGAGAGAGAGAGAGAGAGAGAGAGAGAGAGAGAGATTGGCAGTGGGTGCACCTCTGTCTGTCTCTCTATCACAGACACATTGAACTACATCCTCCTCCCACATCTTCCCGCTGTACAAGAGCACTCACTCTACCTCCGCCCACCCCATCCCGATGCTGTAGATTTAGGTCAAAGGACACTAAATAATTCACATGGCCCACAGAGTACTGACTTGGCTCAGAAGGGGGCGAAAAATGGCCAAGTTTAGTTTAGAAGACTTTTTTTTTGCATTTGATCTTTTTTATAATCAATCTTTTTTTTCAATTTCATTTCCTTTGGCTCAGGAATTTGTCACTGTTTCTTTTCATGTGATGTGTAGGGGTAGTCGCGTAAGAATCGGAATTCTTACACGGACCGCACCACGTAATGTAGTTGAAGTTACGTTAATGTATGGGAAGCTGCGTGTGGATTTACTCCTCATGCGGCTATACCAGGAATTGAAGGTAAAATCTCGTTTGGGAATTTAATTAATTATGAATTAATTAATATTAATAAACAAATTAATTAAAATGTAATTTAAGGACCGTCTCATAAAATCCTTGGCCAAGGACCGTCTCATAAAATCCTTGGATTATCAATCACAATATTCAACAATAAATTGCTAAACACAGAATTAATAATAAGTTTTGTACTGGGGTTACTCAGCAGTTCACAGTGAACAGTAAGAGTATTCTCTGTGATCAGCTGGGGTACGCAAGCACAAAAGTTGATCTGAAGGCAAAGTTCTAATAATAGGTTGGTTGGGTGTACAAAGTAACAAGGACAACAAAATGCAATCAAATGATTTACTTTTATTAACTACTAGGATAACTAATAAAATGCATTACATTCAAGGTCGGTTAAATGGAATAATAACAAAAATAAGGCACAATAATATAAAACAAGAAAGAAAATAAAAAAAGGGGTAAAGAAAGAAGAGGGGGACAGGCTTTCAGCCTGTGTGTGTGTGTAGCAGGGGTCTGGTTGTCATAGGCTACCACGTGTGTGTGTGTGGTTGACTAAGCTAGCATTAGCTACAGAAAGCATGGACAATGGAAAGGCTACTGATAAGTAGCTGCTTACTGTAACAGGTTGCACTGTCCAGTGCAATGTAGTGTGTCCTTCAGCAGTTGCCACACTAATGACGTCACGGGAATCCCTGGTAGCTCAGTGGCTAGTGCGTAATTGGCAACAATGCCATTGTTTTTATAAAATCAGCTGGGATAGCCAGGCTCGTAGGAGCTCTCCCGGTGCGCCAGTATTCTGATGGCCTACCCTGTGGCCTTGCAGCTGATTTTGAGTAAGGTATGTGTCACCACTATATTTCTAGATGCTATCAAACATTTAGAAGTTGTGTAGTAAACAAACTCTTTTAATTACCAGGCTGAGTAGCCAGAGATCCCCGTGGCGTCCTACCTGCCAGTCGATTCTGGACGCAGTCCTTGTCGGTGTTGTGGCAGAGGTGAGCGTGTATTCTAAAGATCCTTTTTGTTATGTCACCCTTTGTGTAATATGTGCCTGACTGTTAACCTGTCTGTTCGTTCACCTGATTCATAGACACCTCAGAGGATCATCGAGGGTCTTATGGTGACGTTCGGTGGGCAGTAGCCTACTAGCTCACCGCTGTTTTGCCCTGTTAGTTTTGCCTTTCTGTTTATTTGTTTGTTTTGTGTCTTTGTCCAGCCGCTATTCAGTTAAGTGTGTTGTTATTTTCCGGGGTCGGTAGGCTATACACTGAGCTCGTGTAGCCTAGGCTATGTCTAACTTTGGGCTACAGTCAGTGGGCAGGTTCTGATGGGCTTTAGTAACTTTGACTTCAAACGTGCTTACTCACGTGTGTGTGTGTGTGTGTAGTGGATAATCACCCTGACTTGAATCACTTCATAGTGTAGTGTGCCTATGAGCGTGTGATTGTGTGATTTACCATAGGCCCTTGATTTTGGTGCACGCGTGGTGAATAGTCTAGCCTCATCCGACCTGCCCTGTTGGTCTAGCCTCATTAGGATCTGTGTCAACTGACCCTGACTGCTCTGTATTTTATTTGCGGTGAGATATTTTACTTATTGTCCTGATTAAATAAAGAAGATATTGTTATTTTTTTAAGGTACGTCTCTTGTCCATTCTATCCGAACCTGTTGTGCCTTGTCTTTGTAAAATCAAAATATATTCTGGGGTGGAAGCCCCCCAGTGGCGTAGTCGTGCAATTACAAGTATCAGCTTGATGATAATTATTTTAGGAAAAGTAACATCTAAAGGTCCACCTTACTACATTTGGCCTATAGTCGGCAGAGATAGATGTATCAAAGAGACGTGTCCTTTTTTTTAGCTTTGAGTTTATTTTTATTTTTTTTGAAAGGCTGGTTGTAAATAGGGGCAAAACAGCGGTGGGCATAGTGGGGTGCCGAGCAGCGGAGCGCTGTGACCATCTCCTCCATCTCCCTGTGCACTGTCGTGGCCTTCCTGACCAACATGGAAGACGATTCCCAGGAGTGGCGGGAGATAAAGAACACCATGAGGCGGCAACAGGAGCAGTTGCAACAGATATCACAGTGGGTGGACGCTTTGCATCGGTCTCCACCAAGGTCGCAGGCAAGCCCCATCAGATGCTGGCGGTGCCATGAGCCGGGGCATTTTGCACGGGACTGTGATGGTGTACGAGCGCCATCCCGAGCACAGCCATCACCGGCAGCACAGCGGGGGGGCAATGGACGGCCTTCCCCACGTCAACCCACAGGAGGACAGCCGTCTCCAGAGCAGAGGACTCGCTGTTCGGGTGGGGTGTGGCCGGGCGTGAGGAGCTGGCCACCCATGCCCACTCCCTCAAGTTCATACTGTGTCCTCCTGCAATGTGTGTGCATGTGTGTGTGCGTCGCCTTGATGATGATCCAATTGTGTTTTACTTCATAGAATGGAATGTCAGTGTGAGTGGTGATCAAGGAGGGTGTGCGTACGGATACGCATGCCATGGAGTATGTGCATGTGCGTACGGTTGCCTGTGTCTGAATGCATCTGCTTGTGTGTAGGCTATGCACCTGCCTTCCCAGATGCTTGTGCGTAACCTACCAGTGTGAATGGGTGGGTCTGCCCTGTGTTTGTGCTGTGGACCCACCAGTGTGTGATTTGTCCAGAGCGACACTAGTTCTCTGCCTGGCCTGTCTGCAGTTGGGCGCCGTGTGAAAGTGCACCTGTCTGCCTGCGCTGTGTGAATGTGAAAGCTGCCTGTGTGTGCGTGCGAAAGAAATGGTGATCCCATGACCCGGTACCATGGTTAACCTGCATCGGGGTATTTTTGGGGTTGGTCATTAGTGTGCTGTTTTTGTTGTGTCGTCGGGACGACGACAAAAACGCTGGGGGAAAATGTAACAAGTTGCACTGTCCAGTGCAATGTAGTATGTCCTTCAGCAGTTGCCATACACTAATGACGTCACAGGAATCTCTGGTAGGTCAGTGGCTAGTGCGTAATTGGCAACAATGCCATTGTTTTTATAAAAATCAGCTGGGATAGTCAGGCTCCTGGGAGCTCTCCCGGTGCGCCAGTATTCTGATGGCCTACCCTGTGGCCTTGCAGCTGATTTTGAGTAAGGTATGTGTCACCACTATATTTCTAGATGCTATCAAACATTTAGAAGTTGTGTAGTAAACAAACTCTTTTAATTACCAGGCTGAGTAGCCAGAGATCCCCGTGGCGTCCTACCTGCCAGTCGATTCTGGACGCAGTCCTTGTCGGTGTTGTGGCAGAGGTGAGCGTGTATTCTAAAGATCCTTTTTGTTATGTCACCCTTTGTGTAATATGTGCCTGACTGTTAACCTGTCTGTTCGTTCACCTGATTCATAGACACCTCAGAGGATCATCGAGGGTCTTATGGTGACGTTCGGTGGGCAGTAGCCTACTAGCTCACCGCTGTTTTGCCCTGTTAGTTTTGCCTTTCTGTTTATTTGTTTGTTTTGTGTCTTTGTCCAGCCGCTATTCAGTTAAGTGTGTTGTTATTTTCCGGGGTCGGTAGGCTATACACTGAGCTCGTGTAGCCTAGGCTATGTCTAACTTTGGGCTACAGTCAGTGGGCAGGTTCTGATGGGCTTTAGTAACTTTGACTTCAAACGTGCTTACTCACGTGTGTGTGTGTGTGTAGTGGATAATCACCCTGACTTGAATCACTTCATAGTGTAGTGTGCCTATGAGCGTGTGATTGTGTGATTTACCATAGGCCCTTGATTTTGGTGCACGCGTGGTGAATAGTCTAGCCTCATCCGACCTGCCCTGTTGGTCTAGCCTCATTAGGATCTGTGTCAACTGACCCTGACTGCTCTGTATTTTATTTGCGGTGAGATATTTTACTTATTGTCCTGATTAAATAAAGAAGATATTGTTATTTTTTTAAGGTACGTCTCTTGTCCATTCTATCCGAACCTGTTGTGCCTTGTCTTTGTAAAATCAAAATATATTCTGGGGTGGAAGCCCCCCAGTGGCGTAGTCGTGCAATTACAAGTATCAGCTTGATGATAATTATTTTAGGAAAAGTAACATCTAAAGGTCCACCTTACTACAATAGCAAAGGACCTAATGTCGATTAGGCAGGGCCCAAAGGGTCCACAACAATGTCTAGGTTTCTGTAATAAATGCACACAATTCCTTGGGGAATAGAGAGAGAAATGAAGGGGGGATGAGAGAGTAGTGCTCAGTGGGAGGGACTCGCACTGATTACTATGTATGTGTCTGTTGCTGGGCAACAATGGCGTCCTCTCGGCTAGGTTAACGTTAGCATCAGAACCGTGAACAATAGGGATAGCTAGCAGCTATGTAGCAAGTAAACCGTGTGGTTTCAGGCGCTTCAAGTCCCGTAGTGGACGCGCGAATGTATCAAAGGGTTCTGGAATTAACGATAACAAGTCCAAGTAGAACAGGGAGAGAAAGAAAACGAAATAAAAGAAATAACAAGTGGGAGACGTTGCCGTCTACGCAGCCATTACGAGTTGTAAAACTACAGGAAGTGGGGTTTCAGCGTGCTTGTGTAGGAGCTGCAAGCCCAACTTGGCTAATGGCTAACTTGCAGAGCGTTCCGAGCAGAGTTGGTTATTCAGAGAATAGTTTACTACAGATTATGCACTCAAAGTGTATAAAAGAGTACCGAAATGCTCGGAGGGTTCTGAGAATCAAGTATTTCGACAGGGAGAGAGTGAAAGAACGAGAGAGAGGGAGAGAGATAGAGAGAGAAGGGAAAGAGAGATGGAACTCTAGTGGCTATGCGTGTCTGTGTAAACAAATGGTTAGCGTTGCGTTGCTAACCTAGGGCTTTCTATGGCCAGTTACAACCAAAGGCGCAGCGTGTGTATTTATGGACTAGTCGGCGAAACGGCCGCGCTATGACGGTCCTCGGAGAGTTCAGAATATTGATGGTTAAATCAATACTTGAACTATTCCGTGCGAACGACACAAGCGGGGTCGCTAGGCTTAGTAGCCAGTAATACAGAATGGATTAGCAGAGGGGAACCTAAGCTAAGAAGAAGGATAGACAGAGAAGCAGGAGAAATGCAAATAAACATGTGCACATGAAAAATAACTCAAGTCATAGTTCAAAAACACATCTATCTCAGTACATAAGCTATGCCCAGTGCCTACTGTGTGAGATGAAGAGGAGGATCCAGTTTCCAAAGGCGCGGTACGTCCGTCTGGAAATGGGGATTGCAGTCCACGTTTCTCTCGTCCTCGAGAGTTTGGGGCTGCAAAAGTCTTTGTTGTTGCGGCTTCGAGATTCTTCGGTTGAATCCCAAATGCAAGAAGTTTGTTCCACGGAGGCGTGCGTGGATATTTTCTCGCAGTGAGCTCGCCTTAGCCCACAGTGTCCGGATGAAAGTCTTAAGATATGACCAGGCAAGACCTTAGACTTGAAGTGAGGAATTCTTTGCAAAGTGTTTTAAGATGAACTCAGCAGTCTATGTTTGTTATTCGGCCAGATATCAAACAATACTGTGTCCAAAGGTTGATGCGCAAGTTGCTCTATGCGTCTCGTCCGTCCCGCGGTCAAAACTAGAGTGAGGGTCTTGGGGCAAGACAATGGGTTATCAGAGGTCACTGATAACGAGGTGATGGTGAATGGGGCTTTAGTCACAGCGCCTCCTAAAGGAGGAGGACTGAGAACAACATGGCAGGGACCCTGGGCCAGCCATTTGGTGGTCAGAGGGGAAGTAACTCTTTTACTAATGATTATTGATGACCTTCGTCTCAATTATCATCAGTTTGAGTCACGTGATTCTCATAACTTTGTCATGAGCTTCTCTGCGTAGAGAAGTGGCAGGAATTATACCTACATGTGATATGATGTGTTTGACAGGGATTGTGTTGCTGTATAGTAAACTAGTAAGCTTAGCATCTTCAGATGGCGTTGTGATTTGCTAGACTGCAATTGTCAGATAACTCCTCCAAGACTCTGTCTAGTATTGACACAATTTCTGGAACCACCATTGTTAAAGTCCCAATTGTTTGGTACCTTATTTTAGGACAAGTGTCAATCTAAAGTTTGGTTTAAAACATGTGATTGACTGATGTGTTGTGAACAAGTATTTGAGTTTCAGTCTTCCTCACAGCCAAGGTCTGGCTGCTCAAGCAACATCCTGACTCGGAACATATCAAATTTCATTGTGTAGAAACTCTGTTCATAGCTTTCTATTTTCCCAAACAAACCAGTCCATAAAAGAAGAAAAATATGCCCTCCATTCTTTCACCATTTCGTTTTCAGTTTGTCTGCATGTATTCAGTTGCACATTAAATTCAATCTGTCATTCATAGGGGAACTTACAAGGACACATTTTACTAGATTGCTACATTGCTACATGCACTTGCAAAAAAGAAGCAGATCCACCAGACTACCAGAATTGCTCTGATGCTTCAACCAACTTTTTAGGTGCAAGATAAAAGTTGCTACGTCAGGATTTCAAACTGGCCAAATCCCACTTTCTGTATCACACCCATGATGTGTTAAAGCATTTCCCAAAACATCATGAATTGTTCATGCTAGATGGTCCAGAGGGATGATTTTAAAAGGCTGAATATGTGAAGGGGAATGAGGCCTCAGCCATGCTTGTGGTTAGGTGTCTTCCTGAGCGCAGTCTGTGGCCTGTCAGCATATCTCTCTCTCTCTCTCTCTCTCTCTCTCTCTCTCTCTCTCTCTCTCTCTCTCTCTCTCTCTCTCTCTCTCTCTCTCTCGTCAAAGTCATTTGTCATTTCAGCTCATTAGTTCTGTATGTAATTGGTCTACATCAGCACTCCCTTCTGGGCTTTTAGCATGTGTACTTGTGTGTGTGTGTGTGTGTGTGTGTGTGTGTGTGTGTGTGTGTGTGTGTGTGTGTGTGTGTGTGTGTGTGTGTGTGTGTGTGTGTGTGTGTAGAGGGAGGGAGGGTATCTTACAGAGAGAAACCGAGACGGACTGCGTGTGTATAAATGTGTCTGCTGACGTCTGTGCCCTGTCTCGGTCCACACCTCTCTCAGTGTTGCAGTCTGTCTGCCTGTAGTTGTGTGAGGGAGAGGAAGCGAGATCAGGTTTTTAACAGTGTGTGTGTGTGTGTGTGTGTGTGTGTGTGTGTGTGTGTGTGTGTGTGTGTGTGTGTGTGTGTGTGTGTGTGTGTGTGTGTGTGTGTGTGTGTGTGCGTGTGCGTGTGTGGGAGAGAGGGAAGGTGTGTGTTTGCGCTCCTTCTTTGTCTTTGTATGCACGAGAAAGAAGTGGGGAAAAGGAAAGGGTGAATGAATGAAAGTGATCGAAGACATGCACATACTTAGAAGGGAACAGCTACTGTGTGCTTGGCGCTGTCTGCTCGCGGCATAGAAACGGATCTAACGGCAGAGGACAAAGACAAAGCGCCTCTGCCTCTGCCTCTGCCTCCATCTCGTGAGCGTGTGTGTGTTTGTAGGGCAGGAGGGGAGAGATTGCAGCGATATTTTTGGCGCGCAGGCAGCGCTACAGTGAGAGAGAGAAGGGAAGATAATGTCCTCCCGAATTTAAGAATCAAACGCAGCAGGGAGTGAGATGAAGCTTAGTGCGCCTGGCTCGCATGCCCACTGTGTTAGACGGGAAAGATTTGAAGACTTGAAGTGTAACACACACACAAACACGCACAGTTATTCACCATTCCTATCATTGTGGGGCACTCCCATTGTTTTGCATTCTAATAAAGCTAAAGAAAGCGAAATTGTTCCCAGACCAAACCCGTCTCAAATTCTAACCTTTTAATAAGGCAATGGTTATTTTGCATTTTTAAGTTGTATCATTTAAGTAATCATGACAAAAAATTGCCCACTGTGTTAGACAGGAACAATTAAGTCTTTACGTGTGAACACATACCGTACGCATACTGGCTGCCATTCCTATCATTGTACAAACCCCAACTCCAGTGAAGTTGGGACGTTTGGTAAACTGTGAATAAAATCATTTTCAAAACATTCAAACCATTCATTAGATGGAGAATAGTGAAAAGACAACATATTAAGTTTTAAAACCGAGAAAAAAATATTGTCTTGAGGGACATATACTCATTTCTAATTTGATAACTGCAACACGTCTCAAATAAGTTGGGACGGGGATCAGTGAGATGTAATAAACATCCAAATAAGATAAAAACACCAAAGAAGAACATTTCAAAACTAGACTGCCTGTGCAGTCGCCTTCGACTGCTTAAGGTATATCCCCGAAACGCAACGCTTCCAGTTCTCAATCATTCCTACCACTCCCGTCCACCTTTTCATGAACGTTTATGATAAATACAAAATATAAAATAAATATATTTAATATCTATACATAGATCAATGACGTGCATAGGCTTAATACCAAATGACTATTGTGAAAATGAAGGAAAAAATGGGGCAAATGGTAACACTGTTTTAATGGTTCACTATTACAGTGGATATACCACATTAGGTACAGTGTAATAACCAGTGTAACAATATTTAATACCACGTCATACCAGTGTGACACCATGTACCAATTTTGTACTTATATCATGTAGGCCATTTGTGTGTAAGTGGTATTACATGGTATTGCATATTTGTACACTGGTATTACACTAGTATTACATGGTATTACATATTGTTACACTGGTTATTACACTGTACCTGGTATTGCCTATTTTTGCACTGGTATTACACTAGTATTACATGGTATTAAATATTGTTAATTGTTATTGTTATTGTTATTGTTATTGAAAGTGTTGACCTCCAAACTCGAATCAGTTCATGAACCTACCCTGCAGCATTCACACACCAAATCTGGGACAAATCCATCCACCCGGTCAGAAGTAATGGGCCAAACAAAAATTCGGCCATCTTGAAATTGTTGACCTCCAAACTCGAATCAGTTCATGAACCTACCCTAGAACATTCACACACCAAATCTGGGACAAATCCATCCACCCGGCCAGAAGTTATGGACCAAACAAAAATTCGGCCATCTTGAATTCGGCCATCTTGAAAGTGTTAACCTCCAAACTGTAATCAGTTCATGAACCCACCCTAGAGCATTCACACACCAAATCTGGGACAAATCCATCCACCCGGTCAGAAGTTATGGACCAAACAAAAATTCGGCCATCTTGAAAGTGTTAACCTCCAAACTGTAATCAGTTCATGAACCCACCCTAGAGCATTCACACACCAAATCTGGGACAAATCCATCCACCCGGTCAGAAGTTATGGACCAAACAAAAATTCGGCCATCTTGAATTCGGCCATCTTGAAAGTGTTAACCTCCAAACTGTAATTAGTTCATGAACCCACCCTAGAGCATTCACACACCAAATCTGGGACAAATCCATCCACCCGGTCAGAAGTTATGGACCAAACAAAAATTCGGCCATCTTGAATTCGGCCATCTTGAAATTGTTGACCTCCAAACTCGAATCAGTTCATGAACCTGCCCTAGAGCATTCACACACCAAATCTGGGACAAATCCAAACATCCGTTCAAAAGTTATCGCGTTAACACGAAAGACCTTACGCGGCGGACGCGGCGGCGGCGGACGCGGCGGCGGCGGTGCACGCAAAACCATTACATCCTCGACGCTCCGCGTTTCGGGGATATAATGAATTGTACTGATGGACAATATGAGTGCCCAGGTATAAGACCATCACAGAGAGGCTGAGTCACTCAGAATTTAAGATGCAGAGGGAATAATTGCCATAGTTATTACATACATGTTTGAATTTCCTTTGATTTACCATGATTTAGTGTATATAAGACATATTTTTGTCATTAAAACCATTGTATAGGTTCATGACATCATGAAATATATATCCGCTGTAGTCTTACTCTAGCACTCCAAGAATTAGAGCTATTGAAAATTGACCATATTAAGAATGTTTCATGTGTGCAAATAAAAGAGGGGTTTAACATTCTCCTATGCACCCGAGCTCATGAACTAGACCCAGAAGACATGGGAAACTGTCCTTTGCTTACAGAAGTCAGCAGAAGTTGCAGAACTCAATTCTTTTTCGAAAATTGTAGTCTTGCACATCCTGTGCTACAGTGAAAATGGACCATTCAACTTGTGTTAGTGCTAACTTCAAAAGTCAGCCTCCGTGATGGCATGGGGGTGCAGTAGTGCATTGGTTAAGTTGTTCTCATTCATCTGTAGAGTTAAATACAGTGCTGAAAGATATAAATGGGTTTTAAACAGCATGAAAAAACACTCATGCATTGAATTTTGAAGGGAGATCTTCAACTACTGCCACATAGTAAGGACAAATTGCATTCTCTACTATGTTTTAATAGTTTAACTCCATCATAAGGACCAGCAGGTAATAAAATGGCAGGCTTTTGGTCAAGACCTGTCACACTGTAAGCACTACAGAAAGGGAAACATTTAGCCTAGAAATCTAGACGCCCGGGACGGGATCGCTAGGGGCGTCTAGATTTCTAGGCTGGGAAACATTGCAAAACATGACAAGGAATACACCCTCCATTTAAGCTGATGAAATCATGTCCAAGATAGGAATTAACACTGTTTTTTTAATATATAAAATCATCTCATCGGTTAATGTATTTAACTGTTAAGTGTTGTCTTTTGTTTTGTTTTTAGTCTTCCTTGGCATTTGCTACCTCTTATTGTCCCTGTCCCAACTCTTTTGAGAAGTGTTGTTTTTACATATTCATGAATATCCCCAAAACAATCATTTTGGTCAGTTTTGATGGCTGATATGTTTTCTTTGTGTCGTTCTCCATCTAATGTAACAATCAGACATTTTGAAAACTATTTTTATTTGTTATCATTCACAATTCATCTTGTGTCCCAACTTCTATGGAGTTGGGGTTTGTAGGTCCACTCCCATTGCTATCCATTCTTACTAAAGAAGGCTACCCTAGACCAACCCCATTCCTAACCTTTACCTGTCAGTAAAGCAATGTTTTTTCTTTTCAATGTTTTTTTTATAATTTGGAGAAAAACAGTGGGGGGGGAACACACTTATTGGGTACCCCAATGTGGACCTCACAATTCATCCCTTTTCTGCTTTTTCTGTATTAGTAGGGGCATTTGAGCCCCGAATGTGCCCAAATCACAGACATGCATGTGCCACACAGCACACACACACACACACACACACACACACACACACACACACACACACACACACACACACACACACACACACACACACACACACACACACACACACACACACAGTTTCCCACACATTATTGTGTTATCGTTCCGCTTGCACTTGTTCCTTTGTCTTTGTTCAGTTGCTCTTGCACTCACACTCATTTGTGATGGTTTTTTATCCTCCCTCCTACATCCGCTCCTTTGTTCATTGTCTCCCTTCATCTTTATTTAGGACGAGTGTTCACACCTCTCTTTGTTGCTAACCTTCCCGCTTTCTTCCTCCCCTCTATTCTCCCTCTCTCTCGCTCTCTCTCTCTCCTTCACTCTCTCTCTCATACTGCTCTCTGATTCTCTGTATGTCTCTCTCTCTCTCTCTCTCTCTCTCTCTCTCTCTCTCTCTCTCTCTCTCTCTCTCTCTCTACCTTTGTCTCTCCTTTCTTCTCCAGTATCTCTCTCTCTCTCTCTCTCTCCTGTACATGTGGGTGTGATTATAAAATGGCTGACGTATAGTATAGCCTTGCGTCGTGAGTCACTGAGGTGCTCAAGAATAAAAATCATGTGGTGGCTCCTGGTCTTACAGTTCCCTGCTCCTTACTTCTCTCTCTCTCTCTCTCTCTCTCTCTCTCTCTCTCTCTCTCTCTCTCTCTCTCTCTCTCTCTCTATCTCTCTCTCCTTTTCACCTTGCATCCCTTAACTTTCCCTTTTGTCCTCTTGTTCCCTCTGTCCATTCATCTTTTTCTCCTCCCTCCTCCCTCCTGTCTGTTTTACTATGCCCCTCTCCTTGTGATGATTTTTTGTATGCATCTGCATAGTGTACTGCAGTGAATAAAAATGAATACGGCACAGTAAATTTTGCAGTGTTAATTCAAGTGTAGTCTGGGACTAAATGCACTCTAGGAGATGTTATATCGACTCTCAGAGTGCTGAATTAACACAGTAAAAAAAGACTGTGAGCCGAGCGATTTCAGGCGTGGTGCCTGTCCTGACATCAGGTGTGGGTACAGTAGGGTACATTTAGCATTTTGCTAGTAGTCATAAACTCTTGGAAAGGTTTTGCTTGATGCCAGGCATAGATTACGTCCGTCATTCTGCCCTATAAATTCTGTAGTTGGCTCATGTTGTTATTTCCTGGTCTACCTCTCTCCAAATTACCCTCTCTCTCTTTTTTTGATTGCCTGCCACAGTTTCGCTTGTCTCTGTCATCTCTTTCCAACGTCCTTGTTTTTTCACTATGCACTTCTCTCCATAGACACACTCTCTTTCATTCATGTGCATTTGTGTCACTACTGTAGTGCTTGTCTTTTGTACAAATGTTCATTCTGCTGTATATTCTGTTCATTTTCTCTGGTATTTGCCATTGTAAATTAATATTTAGGGTTGTATTGGAACTACTTTGTTAAGGGAAGGGGGTGTGATGTTACAGTAAGAACGCTCTCTCTAACCTCCATTTTTCTGTTCCTGCTACTGTTTCTCTCTGTGTACTGTATAGACTCCCCGATCCATTCATGCATTTTCATTCACCAGTGCAGTGCTTGCTTGTCCATTTTCACTGTATTTCTTTTTATTTCATCAGCTAATTGTAAGTGTGTCAATTTTTGTGCCATATTTTGGATGGCTGTGTTGGGGGGGGGGGGGGGCTGAGTCTCCATCCTCACCTTTCCCTGTTCCTACTCGGTGTGTGCCTCCATGTACTCTCTGTTCCCTTCATGTGCATTTTGTGCCTCGCTAGTGCAGTGCTTGTCTCTGTATCCAATCTGACAGCTGAATGAATAATTCAGCAGGTTTACAGTGTGAGCTTTTTGAGAGACGCTCGGTGATTGCCGTGATGGCAGGCGGTGTCACCGTGTTTTCTTTAAGGATGTCGCTGCAGTCTGCACGAACATCTTATTTCCACCACGAAAAAGATAGGAAATCTTATATAAGAAATGGCCTGCTTTCGTAGTATAGGCCATATAACTTAAGTAAACACACTGTACACATTCAATGTACAATGTTTATATATTGCAGTATTTGGAACATGCATGTCTGAATGTATGTGAAGTAAATGAGGATGGGCTTATGTGCTTATGTGCTTATTATATGCCATATAAACATTTTGTAGATCTAAGCTGACTTTTACAAGACATTTTTTGGACTTTATCACCTTTATTAACCAGATAGGACAGTTGTGAATTGACAAGACATGAGTTGGGAGAGAGAGAGGGGAAGGATTGGCAAAAGGACCTCAGGTCGGAATCAAACCTAGGTCACCGGAAAAATGGTATGGCGTCTTTGATCATTGAGCCACCACGCCCCTAAGGGCCTCCACACATCGGCTCCGACAGCACTGCGGAGCACTTTCGCTTCCAACACAATTCTGACCCCCAAACCCAATTTCACACAAAGATAGCATGGATAGTCAATGGGCGGCTCCGACAAAATAGAACTTGTCTCTAATCGCTTGCCGACATCCGCAAATGTCCGCAGACATCGTCTCCGGTGTGCTGGGTTGTATTGACAACAATGGAATCGAACTTTGGCAGAGCAGTGCTCAGCACTTTGTAGGAACCGATGTAGGTTCATGTTTCCAAAGTAACTCAGACACTGTGCAGTGAAATGAAATCAGCTAAATATAGCCAACATGTGGGTGCATAGGACATTTGTTAAAAGACTCTTACAGCAATCACAATCAGATTCAGGTGTTGACAGCCCATATAAGTGCTGCGGTTGAATTTGAGAAATCTATGCACTCCAGAATTTAAGGGTTATCCTTTTCCTACTGGAATGATAAAATATCCGTTTCGAGACACAGTACAGTATATATTTTCATTTTATGATGTCAGTTTATATGCAAGTCATTTTTTGTATTGTATTAGGATGACTTTGTTATAAAGGGAGGGGTGGGCTGTTAAGGTGACTTATGTAACATGCCATCTTATAATGGCAGTTGTGCTTACAGAGTCTTTGGAGCAAAAAAAAAATAAAGTAAGCAATCAGGAAAAAAAATCACACAGACATTTTTCTTAGTGAGTGTAGCAGACAAGACAAGGGTCGGGGGCTTTTGAATACTCACTGTCCGTCTGCCATTGAAGAAGGAGGGGGAAAAAAGAAAACAGTCAAATCTGTCACCGAGCAAGCGCACTCGAGGATGTCACTGACAGGCTGCCACAGCTTAGCAAGATGCACATCAGATCAGCTGACCTTTGGAGAATGTGGGAATGTGGACTGGGGCCGCAAGCGATAGCTTACACACACACACACACACACACACACACACACACACACACACACACACACACACACACACACACACACACACACACACACACACACACACACACTGTAGCATACACACATACAGACACATGCACATGGCCACACACACACACACACATTGTAACATACACACATACAGACACATGCACATGACCGCACACACACACACTCACACACTGTAACACACACACTGACACAGAAGGGCCCGCAGATGCACCCCCGAGTCCTCCAGACCTCTCGGCTCTGTTCCACTTTCCTATCTGGATGCCCGTTGCCATGGTAGCAGAGGCTGCCCTGCTAATAGGCTGCGCTGGTAACACTCTCTGTGTCTGATCTGCACATCTCACACACATACCCAGTGCTCAGCGCACATTGTCAGCAGCATACCAAATTAGCACCATATCTCTATTCAGTGCTTTGAAGGATGATAGAGTAAGACTCGTCGTGTCTGTACATTTGTCATGCAGTGTCAAGTTTAGCTTGTGAATGCCAAATCTAGATATTACATGTACCTTACACTATACAGTGCATTGTATTTATTACATTATATTTGATTTGATCAGACAGTTTTATGAAAAGCAAGTCACAAGAGAGCAAGATTAAAAAAACATAGTATGTTCGTGTGTGGAGAAGAAAGAAAATAGAGTACAAAGCCATAGCAGGCCGGGTTAGTGCAAATGAGCACGGTTTAGTTTTGTTATGAAAGGAAAGAGGAAGAGGCATTCAGGAAGATTCATGAAGATGTCATTGCATCTTGTTACTGCATCTTGTCTTTTCTGAAAGTGTCCAGTTTTGCTGGGTAATATTATGCCAAATCAAGACAATAGTTATGTAATGCCCAGAGGCAGCACATTATTTTGTGTGTAGCCATTCGGCACGCTACAGCCCCAATAAACACTCCAAGTGGCACAAAAATATCCACTTGTTTGCTGTGAGTCAAACATGTTGTGTGTTACGAAGGCTGTGCCTCTATGAGTCATTTATTTCTTTTTTTCTGGATGTTATTTCTTATACCTCAGGGAGCATTAGGTCTGGTCACACAAATAGTATACGGTTTGATCCTGTCTCAGGTCTGCCCTTTCCACATGTAGGAATTCTGAATAATGGGGGCAATCTATTGCATCCAGCAAGATGTGAGTAAAGGTGTGAAATCACTAGTGGACAGAACTGGTTAGATCAGGGCTTCACATGATGGTTTTTTTAAAATAACACATTTTTATAGCCCCTACACTGGCTAGGCCATTTGGCAGTGTGAAAATATCTTATTTCATAGCCTCTTAGCGCAGATGGGGTTGCCAGCAGGCCTATTCACTATTTGCTGAAAATACTCAACTACATCATAACAACATTGCTATGACATTACCGAGAGCCTTAAGTAACAGATTAAGACATAGCCATTACAATTTTGGTGACAGCAAACATAGGCTCTGCACTAAGGGGTTAATCATGCGCTTATAACTTCATTGTGATACTTTGCAACATACTCTTTGTTTGCTCTGAATTAACTTAAAATGTGAAGTGAGGAAACCTGCTGTGTGGAGTAGATTACAATACCTCCATCAAATGACATACTGTACGAACTGGTGATTTCACTGTTATCCCAAGCGGCGAGAGGAAGGGACAGTATGTTTTGCTGCAGATGCCAAAATAAAGTGCTAAAACTGGGTGTTCCTATTCTTGTGCCAGGGAAGTACAGTACCATCCCTCCTCTTGTTTCCAACTGGAACAGTCCTCAATATTTCCATCACATACTGCAGGGTGGATTTCAAAGTTTTAAAAGCAGCTGAGCGTGGACAGAGGGCCTAAACTGGGTGTAGAACAGGAGACTGGGGGGATGAAGGTGTTACGTTCCCATAGGGAAAAGGATCATCCATTCTCTTGTTTCCAACTAGGGCTGCTTTGTGGAATAGTTCCCAATATCTTTGTCCCTCAGGGTTTTACAAAGAGCTGAGGTCAAAGAAGCACTTTGCTGTGTTGGTAAAAATGAAATGAAGAGGAGAGCACAGGAACAGGAGAGCGCTCCGATTGGATGGGTGTGTGCTGCTTTTTGTTATGCCCCCCAATACTTCTGTCACATACTGGTGATTTCATTGTTTTTTAAAGAGCTGCTGTGATACAGTGGGCCTTTGCTGCAGAGATCAAAATGAAGTACAGAACAGCAGAATGGGGTGTTTCCCCATTCTCGTCGCATAACAGTATCACTCGCTCTTGCCTGTCTGACTGGGGCTGCTTCTTGTGTAATAGCCCCAATACTTCCGTCACGCACTAGTGATTTCAGTGTTTTAAAAAAGAGCTGAGTGCAAGGGAGAGCTTTGCTGCAGAGGCCGAAAGGAAGTGAAATACAGGGGGAGTCTGTGGCAGGGTGTCTTATCCCTGTGGAAGAGAAGTATCGTTCCTTTTCTTCTTTCTGATCATAGTTGCTTTGTGGAATAGCTGGCTGTCACGGTCACAGACATGGACTTGTGATTTTATTGTATTGATAAAAAAGAGCGGAGTAAGGAAGAGGCCTTTACTGCAGAGGCCAAGATGAAGGCAAGAACAGTATTCGGGAGTGGGTCGGTGGCTGTCCCATTCTCTTGGTAGAGAAATGTCATCCCCTTTCATTTATGAACTGAGTTGCTTTGTCGAATAGCCCCCAACACTTTTTTAAATATTTATTTTTATTTGAGCATAAGGGAGGCCTTTTCTGCAAAGGCAAAAAAAGATGTGAGCAATCAGAGAGTGGGTGGATGGGCATCCCATTCCCATGGTAGGACAGCATCATTCACTTGACCCTCTCGTTTCTGACTGCAGCTGCTTTGTGTAATACCCTCCAATAGTTTCACCACATACTGCAGTAGTGAGTCCAGTGGTTTTTTTTAAAAAAGTTGAGTGTAGATTGTGCTGCAAAAGCAGATCAAAGAGAGTGTTTGGGTGTCCCAATCCTGTGGAAGATAAATATCATTCCATCTCTCGTTTTAAAGTACCGGTCCCAAGCTGCTGTCGTCAGCTTTATTTTTATATTTTATTTATTTATTTTATTCCCGGTGGGTCATCGGCGGTCAGTGTGACACCAGTGACAGGAGTGAGGTGTTAATCTCATCCCGCCGCAGCTCTGCTGAGATGACAATTTGTGACAATTCAACCGTAATCCCCTGCAAATGAGATTTCTCTCCCTAACCATGTACTGGATGACAGTAGAGACAGTAGTGGGATGGGAATGGGGGTGGGGTGGGCTGGTGGTGTGTGTGTGTGTGTGTGTGTGTGTGTGTGTGTGTGTGTGTGTGTGTGTGTGTGTGTGTGTGTGTGTGTGTGTGTGTGTGTGTGTGTGTGTGTGTGTGTGTGTTGAGGGAGGTGAGCCTGTAAAAAAACGGTGGTAAATCATGGATTGATTTTTAAGATGACACGGAAAACGGTGTGATTCCGTAGCAACATCCTAAATATCATTCCTGAAAATGATAACAGCTATGGATTAATATGTTTAAAAGACAACGTCAAAGCAGCAGCTAAAATCTATCTAAAATCGTTTTTATTTTTTTAGGTTTGGTCAGGTTTTTTGTGTGATTTATGGATAATCCCCCAGGATGTCTTGTTTCTTTATCCTTGGCTCATCTCTGCTTTACGGTCCTAATCTCACTCTGTGAAGGACATGGGATCTAAGGACACAAGATATTGGTGGGATTTTTGTGACAGATTACTGTCATTGTCCCTGTTTTTGGGAGAGCCTCAGTGGCAGCCCCCAAAAAGGGAGCGGTGTGTACCTTTTGACAGTCCCAAGGGTTCATTACAGCCATGCTCTTCTGGCACACGCACACGCACGCACACACACACACACACACACACACACACACACACACACACACACACACACACACACACACACACACACACACACACACACACACACACAGACTCTCTCTTTTTTTCTTTTTCTCTTTCTCTCTCTCTCTCTCTCTCTCTCTCTCTCTCTCTCTCTCTCTCTCTCTCACACACACACACACACACACACTCTCACACACACACACACACACACACACACACACACACACACACACACACACACACACACACACACACACACACACACAGGCAAAACCCTTAGCAGCACACATTTTTTCTGTACTATTGTTCCACATGACCTGAAAAGCAGGAGCCTAAAGCTTCACATATTTTTTTTCCTTTTTGGTTGGCTTTCTTAAGCGTCTGTTGTTGTTGTTATTGTTCCGGATGTTGTTGATTTCCAGGTGTCTGGGCCGATAATGGCGCCTGAGTATGCTCCCATATCTCTGGGTGGATGTAGCCAGTAGTAAATCCCTTTGCCTGAGGAAGACCCAACATGGCCGAAATGCTGATTTTTTTTTTGTTCATATTGAGCTCAAGCAGTGTTGTGGATTTTACATCCTCATACTATATTTGGATTTCATCCTCTCGACCAGTCTGACGGGATGTGTACACATTTACTCATTTTGAACACTGGATGTGGTGGGCGTGGTGGGTGTGTGTGACCTACTGTAGTCCAAGCCTCTAGCCTGCAGCCTCCTCCAGCTGTTATTGTTGTATACGTAGTGTTTTGGATGTTGTTGTTCATATTCAACTGTTTGGTCAATAATGGCAGCTGTATCAGAGAGAGTAGATAAGATAGAGGTTCCATTGGCCCATTGTTTCCGGGTTCTATTATTGCAAGGGGGAGGGGGGGAAATCCCCCTTTAGGCAGACCTAGGCAGACCTAAGGACTGTTCTATTCAATGCTAGGAGCATTATGACACGCCCCTTTAGGCAGACCGGAACCTGGTCATGTTAGGTGCCCATAGCAACCTATTACATTGGCATATCTCTATACTTAAAGAATCTCTGGCTGTATGTCCCTGGGTAGATGTAGCCTAGTCCCGGTCTTTACCCTACAGCCCCCGCATCTCCTTCTGCTGCTATGGCTGTGGATTAGGCCTCAAGTGGGATAGTATAGCAAGACGATTCACTTTAGGAGTCGTGGAGTCGTGGATGTTGTTGTTGATGTCCAGGTGTTGACTCGATAATGACTGCTGAGTATGTGTCTGTGTCCCGGAGTGGATGTAGTCTAGTCCCAGCATATAGCCTTTCTGTCCTCCTCTACTGCTGATTCTATTATTGTGGATGTGGATTCGGCCTCCAATGTAATGGTGTAGTAGTGGTACTTGTGCACTGCTGTTGATGTCGCGGATGTTGTTGTTGCGCTTCAGCTTTTTGGGCCGATAATGGCTTCTGAATATATATAAAAAACTTTATTACAGGCTCAGGGCCCACATTGGACACATTACAATACACACATCAACAATACAAAAATTACACATACAATAAAAGGAAGCTAGTGAAGGCATTCATGCCAGTGTTCCCAGGTAGTAGACATATATCTTACAGAGCTACGACTTGGATCAACCAATTGAGCGATAAGTTCATTTTTTGCACTATCAAGCCTGCTCATGAACTTAAAGGTAAGATTTCTTAACAGTGCCATAAAAGTAGTTAGACCAAATTTGCAGAATAACCCACTTGCTCTAGTACTCCTTGGTTTCTTTAGGAGAATCCTAAGACAATCATTGTCAGCTTGTGTCCCCGGATAGAGCTGAGTCTCAACCTCTGTCCTTTCTAGTCTTCTCCTCTGCTACCGTGTATGTTGCTGATATCCAGGTGTTGAGGCGATAATGGCAGCTGAATATGTGCCCGGGTCTCTGGGGGCGATGTAGCCGAGTCACAGCCTCCAACCTCCAACCTCCTCCTCCTCCACCGCTGCTTCTGTGGATGTGGATTAGGCCTCCAGTGTAATAGGGTGATGCTGTGGTGGTGTAGTAGGGGAATGCTGTAATTCTGAGACTTCTGAGCCCCCTCTCTCTAATGCGATTAGAGGGGGCAAAGCATCTTAATGGCAGCATGAAGGGGAGAAGGGTGTAACACGCCTCGCCTTTTGACAAAAACACCCGCACCGCATCGCTGCTCTTTGGCATAGCATGAGTTTTCTCCTCCTCCTCCTCTCCTCCTCTGCCCTTCTCTCTGTTTCTCGTCCTCTCTCTCACACGTTCCCTCTCGTTGTGACGTTCATTAGTCTTCATTTCCCATGTCAGCCACGCTTGTCTCTCTGGTGTTGCTCCCTCTCTCTCTCTCTCTGTCTCTCTCTCTCTCTCTCTCTCTCTCTCTCTCTCTCTCTCTCTCTCTCTCTCTCTCTCAGCTGCCCTAGTTTCCTGTGCTCATCCCCTCTGCAGTGTCCTCCCCTCCTTGTTCTCCTCTATGGTGCAGGTGTGTCGCCACTAGTGCTCATGCTACTATGAGACACTATATGCCACTGCTCACTGCTATGCTTGCCTCTATGCCATGTGTCTCTCTGCTGTCTGTTTATTGTATCCCTCAATCGTACTCTCATTTTATTGTTCTATCCAATGTTCTTTTTTTTACCCTTTTTTGGGCCATTATTTGAGATAGAAAATGGAGGAAATGGAGGAAATGGCCTTGGGTCAGAATCAAACCCGGGTCCCTGGTGTAATGATACAGCACCCTAGCCCACTGAGCCACAGTGCCCCATTCTATCTATTGTTCTATATTCTCCATGTCCAGTGCATCGTTCCATCTTTCATTCTCTCATGCTATCGTTCTATAATGCTTGCACACCTAGGGCCTCCACACACCGGTTATGGAAAAGTGTGGAGCTCTGCTCTGCCAACATTTGATTTCACTGTTTTCAACACACACCGGGGCCAATGTCCCCAGATGTCCCTGGATGTTGGCTGCCGATTACAGCAAAGGTCTATTTTGTCGTAGCCGCCCCTCATTTAGCCATGCTCTGCTGTGATGAAATTGACCTTTCATTCTTTATAGCACGCTGGTGTACAGGGGTGACCAAAACTGTCGGAACCGACAGTGCTTTGCAGTGCTGTCGGAACAGGAGTGCGGAGGTCCTACGGTCTTCTGTCTAAAGATGTTCCACCATTTTTTTCCCAATATCTGCTCAGCTGAACTCAGATATGTAAAATTCCAGTTACTTCAGTGTTAACAAACTGTGTTCGGCACATTTGCAATCAGTCCTTTTGCATTTTCTGCCAGAATGAAGCCTAGGTTGTGTTATTGCTGTATATTCAATATGTTACCCAATTGGCATTACACAAGTTTTGAAAGTAAGCTGTATGAAGGGGATGCATGAGTGGAGTCAAATCGGGGGCCCTAGTACATGATTAAGTTTTGATGCAGAAAGTGAAAGATGGTGTACTCTATTCACTGCAGAGGGACCCGGGACCAAGTCAGAATGTTTAATGGACATACAGAGAGAGAGAGAGAGAGAGAGAGAGAGAGAGAGAGAGAGAGAGAGAGAGAGAGAGAGAGAGAGAGAGAGAGAGCATAGCAGATACACTGAGACAAGAGAGTCAAGTGGGAAAAAAACTACGACAGGGAAAAAATGGCGTGAGAATAAAGAGACTCACAGAGAGATGAACAGAGAGTGCATTCAGTTTGAAATAAAGATGCGCTGCAGCGATAGAGAGAGAGAAAGAGTAAAAAGCGAGTGATTCGGCGAGGGAGATGAAAAACACTAGCTAGGGGAGAGAGACAGAGAGGAGAAGTCAGAGAGAGAGAGAGAGAGAGAGAGAGAGAGAGAGAAAGAGAGAGAGACTGTGTGTTTTTGCGAGGAAAATGAAAAAAGAGGGGGACAGAGAGGAAAAGTGAGAGAGTCAGGGAGCGAGAGAGTGAGAGAGGGGGGATGAAAGAGAGTAAGAGTGCAGCTGAAGATCACTGGTTCATGAATGACGAGCACAACTGGGTCAGCGACTTTATGCAGTCGTCGAAGGATTTGAACTGTAAACTGTAAATGGGATTTTGTTTGTTTTTTCTTCATTTACATAATTCATTCATTCGTGCGTTAGGTTGCTGTTGAAAGTGTGGAATTCTTGGCTCTTTCTGTGCTTATGTTATTTCTGCCTTTGTTAAGTAGGCTACTTAAGTAGCCTATACAGTAATTCCACTGATTTGTGTGTACAGAGAGGGGTCGAGTCTGAGTGTGATTTTTGCGTGGAAATGTCCCCTGTTTTTTTGGTCTCACTGACACATTTTAGTATCAGATTGAAATTATGTCTATTTTCCCTCCTGTTTTTTGTCCATTTACATAATTCATTCATGAAGTATGGAATTCTTAGTTATTTATGGATATGTTATTTCCAAACAAGTAGTCTTTAATTCCACTAAAACGTGTGTTCAGTGAGGGGTCAAGTTTGAGTGTGATTTTGTGTAGATTTTCCAGATATTTTTGTGGGGAAATAATTATTCCCATGGACACTTTTGGTGTCTCTCAGTCTCAGTTCAAAGTTATTTATTAGCCTCGTTCCAAAGTGCTGTAATCTATAATTAACAGTCAGGAAATCAGTGAGTGGAATTCATTTGGACACATGGGAACATGTTTTATTGCAATCCATTGCAGTACATGTTAGAGGGATTGATAGCAATAGTGTGGCAGCTGGGCCATCCATGAGGAGGGTGAATATGGAAGGTTTCTGGGGGCACTTGAAATGCCCAGCCAATTGAAAACCATAGGGATTCTCTTTGGAGCGAACGGGGGGGGGGGGGGGGGGTACCAACCAACCAACCAACCATGCCTCTTGGCAGGGCTGTGTGATAGCACAGCTCTTGTTCATGTCTTTCATTCATTCACACTGTATGTGATTTTTCTCATTTCTTGTTTTGCAACATGAAAGTATGGGTTTTAAAGCACTGTCAATATAGAGAATTGTGACATGCAACACAACATGTTCTAAGCTCAATATTTTCCAAATTTGTTTTTGGGCCTTTCACAATCATAACCCTGCATATTGTCATCACAGTCAACTACTACATATTACTTATTAATCTCCAATGCCAGCAATATCTGTACTCCATGTGGGTAAACCCTTTTTGCTGCAATGTCTCTTGGAGTGCGATTGTGCAACAGCCTTCATAATTATTAAATGACATGTCATTTCTTCATTCATCAAACCATGTTGTTGTTGCTACACCATGCCATAGACTTCCAGTGGGCTATCACCATACAGCATGCTCTGTGTAATCGGTGATATAGTGGTAAAAAAGAAGTCTTGAACTGTGTCTTTGTTTAATACCCATATACCCAACAAGGTGAGTAAATAAAGAGTGCTAGGTGTTAGTAATGAACAAGTGTGAATGGTGTTTGTGTGCAATTCTCCTTCACTACGTCACTGGATAGTATTTTGTAATGGTGTGTATTACTGTGAACTTTGCCATGTTAATGATGAACTATGAACTCTGATTTATTACCATGCTAATCAATCTCTTCCCACCTTTTTTTCTCTTTCTCTCCTCTCTTCTTCCCTCTGGCCTTCTCGCCTTGCCTTCACAATATGGCTGCTCCTATTAGGTGAGTACACTCATGCTTCCTGCCAAACTGACACACACACACACACACACACACACACACACACACACACACACACACACACACACACACACACAATGGCCTTTTCCGAAATGTTCACTTGTAAACTACATAGTGCACAGTAGAGGGGGGTGATTAACAATGTGTTTGACTGACTGTTTGTAAAGTCAGGAGAAAACAGATATTTTGTTCCAAGAGAACTGGCTAGGATTCAGGGAGGTTGGGAATACAGAGGATGCTGTTACAAGGCTCTTCTGGATATTGTGCTTGTTTATGGACATGACATCCGACACTAACCTTTTAGGTGAATAACACTTATATCGCTACAGTAAATGTTTCATAGTCGGTTAAGTTGAAAACATTTAATGTCAATGCACTATATATGATGACACGAGTGAGCATTTCAGATTTGGCCAATGAGTACACACACACACACACACACACACACACACACACACACACACACACACACACACACACACACACACACACACACACACACACACTCACTCTTACAGTATGCATCCCAGTCTTTCTTTCTATTATCTCTTTCTTTCTTTCTTTCCTTTCCTTTCTATTCTCTCTCTCTCTCTCTCTCTCTCTCTCTGTCTGTCTGTCTCTCTCCCGTCTCTCTCTCCCCTCTCTCTCTCTCTCTCTTTCTCCCTCACTCACACACAAAACATTACATCTGCATTGCATGATACAGCATCCTGAAGACATTTCAAGGAACGCATTCCCACAAACTCCAGTTGTCTGTTTCCATTGATTATGAATGGCACACTGGTTACAGACAGTTGTGGAACATAAATACGCGCACACACACACACACACACTAGGGCTGCACAATTAATCGAAAATAATCGAAAATCGTGATTTAATCGTGACATCGGAATTGCGATTTCAATCAGGATTTAATTGTGGCAATTGTGACCTGCCTTCGATCGACCAGAACATACTAAGTTTCATGCGATTGCCTCTTACATAATTATTATAATTCAGTTTTATTTTGTTCATCGTATTTAATTCATTCTTGGTTGTATTTCATTTTGTTCAAATTTAAAAGAAAATTCAGCAAAAAATGAATAATCGTGAGTGATCATCGTGATTCCGATTTTGATCCAAATAATCGTGATTATAATTTTTTTCCATAATCGTGCAGCCCTAACACACACACACACACACACACACACACACACACACACACACACACACACACACACACACACACACACACACACACACACACACACACACACACACACACACACACACACACACACACACACACACACACACAGAGAAAACCTCGTGACCCCATTCATGTATACTGCTGACTAAAATTACAGGTCAATTCCACATGCTTTTCACCCAAATGAAGCATCTAAAATCTCACCCCTCACTCTTCTGACTATCCTTTCTCCTCAAACTCTATCTCCGCTTCTGAAACGCACACCTCCGATAAAATACCCCAGTGCCTGACACCTGAAATCAGGCAAGGTCCAGCATTAGGCCTACACATTAGACCTAATCAATGCTTGGAGATGAGAGTAATAATGACTTTGAATTTGTACCATTCGCCATAGTTATTTCTTGCTTTCTGCTTGTATTGTACTGTGGTGTACTCTGTTGTACTGTGCTCAGTGGTGTAGTCTACGTAGAACGCGGGTATACGGAGTATACCCACTTCTAAATTTCAGGAATTTCATTTTACCCACTTAAAATTGATTGATCCATTGTTTTGAATGGCACAAATATATACAGTATACCCACTTCAAACAATGTTCAAATAACCCACTATAAAAAAGTAGACTACACCACTGACTGTGCTGTACTGGGGTGCGTTCCCGCAATGTTAGCTTTGAACTACAGACGTACTTTGTAGTTATCTACTTACTTCAAGGCGAAATCCGTGCATTTCTCGAAACCTTACTATTCCCACAGTAAGCCAAAAGTAGTGCGGCTGCTTTCCTGAGTCCACACCGCTACTTACTTTCTTGGCATTGCAGTGCGTGACCAAAGAAGCAACAAGAGATATGCATGATTGCTGAGTCATGATTCAGCTGTTTCCTCCTAAATTCAGTGCGTGAAGTAGAAAGCAATAATGTACAACCACCACCAGCACATTTGATTGGATGTCACGACACCGTGACTCCGCTGTTTCCTCCACAACACACCTTGTAATTTCTTTGTGAAAAAACACGGCCGTGGCATTACAATCTGACACCATCCGCACCAATAATGCAGTATTATCTGCATGCCGATTGGATTTCGTTTCATTCCGAGGTGTAATTTGTAAAATATTTGGACAATAAAGTTGTGGTTACTCCCAGAAAATCGTCTGTTAAAGTGTCATATCCCTGAGAAATTTTTGCGCAGATTTTATTCCATAGCCCAGTGGTATTCACGCTTGCATCCCAATGGGAAAACAGAAGCCACACCGGTTCGAATCCACATGGTTACAGTGCCACAATTTTGGAAATATCTGGCAGAAATAGATAATTTATGTTGTGCATTACCAACACACACGTGCAGCCAAGGGAAAATGTGTTACACTGTAGGGTCCAAAACACGATTTCACGAGTTGTTGTTGCGTCTTCCCCTTGATAGGCAAGCGTAAATACCACTAGGCTATGAAAATGAAATTTGCGCCAAAAAAATTTAAATAGTTGACACGTAATCCAGCGCATTTCCGGGAGAAACCAATACTTTCTTATCTAAATATTTCACAAATTACACATCGAAATGAGACGCAATTCAATCGGCATACAGCTAAAAGTATATTATTAGTGTGGGATTCATCAGATTCCAAGGATATGACGGGTTTTTTTCACGAACAAATGACATGACGTGAATTTGTGTTCTGAACACTCTCACAGCTGTATCATCACTTTGTGTGCATGTCGATTGATTTTCATCGCTTTTGCACCACAGGATTAAAAGATATTGACACATTTGTGGTCAAATATGTACTACAAGTTTAGCTAATGGGTGGAGTCACGCTCTGAAGTAGACTAGCGCTGTGTGTTACTTGGGGTGGCTGAGGTGATGTCTGGACTCAATGGATCTACTCCAGCTGTACTTCAACTTCACTGTCCAGATACGGATAGGAGGCACCTCACTTTCAAAGTCACCACTACTTCAGAGTGCACATTACTCCAAGCAGTAGTTACTTTGTGTGCTAACGTTCGAGACACAAGAGTTAGCAACTTTTATAGTATTTACTATGCAACATTGCTAACAAACTAGCTGCTTCGCACTTTGAGAATCGCACCCCTGAAGTGTGTAGCACATGGGGTGGTGGTGTCTGGTAGTGGTGACCTTAGAGGTTGGACTACTCTGCTAAGCAACATCCCCCACACCCCCGCTGGTCTGGTGATGAGAGGTTCGGCTTTGGCCAAAACGGTTTTTATTACAGTTTGATGGAATTGTGTCGATAGTAGGTCATTGTGGCATTAGAATTGGCAATGGGTGGTGTGTGTGTGCATGTGTGTGTGTGTGTGAGAGAGAGAGAGAGAGAGAGAGAGAGAGAGAGAGAGAGAGAGAGAGAGAGAGAGAGAGAGAGAGAGAGAGAGAGAGAGAGAGAGAGCACTGACCAAGGTGAGGGGGAAGCTGACCCCTTTGCAGATTTGGCTTTCCCATATTTATTTGGACAAAAAGGTATTACGTGATGAATGCTATCAATAGTAGGTCATAGTAGTATTAGTATTGGCAATGCAGTGCATGCATGTGGGCCTACATGTGTGTGCATGCATGTGGGCGTACATATGTGTGTGTGTGTGTATGAGAGAGAGAGAGAGAGAGAGAGAGAGAGAGAGAGAGAGAGAGAG